>NC_137201.1:13643307-13660807 GCF_960531495.2 Zeus faber | reverse complement strand
GACTTGGATTCAGTCGTGAATAGATCTGTAATCTTTGCTTTCTCTCTGTCTCTCTCTTTCCTGTAGTTTTTTTAGTGCTCTAGAAGGGAGCAAAAGACAAATTACAACCCTGAAGGTATGGTAAAGGTTAAAGTAAAGGTATGGTGTGCGTTTCTGTGTGGGCATGTGTGTGTGTGTGTGTGTGTGTGTGTGTGTGTGTGTGTGTGTGTGTGTGTGTGTTTACAGTACCAGTGGCCACCCATGCGTGTGTGAGCATGAACGGGAGTCATGTATGATGTGTAGATGTGAGGTGAAGTGTGTAAGTGTGTGAGCACTTCACCAGCTGGAACATGTGGGAACAGAGGTGGCGATTTGACCAGGGGGTCATCTTTCTGGGCTGTGTGTGTGTGTGTGTGTAGGTGTGTGTGCGTGTGTCTGTGTGTCTGTGTGTACGCGTGTGCGTGCGTGCGTGTAATTGCCGCCAGCTGTAGTACAGTGTGAATATGTGTTAGATAGGATACCGCAGGTGAGGAAAGAATTTGTAGTCCTACATAAACCCTCAGCTACTCTACTCTACTGTTTCAGCTTCCATTTCATCCCTTTCCCTTCCAACATGTCCTTTGCTTGTTTCCCTCTTCCATTCAATAATTTTTCGCAATTGCTACACCTTCATCTACTTCAGAAGAAATGCAGACTTTTCCGCCAGAAACCTTGCGAGACATTTAACCAGTCGCCAAAGAAGGGTAACACAAGGCAACAGTGGGACTGGATGAGTGTCTGCTCACGCAATAGAAGCTGCCGAGTTGAGGAAGCTCATGAGAGGAGATGAGAAACAAAGGTCTGAGGGACTGCAACGATCAGGTAAAAGCTCGCAGAAGGGAATCTTGGAGGGCTGCCATGGTATCTACAGCAGAACATCAACATGATTAAAGAGCACATGTTGTTTGATGGGTTCATCCTCTTTGCAGTGCTGGTCAATACAATCCTGCTGGTGGTCTGGACATTTCGTCAAGTGCGCCATTAAAAGATGACCACCATGCCGCCGTCAATTTGTTTATACTCTGTATTCTTGCGCGATTAAAATCCCGATCCGGGGACGACCTTAGAAGTCCTCGGAAGTGACCAGGATTTCCGCATGGCGTCTCTGGGTATAGCCAACACACTGTTGGATAAACTGAAGAAAGCCGCTGGTGGAGGGAAGGTATTGAAACTTTTTAATGGGTTCATAATCTTTAAAGGAGATTTCCAGTCACTCAAGGCTATGTGGGACATCGTCGTCCCCGTTTTCGTCTGCATGTACGGTTCATGTTCAAAGTGCACTTCATACTTCCCAGCCTGTGCACTTCTATGGTTATTAATAACTTTCAATGTCTGTTTAAGAGACAGAACCCATCTAAAATTGAACATGAACACCAAGTCTGGGATCAGTATATGGCATGGAGATGCAGACAGCTGAACAAAGAGCTTCAGGGAATGGGAGCAGATCGCCAACTGTTTCATGGTGCTGGCCGCCATAGATGAGAATCACATATGTACAACTCACAGGCTACAATCCTGGAGATCCTGGATCAGCTCGTGGACACTTTTTTTTGAGGCACCGTGAAAAAGGAAAGAGGAAGAGATCGGCAGACTAAGTACATTCTAAGTAAACACGATTATTCTGAAATCTCAAGATAAAATACTGAGATTTACTGAATACTGAGAAAAAGAGATAAAATTACTGAGAGAAAAATGTGGTTCGGAAGTGTGTGTGGGTAGGAGGGGGAGAGGGGGTGGGTGAGGGGATCCTGTGGAGATCTCTAGACACGACGAGCTTCTTCCCTGCAGGACCCTGTCTTTGTATGACAGCCTGATTAGTGTCCCTCTCTCTCACACGGATTCGTAAACCACCACACATCTCCGATGCCACATCTCAGGGGAATTTTATCAGAGGTGCGCACGCACACACACACACACACACACACACACACACACACACACACACACACACACAAATGCACAGCAAATCATTCAAGCTTATCTTTCACCTGTTTGGCATTTTCACATACGGACATGTTGGCATGCAAGCGACATCATATTGGCCCCAAAAGCAACACTTATTCACACACTGAACAGGACAAATTGCAGGAAAACAAGAGGAATCACGCTATATTTCTGACGTAAATTGTTATCCACCCTCTTATACACCCGACACAGTAGTTCTAATTCACAGATCCCTATGCAGCTCACCATCAAAGCCTCGCTGGCATTTAGGCAAATCGCCTGCTTTCGGAGATAGAGAGAGAGAAATAGAGAGGGGGCTCATAGCATCCACTTAAAATCCGCATGAACTTCCCTGAAACCTTAAAACCAACCCCCCACCCCCACCACCACTATGCAGCTCAGAAGCCTGCGACACAGATAGAGCTTGACATTTACCTCTGTACGAAGAAGGCAAGGGGGGGGGGGGGGGGGGTTGGAAAGATAAGGTGGTGGCCAGAAGAACGTCCTAGGGCTCTAAAGAGTGGAAAAAAATAAAAGAGATGGTTCAATACAGCAGCCCTAATAAACTCAGGATCTACCGTCGCATCGCAATGATGTGAAGTTGGGTCGACAGAGTCCAGGAGAGGGATCTTCGAGGGAACGGGGGACGATGCTGTGAGGGGAGCAGCAGCAGGAGTAGCGGTTTCAGAACCGCGGAGAGTTGCAGCACGGTGGAGGGCCCCGGCACCATGGCTCGTTCCAGAGCCGGGGACAGTTTCAGCACCACGGATAGCTCCAGACCCACAGCGAGCTCCAGACCCACAGCGAGCTCCAGACCCACAGCGAGCTCCAGACCCACAGCGAGCTCCAGACCCACAGCGAGCTCCGGACCCACAGCGAGCTCCGGACCCACAGCGAGCACCGGACCCACAGCGAGCTCCAGAACAATGGAGAGCTCCAGGCTGCAGGCAGCACCGGGACAGCGCCTCGCAACCTCTCAGCCTCACTCTGCACTCCCCCCCCCACAACCCAAAGCTGACCAACCCACAAACCTACACATTCGTCATCACAATACCTGCTCAATGATAAGGGTTTTTTTTGGTGTTTGAATCAATTATCACTCCAATTAACTAGATATGAAGACATGTAATAAAAAGAAAATAGTCTGTAGGCAAACACTCAATCTAAAAACCACTTACAATTTTTTTTAAACGTCATTCATTTTGGGAGTTATGTGGCTTAAAATTTAAAATATGACAGTGAAAAGACCTTCAAGGCTTTATAAGGCCTGAATCAATGAACTTGAACCAATCAACAACTTTATAGACATTGGTAAATTACCAAAATACATATTTTTTACAAAATAAAAACAAGAAATGCATGAATCCCAATATGTTTTTACTCAATATGTTTGTTTTTACTTACTTACATTATTTGTCATGTTATGTCAAATCTGAATTAACAGTGTATACAGTATAAGTATAATATCAGACCAAAACTTGACACCACAAAATTGTACATCATGACATAATGATATCATAATTGAAAAATAATAAATGATCATATTGGTTTTAATCGGTTACCCTGATTTATGCCACTTGTTTTTAACACATGTCAAAAGGGTTCATGGGATCAATGTATCACTGTTGAATGATAGCATCAGTTGCTACCTTAAAAGTAGAGCCAGGCGCGCGCACACACACACACACACACACACACACACACACACACAATGAACAGAAAAAAAATGACAAAGCACAACCATTGTAAATAAGCTTCTGTCAGCAAATGCCCTGAAGCTGCTGTCATTGGAGTAAAAATAGGTCTGAGAGCTGCACACACACACACACACACACACACACACACACACACACACACACACACACGCACATACACACACACACACACACACACACACTCACACATATGAACACACATATGCCACCCCCCGCCAGACACACACACGCAATTATGCATGGCTTCTAACACTAATACATTAGGAAAGAAAATAGTTTAAAAAAAAAAAGTTGGAGCCCTTCAACTCCATCTAAGAATATGAACAGCCTGCATTTGGAGCGGCACCTTTGATGTTTGACTTTATTATGTGAAAAAGTCCTGAATAAATCTCACATACACACCACATAAACATAAGAATACGTTCACACACAGACGCACTCTCCTACACAGTGACAGAGAACTCTTTCTCTCAAATGCAACTGTAAAAGAGATAGATTCCAAACTTGGTTAAACTCTGCATTCCTGAAGGAGTTTCCCTTTTCATCTCTCCTCTCCTATGGTGCCCCCACCCCCCCTTCCCCTCATGGCCAGCCCTCCCCTCCATCCCGCCACTCGCTTCTCTCCTCCTCTGTTCTCCATGCCCCCTCCTCTGCTCCCTCTATCTCTCTCTGTCAGCTCATTAAGCCTGACTTATCTTGCTGCACAAAGCGGAAATTAAATCCCGTGCTCCCATCCACCAGCACCCCTACCTCCCTCCACCTCCACCTCCAATCCTACTTGTCTTCCCCAACCCTCCGGAAACCCCCGTCGACAACGGCCAGTGTGTCGAGGTCAACGAGAGAGAATGTAATACCTTTGAAGTGCTTTTTTTTGGTCGCTGCGGTTGTTTGATGTGTTGGTTTCCACACCAGTGGACATCGTGATGCGGTACCAGTGGATATCCTGGTGCGGTACCAGCGGATATCCTGGTGCGGTACCAGCGGATATCCTGGTGCAGTACCAGCGGATATCCTGGTGCGGTACCAGTAGAGCTATCACAGGGTGGATGAATGAACAACACAAGAAGTTCAGTGGCAGCTGCAGCAGCCGAGAACAGTTGGTGTACTCCCACTTGTATATCCGTCAATAAAAGTGAATAATTGTTCAGAGTTGCCCCGACCGAAATGTAACGTTTGAAATTCCTCGTATTGAAATGTACATTAGTGAGAGTGGTCGTTGAAAAGGAGACATCTGGAGCACTTATACTTGCTGAGAGATGCATCAATCAGAGAATGTAAAAAAAAAAAAAAAGAATCAGCCGTCGCAGATCATCATGAGAGGGGAAACAAACACATTACGGTGCAGACGGCGGGCGAAAAATACTTTCCTTGAGAATGAGGGGTCCTGCTTTGACATCCGGTGGATGGTAAATACAGCGGGTACCAAATATATCAGGCGTGGAATACTCGGATCCTTTGGAAGCATCCTCGCCGCTTCTGGGCGGATAATCACCTCATCGAGTGCATGCCAGAGAAATTTCGGGACAGTACGTTTTTCGAGTATTCATATACGAAAGTGATGGGCGTATATGTGAATGGATGTGTTTCGACTACGAGGGATAAGCAACTCGCAGGCTGAACTTAAAAGGGCGAGGTGAACCCACTAAGTCACCATGTTAAACAGCCTTTTACATCCTCCTCCTGTCATCATCAACTCCACGCTCCATCCCTCGCTCTCACCTTCACCCCCCCTTCACTCTCCATCCCTCCACCCAGCCCATAACGGCGGGGCGTGGAACCCAACGTATGCGATAAGAGCAGTAATCAGAGTACTCATAGGCGGGAGGATCGAGCTGCAGCGGGAATCAGGGAAGATTAGGGAACTGTATTTGGCAGTATTAACATGAAATCGTTTCCTAAGCTCTGCTAATTCAACTCAGCTGGAGGAGAAGAGAGGTTGTCTCCTGCCCCCCAAAAAAAAAAAAAACCTTCAACATCCCACGCGGTCTCAGTACTAAAATATACTATGACGCACACACTCACTCACACACATCGCAGACACACATCTCCAGTATGCAGACAAAAACAAGGCAGGTACACAGACATGCAGAGAGCACATACACTGACATACTATGCAAATGTGAAGGTTTGCTGCCACACGCACACGCACGCACGCGCACACACACACACACACACACACACACACACACACACACACACACACACACACACACACACACACACACACACACACTAATCTTGTCCCAGCTCTTTCAAATCTGACAAGCTCAAGGTGTAACTTAGGAGTTAGCCTCGACCGCAGCTGCCACTTTGCACCAGCACATGGAAGTTGTGGCTGGTTTGTCGGCAGCCGACAGGATTAATGCTGCATGCGGTTTGTGCTGCATTTTGGGTATTCTTACACACTCATGGAGGTATGGCTCATGCAACAAGCCAAATCAACAAGCCATGTTTTTCAGAGTCACAAATACTAAAAAGCTGTGAAATGGGCCACCAATAACGACAAAATGAGCCATCCATACAGTGAAAACCATTTGGGTTCAACCACACGGGATAACACAATTGTGATACTAATAATTGGGATTAACAATTTGTCTCTCCATACATTTATGATTCATAAAGGTGTCATTTTTGATGTCACTATGTCATGATATAGTGTAATAATAGTGAAATAATAGTGTAATAGTAATTCAATTTAGTGTACTAATAATAATTATAATAATTCAAATTTAATGAAATTCAGTGTAATAATAGTTTAATAATAGTGTATAAATAATGGTCTGGTGCAGAAGAGCTTTGGTCAAACACTGAACATTTGAACATAAATATTAAACAGTTAAATTTCCTCATCCTAACTCGGGAAAACTCCCCTGATTCCCATTCTATTTACCGCCACATTTCAAACGATTTGCTCAAATAATTAACATTGTGTAATAACTGTAACAGCTTGAGTGTCAATGCATCATCGAAACTCCCTGAAAGTCGCAGAGACCTCGCCTGCAGTGAGAAATAAACTCCCTCTGTGGAACACACACGCACGCACGCACCCACACACACACACACACACACACACACACACACACACACACACACACACACACACACACACACACACACACACAAACACTTAGAATTCATGGAGGGCCAGCACACACACACACACACGCGCGCATATGTTAACAGGACACAAACAACAAACATTGTACATGAAATCATTATATCATGCAATTTCTGCAGATAAACAAAAAAGATAAAGAAAGAAACAGACCCGGGTAAACACAGCGACACCGATACACAAAGCAAATAAACAAATGGAGTGTTTGCATTATGGCTAGAGGAAGAGAATGAACTAATCCTCCAGTATTCCCCTTTCCTCTTTCCCTCGCTCCCTTGCTCACTACCTCTCCATCAATCCATCTCTATCTTTCTCTGGGGAAAGTAAAAAGGGATGGATGGAGCGAGGGATTTAGAGGGATGGAAGTGAGTGCAGAGTGTGTGGGAGAGTGGCAACAACGTCAACAGATAAGCATCGGAATGTTCCGCAGTGGATTAGAAGTATTCGCATCGCCAGGGAGACAAGGCAGAGGGGAAGAGGGATAGCGTGATGAGGTACAGTGGAAATGGGAAGCAGGGATAATATACATGGATGGATGGATGGATAGATAGATGGGTGGATGGATGGATGAATGGATATATGGATGCATAAATGGATGGATGGATGCAAAGATGGATGGATGGATGGACGCATGGATGGATGGATGGATGCATAAATGGATGCATAGATGCATGGATGGATAGATGGATGCATGGATGGATGCATGGATGGATGGATGGATGTATGCATGGATGGATGGATATATAGATGGATTCATTCACCACAGCTATACAGTGTTCTATATTGTGGCTCCTGTCCCCTTTACGTCCCATCCCATCGCCCCATTTTCTAAATCTGCCTCCCTCTGGGGGCTTTCCGTGCCCAGTAATCTCTCTGCGAAGGCGAGAAGGGGGAGAATGGCTTTGGATTGTGTCCCCCACCATTATTCCAAAACACAAAAGAAAAAAAAAAATCCTTTCCACTTTTTGCGCCGGCCAGGGCCTGAGAATGAAGGAAAGAGATCCCCAGTTCGGGCTAACTTAGCCCCAGTTCTGCCATTGAAAGTCATCAGCTCGTAAATAGCCCTTCCCAATGGCTGGATAAAAAAACAATTGGAAGTCAAGTGTATGCAGAAGCAGGATGAAAGGTATTCACTTGGAGTAACCAGTTATACAATTTTAATGCTAAGCAAAAGCTTAAACTTTGCAAGAGGCCTTTCAAATCGAGGAAAACATAAAAAATACATAACCACAACAACAACATTTGGAGCAAAACTTGTTTATCTCAAGAGACCAAGTCTCATAACACTGTATTCTCTAACCGCACGGATAATCCTTTGCCAAAATCAACCACCCTCGTGCTTTGCACTGAGCTATAATTTATCCCCTGCCGTTCTGCTCCCAAATGGGAAAATCACAAAACAGAACCGCAGCAGAGGGAAACATGGCTAAGCCTGAGTCCTAAAGAATTGAAATCTGATTAGGAAACGTCTAATGCCTCCAGACAAAGATCTTAAATTGTCCGACACATGCAAGACGCACGGCGGGGCTACGTGCGGTGCAGGGGCTTGGCTTAGCATGTTATGCTAAAAAGCCCTTTAACTACAAAGAATGTGGTTAAGGGCTTGCTGAGGAATGAGGATCATCAAAATGAGGTTAAAGGTAATGCCCACTAAATATTCTCACCAGTACTTTTCATTTCCCATGTGGAACCGCATTAAACTGAATATGTAATAGAAATAGAAGTAGAAATGCTTGGAGCATATAGGGGAGGGGAGGGATGCGGGGTAGAGACCCAGTACGATTGGAGAAACAATCTCACTACTAGACTGAATATGATATGTGAATTATGACACTGAGTGACTAAGACGTTGCTACAGCATGTTGCCTCTCAGGTTTTTGCTCCTTGTTGTCCGTGTCCCTCATTTTGATTCCATCTCAAGCTTCACTCTGTCTAATGCAGAACTGTATTCATGAAGTCCGACTCTCGGGACTAGACCTAGGAGGATACACTTTATTGATCCCATTTGACCCATTCCAGCTATCTAGGGGCAGCGGGCAGCCATAGTATAGTACAATGTATATAAATATATAGGAGGAAACCGTCAGGATGTCTTTAGGAACTGGAAAAAACCTTTAGGGTGGAAGGAAACATGTAGGGTGTCTTTAGGGTTGGAGAAGGAAACATGTAGGGTGTTTTTAGGGTAGAAGAAAACATGTAGGGTGTTTTTAGGGTAGAAGAAAACATGTTGGGTGGCTTTAGGGTTGGAGGAAACATGTAGGGTGTCTTTAGGGTTGGAGGAAACATGTAGGGTGTCTTTAGGGTTGGAGGAAACATCTAAGGTGTCTTTAGGGTTGGAGGAAACATCTAGGGTGTCTTTAGGGTTGGAGGAAACATCTAGGGTGTCTTTAGGGAGGGAGGAAACATAAAGGGTGTCTTTAGGGAGGGAAGAAACCGACGGCAACATGGAGAGAGCATGGTAACAGAAAGGCTGAAGTTGAGTTTGAACCCAGAACCGTCTTGCTGCCAGGCAAGAATTTTGCCACTTACTGCAGCATTGGAAAAAGGATGTGACAAAATACACGTTAGAGAGACTGGAAGTAAAAATTTGGTCTGTTTGGTCCTTGGTCTGTATCTACGTCTGCAGTCGCTAAGATGAAGCACACGGCCCACAGCCCCGTAATCCAATTGTTACTTCAGTCGCCACTTGGTTCTGATCTTCTGAACCTCCTCATGCCGAACTTCTTCTTTGACCCCGCTCCCCCTCCTTGCCTTTAATTCCTCCACCTCCATCTTCCCTTTCTTCCTCCCTTGCTCCTCCTCTATGGAACCCACTGCGGATTAAGGCCTTGTAATGTGCTGCGATGGAGGCTTCGTTTTTTTGTTTTTTTTTAACATGTCCCGGGAATAAATCCCACCTCGGCGGAACTGTGACGGAGCACGGAGGGGCTCAAACCACCCGGGACTAAAAGATGCATCCAATAATAAACACGCGCACACACGCACACACACGCACGCAGACGAAAAACCCAACACAATTACTTCCTCCGCCACACACACACGTCTTAGCAGTGCTCAGAAAACACAAAATACATTAAATGAGACACGGAAATGTAATGACAACAGGATCAAAACACAATAGAAGAAAGGGGAAAAGAGAAGAGGAGGGAAGAGGAGAGGTTCCCATCTCAAACCCGTCCACGACCAAACCGCCGTTCTTCTTTCCATAGATAGATAGATCGATTGATCGAGAGGGTTCATAACCACTCCAGTGGAACTTTGGCTGACATTACCATCAGTATTGACATTCTAAACACATCATGACTCATTGTATTGACTGTTTTAAAGGATTGGGCCACTTAAAGAAATACAGACAGAGGAACTTGTTGGAGAACCTTTTGCTTTAAATCAATAAAAAAAAAGAAAGGTCCTGCTGGAGACCGATTTTTCTATTTTGTTTTTTCAAAGAGGAAAAGCCTGAACCATAGCAGCACTATCTACACAGAGCAGACCTGATTCCGTAAATCGGTGGAACTTGAGTGTTGAGGCGCCATCTGGAACTAACAAAGCCTCACAGCCCTCACCTATATATATATATATATCTATATATATATATATATATATATATATATCCCCTCCACATGATCGATTTTATTAGATGCAGAGGAAATTAAAAGATAATTGTCCTTGGTTTTCAATTGATGCCGTTGAAAAACCAAAGCGCTGTGTTTTGCGGGAAAAGACCACAAAACACCATGCGCACATCTTCGTGTGTGCGCGTTGGAGCGTAGCCGCCACGTGAAAACCCCCTCGCTGGGTGCTTTGCATATGCAAGCAGGTGGTCTCCGACACATGCCAATAAATCCAAGGCTAATTGAATTGAATGGGATAAGAAAAGCTTCCACTCGCCATCCATCTCCCATCTACCCCCCAACCCCCAACGGGGTTAAATAACCTACACACACACACACACACACAACAAACACACAAATAAACACTCCTACACCCCCCCCCCCCCCCCCCCCCCCCCACACACACACACACACACATACACACACACACACACGTTGCCCTCTAGACCTGTCACTCTGAGGTAATTACCTGGTTGGACTAAATGGCAGGCAGGAGGTAGGGCAGCTATGGACCCCAGGCGATGGGAGTCGTTAACCCTTACAAAAACACACAGACACACACACACACACACACACACACGCAGGATGCAAGCTGCTTGGGTCCGAAGCAGCATAAATATGAATGTGTCCGTCAAGGCTCTCTGCCCTCACCTTATTCCTTAATTTCGTCTTCGCCCCCGCCCCCCGGGGAGGGATTCCTCATCCAGCTGCCCACAGCTCATAAAGCCAAGCAGCAAGAAACGGTGTTTACAAAGCCTCTGTGTTGCTCATGTTGTTGTTGTTGTTGTTTTTCAGCGGACAAATCCATTATTTTGAATGCGCAAATGGACGGACGAACTAGGATTAAATGAGGACGACAGGAAAGGTGAACTCAACACCGAGCACGTAAACACCTTAGAAAGAGTCAGGCACAATAACCCGCGTGTCCAGTATGGATATGTAGGCTGTAAACGCTGTCTGTCTGTGTGTGTGTGTGTGTGTGTATGTGTGGGGGGGGGGTATAAAACCAGGCAGCACTTCCCATTATAGATTGGATAAATGGGGACAACCGGACCGAAGGGGGCAGTGATCTTGAGAAGGACTAGAGTGCATTAGCGCTCCACTTTGTCGTCTATCTGTGTCCGTCTGTTCTAAAATTATATTCATTTGTGTTTTGATTAAATATCATTTGTGTTTGTGTTCTCGTCAGTAGATGTGTAGTAAAAGCCTTCAATAGTCTACCCGACGACCACGAGAGAAATTCAGGACTTTTCATGACTAACATCATGAATTACAACATGTAATATGTTGTGATGAAGGTGGTTAAAAGGTGAGTCATTCCAGCCAGGATTCCTTTTCCCAAAGTGTGGCCCACGGGCCAATTTTGGACCGGGCTTCGAGGGTGAAACAAAAATGGTACTGCTAATTTGAATAATCATAACATATTCATACAACATCTATTTATTTTTCTTTGTGTGTAAAACCTTCCTTTTCCAGCTTGGACAGCCTTAAAATTAACATGTGTATGTATGAATATCTATGAATAAATATACCTGGTTTACCGCTCCACAGTTTACCGTTATGGGCAAGATCTGGGCACCCCTGCCTTGAACTTATGAGAGTCCCAAAAATGGAAAACATGGTCAAAGAAAAGAGGAAAGTGTGATTTAGACTCATCTGGCATGTCTCTTGTTTTCCTTTTTCTTTTTTTTAAATATGAAACTGGCTAATGGAGGCTCCAATCTTCTCAAACCTTTTGAATTGTTCGTGCATTTTCAAAGTCACGTTGCTGCGGTGTTTGACATTTTTTCTAATATTAAAAGCCGCCAACACGATTTAGGCAAAGCCTGTGTTAAATAATGAACAAAAACAATTGTCAACAGTTTGCCAAAATTGTCAAAAAGCTCCCTATTTCAATAAAGCCCAATTAGGCAGCGATCAGCAATTTAACCGCTATTAATTATTAATGCCCCGATGCTGCAGGCGTCCTGGATACGCACTTCTCCCCCTGCCATCCCGCGGTAAAAAGGTTTTATTATTTCATTTGGCCGAGCAGATGAAGGCCTCTTTCATTCGACGTATTTCATTCTTAAAACCGGCTCCATCGCAACGGAAAGCACCGGGAAACGGGACTGGGCTAAACTCCTGGAGTAGAGGAACAGAGGACTAGAAGAATGGAGGAGGTTGGGGTGTCCTCTGCGTTCCTTCAGTTTGACTCCTCCTCCTCCTCCTCCTCCTCCTCCTCTGTCTCCCTGCCTCGGTTCCCCTGCTTCCCACTTCCGTGTAAATTAGCAGGGAGATTGCAGAAGTATCCAGAGAGCGGGAGCGTGGGGGAGCAGGGGAAAGAGAGAGAGAGTGAGAGAGAGAGATGGAGGGGGAAGGGGGTAATGGAATGAAATTAACCAACGCTGGTGGAGAAGTGTGAACATAGGACGTTTTCGCTCTGGGTAAAGTGGGAAACGTATTAGGAATAATTAACATTCCACCCCGAACGCACACGCGTTCATAAGCACGTAGCCGCAGACACACCAGAACACCGTCCAATCCAAAACACACACACACACACACACATGTACCTCCTGCCATTTTCAACGGCGTATTAAACAAGTAAACTGCACATCGACCTTTTGAGCCGACCTCAGGCTTGTGCGAGTGTGATCTGGGGGACGTGTGGTTTGCCGAATTACAGCCGGCGCCGCCAGCGGAGCCTGGCACCCGGCAGAGAAGGGGTTAACAGTGTCTGCGCCGCCCGGAGAAAATGTTTATCGTAGATTTGTTAAATGACAATAGATTGCCTGGAAGGCGAACGCGGCAAAAGCGCATACTCTGCCGCGTAATGACTATTTAATGCCCTCCCTGCGTTCGAGGGTGTTAACGCCTTCCGCAGACACAAACACTCACACACACACGCACACACACACACACACACACACACACACACACACACACACACACACACACACACACACGCACCCATGCACATACAAACACAAACATGCGCATCATACCAAGCAGGGAATAGCGCAGTTGCAACAGAATACACATTACGTTGTGAAGAGATGTCGCCTGCAACATCCGACTCCGAGTTGGAATTTAGCCAGTTGCGTCTCTGTGTGCAGGTAGGAACACTGTATCAATTAGGGCTCCAATATCGCTAAATCTAAGATAATTTGGGGAGGGCTATTGGCGCTTTCATAAGATACGATAAGATACGAGACACAATAAATATTTGGGAAACAACTGGTAGGAATAAGGATATTATGACCAGGCAGCTAGAGGTAATGGTTAGAACAGTTAGAGCAGTCTATGAAGTTGAGAAAATTGCATAATCGCACTGTAATCCACACTTAATGACAACATTTTAGGTCTTATATATATATATATATATATATATATATATATATATATATATTATTATCAACATAATAACCAAGAAAAACGGAATCATTGTGAGATAAACAACTATAAAAATGTATTTAACCAAACATAAAACAACTCTAGGTTTTTTGAACAGAACTGGCTTTGTTCCCGTTGTTCACACAGCTTTGCAGCCGTACGCTTGGAATAATTACATTTGGTGAAATTTCGCCCACAGTTGCGGCGGATGGCTCAGACGATGGCTTCCCTCTGGGACCCGTCTCTACGGAGGCGACGCACCACCGTTCCCTATCTCAGGTGGGAAATGGGTTTTTGGGGTTCACACCCTGGGACCAGGTAATTGTATCCAATTGTATTCACGTGTCCTACTCAAACATGCATGAGCTCTGGCCCGCACACAAAGGAAAGAGACCCCGTCCCTCCGCCACCTGCGCGTCGCATTCTGATTCCCTGCCACAGCCGCCGCCCCCCCCCCCCCCCCCCCCCCACAAGCAGCAAACAAGTTTAGCTGATGTTCCATCTATATTCACAAAAGTAATGGCATCAGGCCAGAGACAGTTGTAACACAGGAAATGAGCGTATGGAACACCTTACTCTGACTCTGACTGAATATTCTGCCTTTCTTCCTTGAGCCGGTGGAGATCAGTGGAGACGGTGGGGGACGCCCTTCTCACCCACACGTCTACCTCGCCGCTTCCGCGGACTTCCCGCTGCCGTCCTCCCCACCCCGAAGACACGCGCGTCAGGGTCGGACCCTCCTGCCGATGCCCCTGACCCGGGCCTTGGCACCGGCGCTGGAGTTCGCCCCCGGGCGCCGCGCTGTGGCTCCCTGTCGCTGCTAGTGCGGATGGATCAACAAAGCGACTCCATGTTCTTTCAATAGAATGTTCCAACCAGAGGACCTCAAGCTGTGCCACAAACGGACACACCGACCGTCGTGGAGGCTCCGCGAGGACGCCGCGGCCGTCGGTGTGTAGTGACGGCCGCGGGGGTCTCCGAGCGGCGGGATGCCGGAGGTCTGATCCCCCCCCCCGTCATGGGGCTCCTATCATTTTGAGGTTAAAAGATGAGAAACAAGGATGCAATACTGATGGATGAGGAGGATGTGGGGGGGGGCGGGAGTCCTCTCTCGCAGGAAATCGATGCCGTCTGACAGCTCTTCGCTTGATCGTTGAATAAACCATACGACACCAGAGTTAACAAAGAGGTCAACGCAGGCGGACGGCGATGACAGAGGCTCCATCCGCCGCGCTCAGCGCAGGAAAGGTAGCAGGGCGCGCGGAGGGGACCGAATCAAAAGGGAAAAAACGCTCGCTGTTTCCGACAGGCAGTCGCGTTTCGAGACTGCGTTAGGGAGACTGCGTCAGAGAAGAGAGCTGAAGGTGGCGGTTTATGGCGGGAAACACACCCGACACTTTTCTTCAGACTTTCGAAAGGCAAGCCACACGCGGGCCTTGTAGGACCGGGCGGCGTGGTGACCGCAGAACACAACCCCAGCGCACACTGCAGGGGCGAAGACCTACCGAGGACCTCAAGCCAACCCATTCACAGTCCTAGACCGGGACTAGTCTGCAACTGATCAGAAGGCGTCTCTGACCGTCTCAAAACCAAACGACTGCCAGAGCTGGGAGCGCGGCGACGATCCCGAAGACACAAGGCCCCCCCCCCCCCCGCACGACTCTCTGAAGATCTGGAGAACGTGGGCTCTCGTGGACTCGAAGTCTTCCGGTGTGAGCTACGCGTGAGGCGGACGGCTCCCGCGGCTCTCCGTTGACGGCGCTTGCGAGTTCGTATTTACCAGCCATTCCTCCCGCCCTCGTTTCAATAACTTCAAAGTGGGGCCCAGACCTTCACCCCACCGCCCCTCCTGCACTCTGGCCCACAGCCGCAGGTGAGGTGAGGAGAAATTAAGAGGGGGAGCCGGTCTTTTTTCGGCTCCTAAGTAATGATCAAAGGAACAGCATTGGCTGTGCCGATTTGATTATTTTTGTCCTGGGTCGGAGGAATCAAACGCCGTTTCCAGTCAGAAAGCACAGCTCTGGGCCTGTTTATTCTTTATCGAAATAATTGTGCCTGTTATGGGGGGGTGGGGGGGTTACACACCCTTATCCCAGCGGGCTTCTATTTCTGGGGATTCTCTTTGAGGGCCTTGTATAACCAATTCTGCAGGCAACAGCATATAAGGGATGGCAGAAAGAAGACCTTTATTTTTAGAGGAAGAGAGACAGAGAGGGAGTGAAAGGGGGGGGGGGGCGTTTTTCCCCCTTTCAGAGCAAACCCAAAGAGTGGGATTCAGCCAACGCCCAGCATTCTGTCCTTTTCTTAAACCACTCTGAATAAGGACATGTGTGTGTGTGTGTGTGTGTGTGTGTGAGTGTGTGTGTGTGTGTGTGAGTGTGTGTGTGTGTATTTGCATGTATTTGTGTGAATTCGTTGGTTGTTGAATATCTTTGTGTGTGTGTCGTGTGTGTGTGTGTATTTGCGTGTATTTGCTGGTTGTTCAATGTCTGTGTGTGTGTGTGTATTTGCATGTATTTGTGTGAATTTGTTGGTTGTTGAATATCTTTGTGTGTGCGCACGTGTGTGTGTGTGTGTATTTGCTGGTTGTTCAATGTCTGTGTGTGTGTGTGTATTTGCATGTATTTGTTGGTTGTTGAATGTCTTTGCGTCTGTGTGTGTGTGTGTGTGTGTGTGTGTGTGTGTGTGTGTGTGTGTCTGAGAGACTGTTGACAGGTCCAGTGTCATCATGGGAGATGATCACACCTCCCAGTTCTATGTGACATATTTATGACGGCACGCACGCACGCACGCACACACACACATTCCACAACCAAAAGTATACGCACGCACACGCACACACGCACACATTCAACAACCAAAAGTACACGCATGCACGCACACACACACACACACACACACACACACACACACGCACACACACACACATTGCGTATCATTTAACAATTTAACAAAAGGCCAGACAGCACATGTACATGGAAGGTGTTTTTTTGGTTTTTTTTTAGCTGTTCACTCCATGGCTGTGACGCTCTCAGCCCCATCTGGGAGCGGCAGATAAGGCAGGCGTGGGGTACGGAGGGGTTGAAAGCGACTCGGGGACACAACGCAGTGTTTTTGAGAACATCTGCATCTGCAGCAACATTGGAAACAGGGCTCTCCCGAAAACTCTCGAAAAAATGTTGCGACGGAAGCTGTGTCGCCTGTATTTCAAACGAGCGGCAAATAAGATACGGAAAGAAGGGATGTCACCCGAAATAAGGCCAGGGAGAAAGTAGGAAAGTAAGAGAGGGTTTAAAGCGCCATCGCGTCGGTCGTCCGTCTCCTTGGCAACGGAGTGCAGCTTAAATTGGGAATAGAGTTATTAGCCTCCGTGTCTCCTCCTGATGAGCCGGCACGGTCTTCCATGCGGCACGGACCGGGCACAAATAGAAGGATCGCCTCCCCGCGAAATCGCTAATGAAGTGAGGGGAGGTGTGGACCCGTCGGTAATAACAGCGGGGAGGAAAGGCTGGCGAGAGGTTTGACGGGGGAGGTGGAGCGAGAGCGGGAGAGGGAAGAGTGAACGGAACGGAGCGTGACATTGAGCAGATTGGGCGATAATCCAAGAATGAATGTTGTAGAACTTTTCTTTACTTTATTTTTTTTCAATATCTTCCCTTGAGCGTAAAAAAACAAAAAAAAAAACAAACAAAAAAAAAAAAACCCACAACCTGGAGAGATAC
>NC_137201.1:13628307-13635807 GCF_960531495.2 Zeus faber | reverse complement strand
ACACTGTCCAGAGCATCACACTGCCTCCTTCTTCGCATAGTGCATCTCTTCCCCAGGTAAACGACGCACACGCACCCGGCCATAAAACATGATTTAAACGAAAATGTGGTTCACCAGACTAGGCCACCTTGTTCCATTGCTCCATGGTTCAGTTCTGATGCTCACATGCCCATTGTTGGCACTTTCGGCGGTGGACGGGGATCAGCATGGGCACTCTGACCGGTCTGCGGCTACACAGCCCCATACGCAGCAAACTGTTCTGACACCTTTCTATCATAGCAGCATTAACTTTAGCTCTTCTGTGGGATGGGACCAGAGGGGCTAGACATTGCTCCCCACACGCATCAGTGAGCCTTGGACGTCCCTGACCCTGTCGCCGGTTGTCCCTTTAGACCACTTTTGGTAGGTACTAACAACTGCATACCGGGAACCACCCCACAAGACCTGCCGTTTTGGAGATGCTCTGACCCAGTGGTCTATCCATCACCGTTTGGCCGTTGTCAAAGTCGCTCAGATCCTTACGCTTGTCCCTTTTTCCTGCTTCCAACACATCAACTTCAAGAACTGACTGTTCACTTGCTGCCTAATATTTCCCCACCCCTTGACAGGTGCCATGGGAACAAGATGATCAATGTTATTCACTTCACCTGTCAGTGGTTTTAATGTTGTAGCTGATTGGTGAACATCCATGGTATTGTCCTGTCTTCTTATTTGAACATATCACTGTCGCTCTGCCACACGCACACACACAAACAAACACACAGGCCGGGATCCCACGTCCCTCAGGTTCATTCGCATCCGTTATGCCGACAGCAGATCTCAGGAATTTCTATCAAATATGACCTCTTTCCCAACACCCGCCAACCTTGCTTGTTGTCCCCCCCCGTCATATTACATATCCCTGGATACTGCCCTTACACACACTCATACTTTGCGCACACACACACACACACACACACACACACACACACCGCTGATTGACACTTTCTGGTTCCCATACCACTACCAGCGGCAAATCCTGGCACAGCGTTTAAACGCTTGGTCAAGCCCTGTCTAACTGCGGTGCCACGGGCTTGACAGCGTTCAACTTCGCCATCGCCCGCCGCCGTTCTAACGCGACACCCTTCCACCCTGCCACTCCCCCATCTTCCATCTCTTCCTCCGCTCCCATTTCCCCTCAGCCCCTGATCGAGTCAAAAAAAAAAAAAAAAACCCTACACATGAGGATTGTCCGGCGTAACAAAGATGGTTCAAATACTAGTGTAAATATTGTTATTACATTAATACAACATCATTACAAGGCGATTACAATGTTATTACAACATTATTACAACTCAACTCATTTTACTGATGATTGTCTATGAAGACACGAGAGAATGAATGAGTGACGACCCATAATCCTTGAACAGTGATTTTGAATCTTGGGGGTTTTAATAATGTGTTAGTGTGTGTGTGTGTGTGTGTGTGTGTGTGTGTGTGTGTGTGTGCCGTGTATGTCGGTCACCAGTGTGTGCCCTGCTGCTTATGCGAGCAGGGATGCCAGATGAACACCTCTATAATTATCACTCCACCTCTTTTTTTTTTTTTTACTCTTTTCCTTCGCCTCCTCTCTCTCTCTCTCTCCCAAAATACTTATCCCACTCCCTTGATCCGAACAAATAAAAAATAAAAAATAAAATAAAAAACGAAAATCCTGTCTCAGAACGGATCACACCCACCCACACACACGCACGCAGGAGCAAGGTACTGCGGAGGCTAAGGCGAGGGTCGCCTTTTTTTGGGGGGGTGTAAAAAAATATGAAGCAAGTGAATAAACATTCAGGGCAGGAACCTTTATCTGTGGTACCCGCTGTGTATAGACTGATGACTTTGGTCACATGAGAGGGAGCGTGGCCGGCCTCCAAATTACCTCGCCAGTACCCCTGTGTTTAACCCAATCACATAGCTCACTACACTGATAGCCTCCTGCAACACACACACACACACACACATATACACAACCATGGGCGTATACACACATCACGCAAATACAGTGCACTGGATATGTGCATACAAGTACACACACTTTGCACATACACACGCACACACACACAGTTCTGACACATTAATGAGTTATCACAATTCACAGAGAGCGAGAGGGAAAGCTGGAGAGAGGAGGGAGGAGAACGGGGGGAGCAGGGCTCCTCTTTAGAAAGGCAAATGTGCCCTGGTCTCCATTGTCTCCCAGCTGACAGGCAGCCATGGGGGGCCGACTATGATGGGGCCCCGCCATGTCAAGGTTTCGGCACTACCAAGAGAGAGGGAGGGGAGGAGAACAGGTGAAAGTAGAGTACTTTTCTATAATAAGTGTGTGCGTGTGTGTGTGTGCGTGTGTGTGTGTGTTCTGACAGCAAATGCTTAAGGGAGCACCCGTAATGACCATTCCCAGCGGAAAGATGAACGGATGCGAGACTTTTATTATGACTCTTCCGCCTACAGCAGCGACGCTGCCACCGGCCGATGTGTGATCATCTCCAGGCCTTTTGGCTTTTTGCACTTTGTGTGCGTACGTCCGGATGATTTCAGCATGCCCGACCTGACCCCGGCCCCGGGTCGCTCACCCGCTCGTTTACCCCGCCGCTCCGCTCCGCTCCACTCGGCCGCAGCAGGTAATGAGAACCCTTATCAACCCCAAAACCCGAATATGTATGCACGCCCAGATACACTATGTAGCTATAAATAAGAAATGAAGCCAGACCAGGAACTAATAGCGGCCAAGGAGCAGAAAAAGAAAGTATGGGGAGAGATAGAGAGAGATAGAGAGGGATCTATAAGAGAGAAGGGTCCCCGGGGAGCCTTCAGACCCAGACACTCCAAAAAGCCATAGAGAGAGAGAGAGAGTGTAAGTGTGTGTGCATGTGTGTGTGTGCATGTGTGTGTGTGTGTGTGTGTGTGTGTGTGTGTGTGTGTGTGTGTGCGCGCGTGCGTGTGTGTATATTACTCTTCCGGGCCTATTTGACTCATCACTTTGTCATGACTGGTCAGGGTTTTTGTTTTTTCTTATCAACCCACTGGCACAAAGTGGAGCTGTTTAACAACAATAAGACATGAGTTGCATTTCTTTTCCTGGACTACATCTCGGGGACTATCAATCGATTTGGAGCGGCAGAGCTGATGGCAACAGCCCCAAATAATCATCGCCGAGCTAATAGATGCGATAGAGCTATTACCGTGCTTCTAGTCGTCAGTTTAGATCAATAGGAGGATTCCATCTTCGGCGCGTTCGCTGTATCCGTGTGCTCCGACGCCACTTCTGCCTCCGATTTCGACTCCACATCGTATCCATCACAACGTCACAACAAACGACGACACAGATAAGAATGCTGTAGTCCAAACACGCCTCGGATGGACACTGTTAAAATCCATTCATTTTGCTACTAACGTACAGTAGGTGGAAAAAGTCCATTCCATAGGTCGGGCGGAGGAGGTTACGTTGTCCCCTGCATTTCTGTAACTTACCCCATTACATTTGGATCACTCGTGCTTTTGTTAACATACTTTAAAGCTACGTGAAAAGAAACGAATGTAAAAAAAAAATCGAATAAAAATGTTCCTTAAAAATGATTGTGAAATACAGAAACAGCCTTCTCTCCTTCCCCTTTACCATGCACGGTGAATAGTGCAGCTCAGTTGATCTAAAAATGTTAAAAAAATAATAATCAACCAAAAAAACGCGCCGTGGCTCAGGGCTGCCTGCAGGGGTCCATCTCACGGTACAGAGACCTGCAAAACCCCAAACCTCTACACGTACACACGTCGCGCAGTTTACCAAACTAATTCTAACAACTTTTTCATCTATTTGAAGCTGACCTCTTCTACTCTAACTGTGTTCGGTCGTGAGTCCCTACGATGGCTCGTCAGTCGTTGTACTTTGCAACGAGACCTTCAAATGAAGCAAAACAGCAAAGTTTGAAGCCACACCTGCCTGAAATTGTGTCAATGGGTGGGAACAGGAATAAATACCATTTCTTTTCCCAGACATGTAGCCGAGGTGGGACTCGTGCCGAAGCGTGTTGGCGTACCTCCATTGCCGTCCATATACGGGGATGCTCCCTCAAATTGGGCCTGTAGGCCTCGTCCTTTCATGCTGACTGTAATATCCACTCGTGGAAGGAACATTCTGCACTGCACTCTCCACATCTGAACTTGAACCGTTGCTATACTTACCGTCCGGATAATGCATTTGTACCAGACAACGTGGTTCCAACCGGCGTGTCCAACAGACCTCGGCGAGAAACGGCCTCTTTCATCCCACAGATGACAACTACGGCGGAAGAAAGAATCTCATGCGACAGAAAGAGGTTTGAACGTCAACCCCGAGCAATGCACAGGATTTGGATGTACGTGTATCCTCTGAAACCAAATTTAAGGGGACTAGGTAGCCAATGTTCGAAATGCAAGTTAGTTTTATTTCCCAACAGTTGGGTTCAGGCAAATAAACTGTCTACCCGAATCTTCCAATGGTCAATGTCAATAAATAGGCCTTCTTGGTGGATCTGCATTATTACTCAATTATTGTTAGGGTTAGGGTTTAGGGTTAGGGTCCATTATTACACAGTAGTATTACACTATTATTACACTGTTGTTCCACTATCACACCATTATTACACTATTACACCAGTAATCAACTATTATTACACATTTATAGCATGATACTATGATAGTGAATTAAAATGGGAAGAAATTGCAACTCAATTGTTGATGGCAATTATTTGTAGACATAAAAAATGATGCCATCCCCATCATTGGGGGCTGGTTAGTTGAATCTGCCTTCTGTCTATCTCTGTAACGCTGCAATGCAAACCACAGAATCACGCAAGGTAATTAGATTCCTGTGTCGCCCCGGCCCGGGGGGACCAGAGGGATCGAGCAGAGTTCCTGAACCCCCAGACACTTAGCGAGCTGCTCATAATTGCATGAACACGGGGCAACAAAAGAAACAAAGATAACATAGCGCTCTGCTGGTGCGTTACTTATTTAGAAGGTAAAAAAAAAAAAAAAAAGGATAAAGAAATTTTAAAAAATCGTATCTGCTCCAGGAGAGGTTGGCGCGCTTTCATCCTCTCCCCAACCTTCCACAGTAAGACGTCAGCTTCTGGCCACAATTTGATGCAAATAAAGTTAAATAGTGAACTGAGCACGTTTGCTCTTCTATATCAACCTTTAGTCATGTTCGACACTGTTTCAATAGTCCCGCTTCCCTCAGTGCCCTTGGTCCATACAGAATATTTTAAATTCATGTCAGACAATCTGCAAAGTAAAGACTTTTATCCTTGGACACTGGTCTCACATCGGTACAGCTTTTTAGTCAGAAAGAAAAGTTGTCCCCAATATTTTATATATATATATATATATACAGTATATATACAATAAAAAAATAGGCCCAGTTTCCTGTCGGTTTAGGAATTTTCTTTCTCTATACACATGTTTTTGAGTGAGTTGAACTCTTGGTTTTATTGGTCAAAAGGCATGAAGCTTGTTCTACATAGATTTTAGGAAATTTTTCGGGGGGAAAAATAATACAAAACAAAGAAAATATACACAGAATGAGCATTCAGTTTTCAGATTATTTACGTGTATTTGTGATACAGTACATGAGACAGCTCATGAAAGCAAAAGGCAAGTTTTGGGGGGGATTTTTTGAGGAAAGGTGGTGCGTAAAAAAAATGTCAGATTTAATTGTTTTATTGGGATTTAATTAAGTTTTATTCATCCTGACAATTAATTACTCAAACAAAATTTTAATACAGCTGCAAGCAGCAATACACGGGGTCCAGTTCAGCCGTGTTAGGTATGTATTACAGTTTTCCGAGTTTCTGTAATTCCAGGATCAGACTACAGAAACTCTGCCCGATTTTGACCCTATTTTGTCGTGGGCGACAAAGTTCCAGCGTGGGCCCCGGATATGAACTTCAGGAACAACAAGTTCAAGTTCAAGTTCAAGTTCAAGTTCAAGTTCAACAAATGGGCGTCTTTACCCCGTGTAGTGTAAACTTTAATTAGCAGACGGCCTAATGTGGTAATAACCCATCCATCCAATGAGAAATTTCGCTAAGCAACACGTTCCGGCATCTTTGGTTACACTCGCTTCCATGCGCCCACAAGTAACGTAAAGCAACGTGTAAAATATTGGCGTAAGCAGTTCTGGCGGAATGCGGCGCTTGGTGAAATTACCCATTGGATGGATTATTACAACATTTGTCCAGCTGCTGCCGTGCAGCAGCAACGTAAGGTGAGGGTGAATTAAAGTTTACTTCTTCAATTTTGCAACATAAGTTTATACCGTGGGAACAGTATTACAGGGAAAGGCCGACGGTTCAGAGCCGTGGTCGATTGATACCGCGGTATACCTTAAAATGGCATACCGTTACATCCCAAATTACGATCGTTCCATACAATGTGGACACAAAAGAAAGAGACGGCTCCTCCAAAGGATTTTAGAACTTCCTGCGGGGAGAAGACGCCTTCTGTGACTGATTATAGTTTTCAGCGTGTTGTGAAACGCAGCACGAGTTACAGTTTTCAGAGTTTCCTTTGAACAGCATCGGCTCAGGTTGTCGGTCTGCATGTGTTGTCTGTGAACGCTCTGCAGTCCACAGGGCGCAAGTCGTTGGATGCGAATGACTTCCGAGAGACAACACTCGGACTTGTATAGCTTCGGATGATGATGTCACAAAGCGGCCCGCTCCTGCAAGGAATCCAATCGGCTCAACGTTCTTCTACTTCCGGTAAAATTATGTATCGCATCCCCAATTTCCTATATGGGCACTAAGGCCTGCGCCAGGGAGAGGTTGAATATGACGGTGAACACCGGGGAAGCAGGTGGGCACAAGTCGTCAGAACATATCCGGTGGATGCCGTCCGGACCGGCTGCTTTCCCGGGGTTCACCTCTCTCAGAGCCCTCCCCGCGCCGCGCTCTGAGATGCTGAGCGCGCGCTCACCTCCGGCGGCGGAACTCGGTTCTGTCGTGCGAACCAGGGGGCTCATGCCAAGGCGTCAGCATTCACCGTGGTGGTAGCTCTGCCTCTGTAGTCAGTAATAGTCCGTAATCCACGCCATGTTTGGTGTCAGACAGCGGGAATTGAGACTCCACTCTCTCCCTGTACCGGCGCTTTGCCTCTTTCACAGCCCTCCTCAGTTGGTGAGACGCCGCTTCGTAACCGCCCATGTTCCCCGACACGGGCCACGACGCTGCGTGTGCGTTCAGTGCGTCCTGTTTGGATTCGTCAAGCCGCGGTATCGCGCCGTAACCATGGGAGCCACATCTTCCACCAGCTTGGCAATCAAGTTCGTCCCCACTTCCGTAAACTCGCTGACATCATCGGGGGTGGAGAGAAAACACGGCCCAGTCGACGTCACTCATTTTTGTGTAGGCTGTTATTTTAATCACAATAGAATCTGTTAATGAGAAATGAATGGTCGGGTCCCGTTTATTTTTATTTTTTTTTCAGAATCGGCCT
>NC_137201.1:13615807-13625807 GCF_960531495.2 Zeus faber | reverse complement strand
GTGTGTGTGTGTGTGTGTGTGTGCGTGCGTGCGTGTGTGTGTGTGTGCGTGTGTGTGTGTGCGTGTATGTAGGTTGTAGGAGGGTGAGTGAACACAGCCGGGGGGGGGGGGGGGTCTGACTTCAGCAGCACTTCTTGATGTGAACGCAGCATGGGATCACCATGTGTGACAGCCACTCCGCTGTGTGTGTATGTTTTTCTTTGTGTGTCTATGTGTGCGTCTCGGTCTGATGTTACCATTAATACAGCTGCATGCCCCCCCCCCCCCCCCCCCGATGACAAATAGTTCTCCTTGCTGACAAGCCAATAGGAAGGTCTAAAACACTGAAGCCCACCAACCAAAGCTGGATTTATACTGAATACGACAAACGATTGCAGTCTCATTCATTTCTATGGAGAGTTGGATAGCGCCTGCCAAGAGCTCCGATTTCTTTAAGGTATTTTAATGAATTGGGCGCTCATTGCAAACACTGTACAGGACGTTTTAAACTCTCATTCATTGAACGCCGTGAATGTCCATCTGACCAAACTACTCTCTTTTGTACTCCAATTTTCTCTTGACGCATTTCGGAGCAGCGCAAAAATTTTGACAAACGCACCGGAATCCGAAAGTTGGATCTGTAAAGTCACAAAGGTGTCAGCAGCCACCTGTCTGATCCACTCTATTTGTGACATCCGCAACAGAAGTGCAGGAAACAAATCATGTGCGTGTGCACATATTTTCGGCTACACGTGCACAGATGCACAGATGCGGTTGCGTGCACACATTTTTGGTTTATATTTTTGGTGCTCTCCTACATGCTCTTAAATCACAAGCCTTTGTGCACGCCCACGGCCCTAGAAGAACCACCCCGCGTTGGATAAAAGCCTCATGGAGCCAAGAGGAGAGAGAGGAAGAAGAGGGTAGGCGTAGCCGTGGAGAGAGGGAGAGAGGAAGAGGAGGGTGGAGAGAGAGAGAGAGAGAGAGTGAGAGAGAGGGGGAGAGAGAGAGAGAGAGAGAGAGAGGCAGCTATTGGTGCTTACTCAGCACAAAACGCCATTCAGATCAGGTACTTCCCGTCCAGACATTAAGGAAAGGGGGAAGATGAAGGATAGAAAAAAGGGGATTAATGGAGCTAGAGAGAGATAGCACTCCAGTATATTCACAGCTTCATTGATTGGCCCATGGGGAATGGGGATTAAGCAAAGAAGAGGGAGGGAGTGGGGGCCCCGGCACTGGGATGGAGGAGGGAGGGACGATCTGGCAATTTAGGGTTTTTAAGGTGTGCGCCACGCCATGCAAAATAAAAGATGCAAAGTCAGTGAAAATAGGAGCAAGGACAGACGAATAAAGATATTCACAGAGGATGGGAGAGGGAGATAGAGAGATGTGGGGGGGGGGGGTGAGCGGAGGGCTGGAGGATGCGAGGGGGTCACTCCCCGCACTCCATTTCATTAAGTTCCAGGCGACAAGCGAGGACGCTGCAGAGAGAGGGAAGCCAGGGAGTGAGAGACAAGTTCATCTGTGATCCCATTAGACAGACAGAGAAAAGAGGGAGAGAGAGAGAGAGAGAGAGAGAGAGAGAGAGAGGGAGAGAAAAGAGCAATGGCAGGGCTATGATGTAAGCGGAGGAGGAGCCGAGGGAAAGCGGTGAAAGCGACGACGAGGTGCACGGGCAGAGAGGAGAACAAGGAGATCAACCGAACCCATTGAACGCCGAGGCCTCTACTCTTCTAACCAGTCGGGTATTGTTAGGGATCCCAGACCGTGAGCGATACCTCTTGACGAAGCCTTTTTTGGGTCCTGATTTGGAAAATTCTTCCTTATTGCAGGTAATGCCAACATCGTATATGACAATAAGAAGGATTTTATTGGCGGTATAAAAACCAGACCTCAGCGTAATATGCATAATGACAGCATACTGATTAATGTACTAGACCAGTGGTTCTCAAACCTTTTTTAGAAGTTCCCCCTTCACTGGCATTGGGAGAGAAAAAAAAAAGAAAATGAACAGTAATGACGTACTGTATGTGCGTTGTATGTGTTTTTTTAACATTATATATAACCAATATATTTAAAATATATTACACTTTATTATTATAAATATATACAACTTTAATTTTCAGAGTACCCCCTGCATCTCCCCAAAGTGCCCCTTCGGGGTACGAGTAACCCCATTTGAGAAACACTGTACTAGACCATCTGCACGCAACAGTTTCCTCATATCGCATTTGGAAGTGTTTATGTCTATCTATTTGAACGACGTTCAAATCATAATGTTACTCCCACTGACAAAAAATCATGAGAGGACGGACGGCATTATTTAAATGATCAAACGGGAAAATTGGAGATTTGTTCAAAATACCGAACGGTCGCAAACGTCGGCGTTCGAGACGTGTTTGAAGGCTTTCGGAAGGGGATGATATCCACTGAGGTAGAATGAGAAGCAGACAATAATTAGAAAGAAATACAATCACGTCTGTACGTCGAGCTGCAGCTTGCCACCGGCGAGAAGCACCGTTCGAATCTGACGCCTCTGCAGGTGTTTGCTTTTGAGGCTCGGACTCGGACACATTTACACTCATGTACCGTGGCTCCGTGGAAACATCTGGACAAGCTCCTGCCTTGTGCAAAGTCTATTACGCCACCCATTCAAATTATATGTTGATGATTAATGCGACCCGGCTTAATTGATTAGCTGCTTTCTACGTTTCTAATTGAACTCTGCAAAATATAGGTCACATTTGAGTTAACGTAATTGGAATGCTAATATCGCCATTAATAAACAGAGAACCTGTTAGTGGAGGCGCGTGTGTTAATAGCGGCTGGATTTCAAATTTCTGGAGGACAAATTCCTAAACCATTTGAGTTCATTTTGATGTGCAAAGCATCTACGCCAACACAAACTAAACATATAAAAGGAGTGACATTATAAAGTGAGGACGGCAAACGGATTGGATTTTGATCTTGACTACCCCGTCACCCTCTGCCGATGGGCAGCGCTCGGGACCGCTCAGCGGCACAAGGACCTGGGGACAGATGCGCCGGGACGAGGAAGATCTCGTCTGAAAAATACTCAAATGTTCGGGATACGAGTGGTGTGATAAGAGATGTTCTGGGCCAAGGTTTCCGAAAAACACAAAAGGCCCTTTTCAAGACCATTTTGTGGGGAAACCTCCTTTGGTGCCGACCGGCTTCTCCGCTACACCGCTGCGGTACATACTATCACCTCCCTCCTTACCTCCCCGGTCCTGGGGAGTGGTGGTCCACATGGGGGGAGGGAGGGGGGTGGCCGCTGAAGGTTAAACACCGCCGGCCCTAATCTTAATCACTGTCATTAGCTCCACAGGCACCTTCACTCTGACCCCCGTAACCCCCCCTTGGCCCTCAGAGATTAATCACACCTATATAGACACACACACACACACACACACACACACACACACACACGCACACACACACACACACACACCCCTTCTCTCTGCAGGTATTACCTTGTCTTCTCCATGCAATGCTCTCGTGGACATCTTGAATTAGTAAACAACCCCACACGCCTAGATCCAGCCTCGTCCAGTGGATCAGATCAATAAGCAGCGATTTATCTGCTGCTAATCAAACCCTGAGAGGACAGATCTCCACGCCTGCACAGCACACCTGTGTGTGTGTGTGTGTGTGTGTGTGTGTGTGTGTGTGTGTGTGTGTGTGTGTGTGTGCGCGCGCGTGCGGGTGAGTGTGGAAGATTGATGAGTGGAAGAGTGGAAAGGTGAGTTAAAGCCAAATTATTCCGTTGACTGACACTCGATATACCGCTTAGGAACACACACACACACACACACACACACACACACACACACACACACACACACACACCCACACTACAATGTCGTCAACTCATGGATGCAATACCGGCTGATGCTGCGCTATGATTATTGATTTACACGTGTGAAAAGACAAAGAGATTAGCACAGATTAGTGAAGAGATTTAGCTATGAATCAGAATCGGAATCAGAATTACCCAACGGTATTTTTTTCAATGGTGTCAGATACGTACAAGGCTTTGAATTGCATCCTTCTCGTTTACATCTTTTTCAAAAGAGGGCAACACAAACGCCCGTTGAAATCGAATGAGCCCGCAAGCCGTTCTGAAGAGCGAGAACCTTCTTTTTTTGTTTTGTTTTACTTTACCCAACAAGCTGGAGCCTCGAAGAGCCCCCGACGGGAGAGCGCTAATCGTTTCATGCGTAGGAACTGAAGAGATGGCGGACCCTCCTTTCCTCTTCCACCAAATCACCACAGGGACCAGACCAGTGCGCATGTGTGTGTTTGACGCGCGTGTGCGTGTGTGCGTTTAAAAGGTCACACACACACATAAACACACCTCAACATCCACCAGCATGAAAAGGACACTGGAGTCGTCAGGACGCATCTAGCGTCCTCGTAAAAGGGCTTCAATTCTGTTTAAAAAATGTTAAATAGCACAATAGTCTCATATTATACAGTTTATAATAATAAAATATTTATCTCCTGATTTACTCTCGTAATTACATAATTACATTAGCCTAACTGATCTTGTGTCCGACATTTTTTTCTAGATGTGTGTGCGTGCGTGTGACTGTGTGATGAGCATATAAAAAGGTGTAGGTCGCTCGCCTTGCTCAAAGAGCCCACTACACTGTGTGAACCAGAGGAGTCCCCGGTACGAGGCCCCGGGGTTCGCCCTAATGAAGCTCTCCGCAGTCCGGGCACACACGCCCCCCCCCCCCCCCCCCCAACCCCCCCCCCCCCCCCCCCCCCCCCCCCCCCCCCCCATCGGGAGGGATCGGGGCAGAGCTCTGTGTACTCGGCCCCTCGACCTCCGCCCTCGCCCTCATGCGTGTTGGGGGGGCTTTTAACATACATGATGTAGAAACGCAGCCGCAGTTGTAGCAATTCACACGGAACAAGAGCACTTCATTAAGCTGCTCTTTAAAGGGTGGGAAGAGAGGGAGTCCGTGGCTGAAAGAGAAGGGTTTGGGGGGTGGTGTTGGCGGGTGGGGCGGCGGCTCTTCCAGCTAATGTCAAACAGTGCCGGAGGAGGCGGGGGAAGCGAGATTAACTGCCTCTTCAGGGTAGTGAAGTGGAGGGAGATTTAGGGACGCCAGCCCCCTTACAGTGATCAGACGGTGTTCTCTAAAGTTCGCCCGTTCAGCCACCGTGCTACTTGTAATGTGATATATACTGTATATACAGATATATATATATAGAGTATGTGTTAGAACAGACAGGATTTGTGTTTTCATTAAAGGCCCCTGGTTGATTTAGGGTTTGCCTTTGCGTGGGAGGGCGCCTGAGCAGAGCGAAAAAAAGAAACAAACACAAAATCAAAAATCTGTCAATCCTCTCTCTCTCTCAATGTATTGCAACATTTACCCCCTTCTGTTTTCATTTTAATGTCATATTGTTGACTCTTAGTTTTGGCAATGCTAACATACAGTATGTTTCCCAAACCAATAAACTGAATTGAGAGCGAGAGCGAGCGTGATTAAAGAGAGTCAAACAGCGAGCCAGCATCGGGCTCACCCATCTATCTCAGGTTTAATGAGCCTGACAGCCCCCTCCCATCAGGTGAGGTGGTCCGACTCGGTGGGAAAAACAAATCTCCACGACAACGCCACACAGCCCTGCGTCCGTCTCCATGTCTGCGTTCCTCTCTGTTCATCTCCTGACGTTTAAGAAAAAAAAAAATATTTTTTTTAAAGAGAGAGAGAGAGAGAGAGAGAGAGAGAGAGAGAGAGAGAGAGCGAGAGAGAGCGATCAAAGGCAGCACTCGCCGACCAAAATTAATAAAAACAGGCGCTGGCGGACGCACACACACACACACACGCACGCACGCGCACACACACACACACACACAGTTTGTGAACTCCTTCAGGTAAATGTTTGCATATTTCATAAAGCCTCGTTAGTTAAGGAGGCAGCGGCAGAGTCGGTCGGGCGGCCGGGAGAGTGAGGGAGGGAGGGAGGGAGGGAGGGAGGGCAGGAGTAATGAATTCAGGTGAAACGGGAGCCTCCTCAGCCCGCGTCATCCAGACACAATCACAGACTCAGGGCCATTAAAACCAGCAAGGTTGAAAGTTCCTCTCCCCCCCGCCCCTCCTTTACTCCAGAGACGATGTGCTATGTCTCTCTCTCTTGCCCTCATTTTTTTTTTTTGCTCTTTCAGAAACGCGCACTCGTCTAAATTCCCTATTTGCAGGAATGACGCGGTGGGGGGCTGCACGGCGCGGCTTTCTGGGGGGATGTGAGTAAATGAATCCGCCGGATGACGGGTGATAAAGCTGGAGCAGCAAGTATAGTAAATCGCAGAAGTGTGTGTTTTTCATAAGATTTCCGTTTAACGGGGAAGCGGTTTTAAAACCCTGTCTATCCCTGTCCAATTATTATGGCTGTCATCCCCCATGGTTTATAACTAATATGGCAATGCGTTTTTGGCTCCAATCAGTCTTTACAAGCAATTACCGAGCCCGAGCCCGTAAGGCTCACGGAGTGCACTTCTTCCGTTAAAATGGCTCTGATACTCTCCGTCCATGAGAAATTAGCCCTTTTTAATGTGCGGACACGTCGGGTGAATGTTTATGTTGAGTTTGACAATTAGCGTGATTCCCAACCAGGGCATCCGTGAGAAAAGAATTGGTTGCAGTCCAACGTGTCCTGGATTTCCTCAATGTCCTGGACAAATGGGAGAGATTCCCGTCAAATATCAGCTGTGTTTATTTAGCTTAAGAACAATTGATAGGCAGGCTATATAAAGAATGACGTCATCAAGGCTTGTCTATTTGCAATATTTTCTATTGAAAACTACTGAGACCTACTTTTGCTTATACATTTTCTTCCAAATAAAAGAAGTCCCGTGATTGGCGTTATGCACATGAGTGCATGACGCTATTTAAAAATTGAATAAATATTACGCCAGCCTACGTTCTTTGGGGCAACACATAAACACACTTTCCTTCAGCTTGAGGCCTACATAAACAAAATAACCGTAACCCATTGCTGGCTCATATCATTAGACTTACACTTTTTCGCTGCAGTGGAGCTGCAGCTGCTGATTTAAAATGCCAAGGTGCCAAGCGTCTCTACACAACTTGCAATGTGCGCACGCCTTCACCTTGTCCTCCCCAAGGCGGCTTCGCTGCACTGTTTTGATTCGCTTCCGCAGAGAGCGCCCCAGACGGGGTTCAAGCACGCTACCCTGGCCAGTTTGGCCGACCAGGGATTGATTTTGCCGAAATCCCTGATGAGGACTTTGCAGGCAGGTTGACAGAGTCTTGTGGCAACGATGAGAGGGGCTGTGGCCGGTGCCGACTCGCCCTCGCTGGTAATTTCTTGGGCAAAATGACCGATAGTGGTTTGGATGGCTAGTTCGGCATATTCCTGAAGCACTGAGGGGACGGAGTGATAATGAATCAGTGATATTATTTACGAAACTTTGAAGAACTTATATGGCACAATTGCATCGACAGCCAGACTGAAAGGTAGGAAGCTTTCAATGTTACCCTGTTATTTTCACGTTTTGTTTTCAGAAGGACGTTGAAGCAGTTCAGTAGATCCTGGGAATGTGCAGGGAATCGGTCGTGTAAAGCATCTATTAGATGTTGAATGTAGCGTGCTCGGCCATTTTTGAAAGCCTGAACGGACCAGTCACCTGCACTTGTCACTTTCACCTCCTTGTACATGCCTTCTTGTCCTGGAACCTCTCTTCTTCTGGACCTGGGTCATCTCGTAACTGTGTGAGCGCCGTGACTGATACGCGAACCATTGGTCAGATTGTGGCCGGATTGACTTGGTCTTTCTGGAAAAACCATATTCAGTTTGGTCATCACCGGTAGCACATCAGCCGGTGCGTGAGTCAAGGCGATGAAACAGCAAGACTGGATTTGACCCAGGATGCCTTGGGGAGGAAATGTCCAAACATTTCCTCCCACAGCCTCTTCATTTAGCTCCATCACCAGGGGAGGCCAGTTACGTTTGATACCCTCCACTGCCCCGTACAAGGATAGCCAGCGGACAGCGCACGGCAGCTTTAGGCTCGTCATGTCTTCATCACTGAATCCTGCTGTCAGTTGACGGAGGCGATTGATCCTGCTGGCCGAGTGCTTGTAAAAGTAGCAAACAGAGGCAACTGTGCGCCTGTAGGCTCATACCTGCTCCACAGCGTTTGCAGCATCTAGCGCGGTCAGCGCAGCTCAGTGGGCACCACAGTGCACCTCAATGGAAAATGCACTCTCTCTCTCTTCAGAGGAGCACCAACTCCAGCATGCTTTCCCCATCATTACACTGGCCCCCTCCGAGCCCAGGCCAATGCCGCGGGACAGCTCCACATCCCTCTCCCGGAGCACCTCAACCGCTTTGTCAAAAATGCACCGTGCGGTCTTGGAGTGCGCATCATAATTGCCCAGAAAACAGGTCTCAACTCCTCCTTTAACTTCCAACTTGACCTATACTGTATAATCAGCGTCTCGTCCGCAGGGATATTTACCGTCTCGTCAATGATAATCGCAATTAAATCACTCCCCTTTAGCTATTCATCCAGCTGCTTCATCACAACGTCTTCCAGTGCCTTTTTCATGCATTGACAAAATCTGGAGCCTTAAGTGTCCTCAGTAGGTCAGTCAACCACACAAACTGCGGTGCAATGTCATTTTTGGCCATGTGAAATACAACTTGTAGCTGAGAGCACAGGTTCTTGTTGGACGTTTCGTTAGCCCTCTCACAGTGGCCGTTCATTGCAGTTTGCTGTTGCTTTAAGTTAACCGCCGATGCGTGGTCACCGCACGTACTGTGCTCAGTGAGAGCCGAGGTTCTCATGTTTGTTGCTCCCCTGGTGAATCCATTCTTCCTCCCCGATTTCGCGCAGTGTGAGCAAAAAATTTTTTCCTTTCCATCTCTATTGTCGCACCTCAGCCAGAAGAATTTGCCTTTCCATTCGGGCCTGAACGCTCGACATTTGTGTTTGCTTTCGGCTGAAAATTAAAATGACGTCCGATTCAGGTGGATACATTGGTTTCTAGTGATTTGTTAGGGAAAATCGAATCCCCCCCCCCCCACAGAAATCGGTTAGCGCAGAGGCAAAGAGTGACGAATTGACAATTCTGTCTGATATCAGGCAAGGTTAGGAAGACTACGGCATTCAATCCGAAATGAAATTTTGGCCTATTTCAATTAACAATTCAAAATGCGGTAATTAGCGGATAATGGAAACCCTGTTCCAAACAAGTCGAGTTGTTAGTCCCCACTTTCGAGCTAAATGGGTTCCGTTGCTTCTGTTGGGGGAAAACATGGACGCCCGTAGGAAATCTTTGTTAGTAAGCAAAAACCCATGCAAAGGGAACTTTCACCATTAGAGATGTGTTAGCCGCCATGTAACCTTGACATCAAGTCTGTTATTTTAGCAAACTCGGACCGGAGCGAACTGCCCCGGAATTCCGAAATTCCTAAATTCCGACTTAAATGGGCATTTCTTTGCACTTTCGTTGAATGCAATTTCGAGATTTTTCCGACTTCACTGGAATGCAGCATTATACCAGACCACATAGATAATCAATATAATTAGCCACCCTAATTACTAATAAATCTATCTATATGTCACAGGCATCATAAAAAATGTGAAGAGAGAATGAGTGAATTAGTGAGGGAGTGCCCAAACATCACCCCGACATCCCCGCCCGGTGCACGTGGGCACGCATGCATGCAAGTATATGTAAAAGTTTAATTGAATTCCCCTCTGTTATTGTGCAGGCCCAAAACAACTCTGGCTCTGAAAATCCCATTTGCTGCCAGCGAGATCTAATCGCCCAGCATGAAATGAACCCTACCTGAGCAGAATGGCAGCGCTGTGTTTGAGGCTGCAGGGGAATACCTCCATTAGAACGGCGGTAGGGAGGAGGCGAACAGGGGTCATCAGAGGTGGGGAAGAGAAAAGGAGTGCTAAGAGAAAGCAGAATGGATGTAACAAAAGAGGGCGAGAACTGGGGGAATTGGT
>NC_137201.1:13585807-13610807 GCF_960531495.2 Zeus faber | reverse complement strand
AGGAGGGAGTTTGCAGTGCCTTGCTGGCTTTGGAGAGGCCAGACTGGAAACCAGCAAGAAGCAGGGGAAACCATGACAACCATGACAGCCAGCCTTGGCAACCGCGCTGGCGTTCTCACAGTCAGAGCCAGACCAGTGGCTCAGCAAAGGGTTAATCTCAACGCAGCGATAGAGACAGAGACAGAGACAGACATCGAGAGAGGGCTGGAGAGTGGGAAAGGTTAGAGAGAGAGGAAGAGATGTGAAGTGAGGAAAAATAGAGAATGGTGAAAACAGCAAATTTGGAAAGTGGAGCGAGGTTTAATATTGTTGTTTTTGTCTTGAATGGCCCTTGTTGACCAAGGCATGGCGGATGGTATTGGGTGCCGGCCTCAAACCCCCCACAGATTAAGACTTTGCCCATAAAGATGTCTACTGGTGACACACAATGCATATATAACTGAGGCAACGGTGCGAGGTCCGTATAAAAGTGGCAATTTTCGGAGCGGCGGCTAAAAGGAGAGACGGTGCGTTTCAGACCACATTCTCCCTGCTCTGCCCGGAAACTCACACCGTGAAATTCCAAAATAACCCGAGGTGACAACGCATAACACAGCACACGGCCTACTGTCAGGCCAAAGCGCAGGGAGGAGGAGGAGGAGGAAGGGCGGGACGGCGGGAGAGAAAGTTGTGCCCGGTGTGTGTGTGTGTGTGTGTGTGTGTGTGTGTGTGTGTGTGTGTGTGTGTGTGTGTGTGTGTGTGTGTGTGGATGCAACAGAGGGATAAAATTGACGAGCTCTCTGTCATCTCAACCCCATTCTCCTCGCTTTAGAGCAGGCGAGTGAAACACTGACACTGGATGCGCTGAGTTAAGGCCCAGAGGAGGATAAGATGCAACCTGCCAAATGAGCCCGAGGAACACACACTCACACACACGCACACACGCGCACACACACACGCACACACACGCACACACACACACACACACACACACACACACACACACACACACACACACACACACACACACACACTCTCACACGACTAGATATCAGCTGGGATTTTGGTTAATGTCTGTCAAACTTCCACCATCGCTCATGATTGTTTCTCAATTATTTCTTGTGTGTAAATATCTTATGACAACACCAAACGTCATCCCCAAAATATGGTCAAATGATCAATCACGGGGTATTTCTCAAATATCGCAAGGTTCGATTTTTGATTGATTTGTGATTGTGTCACTTGTGAACACCTACATAAACGAACACACACAGCTGACACAGCTGGAATCCCTCCGCTGTCCTCCCACCTATAGACTGCCGCTTTAGAGGTCAGTGGTAGAGGGGTGAAATCAGCAGGGGACGGTGGGAGGGAGGAATAATGAAGAGGATGATCAATACACTGCCTTAAGTAATAACCTCCAGCGCAGTCCAAACGGTCAAGACCACTTCACGCATTCTCGCACCAAGGTTTCTTCATCCTCCTCCTTCCCTCTCTTCTTCTCCTTCCCCCTCCTCCATCTCCTCCCCCTCAGTTCTCCGCCTCTTGCCCCGCAATTAATCTCTGAAAATCGTTGGCTACATACATTCCTCCCGATCGATGCGGTTCCAGCGAGGTCTTGTCTGATTTACCACATGGCTGAGTCCCTATATGAATCTTGAGCGGCATGGGCGAGCCAACGAGCGAGAGGGAGAGAGAGAGAGAGAGAGAGAGAGAGAGAGAGAGAGAGAGAGAGAGACAGAGAGAGAGACTGGAGAAGTGAGGAGGATCAGATGCACGGGGAAACGGTGGAGCCCGCCCAAAGTGGTAGACGGCGAGAAAAAGTGTCCACGGCCTCTTTCGTGTTTATTTTCATTATAGACCCTTGCGTCGGTACATTTCCCTGTTTGTGCGCATGTATACCATTGTTTGTTTTGCCTCCTCGCCGCGTCTAGAAATGGACTCAGCTCTAGCTCTCGGGCAAAAGAAAAAAAAAAAAAAAAGCGCCAAAACAAACAAACAAACAAAACAGGCACATACATATTCGTTTAAAGCAAAAATCTGCGAGGGCCTAAACCCGCCGCGCACCACTTAGACTTCATTCGAGCGCTGGAGGAGCAGGGCTCTGACTCGGGCCAGACGGTCAAACAGCTGAGGCCTGGTTCAGTGATCCACAGCTGGCATCTGCCAGGAAGTCGGGGGTGCTGTGTATGGGTGGTTTGTGGGGTGGGGGTGGGGGTGGGGGGTTGGTTGGGGTGGGTTGAAGAGAAATCCAGCTCGTCGCTCGGACCTCCTCTGATCTGAATCTCTGAGCAGAAATTCTGTGAAATGGGTCACGCACCGCACGGTGGCTCCGTCGCATTTTCCCACTAACTTTGCGTTTCCGAAGGCCACTCGCTGCCTTAACCACCGGTTTTCTTGTGAACAGGGCGAAAATGGACACCTGCGTCCGTCATCACGCGGCTGATAGTATCGGCGGTTTTGTTATCTGGGAACACCTGTGTCACAGACACACACACACACACACACACACACACACACACGTTCCCAGAGTTTCTTGTGGTCTTGCAAAGTGGTTTCCATTGACGGAATTGACGAGGCTTCCCCTCCTCACTTGTCATCATCAGGACTATCAAGTGCTGGGAAACAATATGGATTTCTTCCACCGGCCAGAAAATCTTTAAGAACGTCCATTGATCTTCTCCACCTGTCACCGGCTCGCCAGTCATCAATCAACATCAAATTAACGGTTTTTACATTATGTCGTATTGTACAGGGGCACTGGCAGACGTCGCACTATTTATTTATTAATTAAGTGAGCCGTGGTGTATTTGTGTAGGTTGATGTCTGTGTGTGTGTTTGGACGGGGAATAAGCACAAGCATGCATGCAAACGGGTGATGCCATATGAGTAAGCAATAAAGACCTTGGAGGCACACACACACACACACACACACACACACACACACTCCTGAATGTGTCCTGTGGTATCTGGACATTAGCAGCAGGTCCTTTGAGTCCTGTAAGTTGTGAGGTGGGACCCCCGTGGATCAGGCTAGTTGTTCAACACCTTGAACTCTTTGTCATGTTCCTCAAACCATTCCTAAAAATTTTTTTGCAGCGTGGCAGGGCGCATTATCCTGCTGAGAGTGGCCACTGCCGTCAGGGAATACCACTGTCATGAAGGGGTGTACAGTACTTGGTCTGCAACAATGTTTTGGTAGGTTGAACGTGTCAAAGTAACATCCACATAAATGCCAGGACCCAAGGTTTCCCAGCAGAACATCGCCCAGAGCATCACACTGCCTCCACCGGCTTCTTCCCATAGTGCATCCTGGTGCCATCTCTTCCCCAGGCAAACAACGCACACGCAGCCATCCACATGATGTTAAAGAAGACGTGATTCATCAGACCAGGCCACCTTCTTCCATTGATCCGTGGTCCAGTTCTGACGCTCACCTCTTGACAGGTGCCATTGGAACGAGATGTGCAATGTTATTCACTTCACCTGTTGGTGGTTTTTAGTGTTGTGGCTGATCGGTGTATATACACTAGGGATGCAACAGTACACAGTATGTTATTGAACCGTTCGGTAGGCCCCCTAAGGTTCAATACGCACACGTGAACTACAGTATTATGGTATCACGGTAGAAGTCCACCAAACACATTGCTATCATATCCACTGTTGAAGCTCCACTGGCCACGTCAGCCGCTCGGGGTCCGCACGGCATTTCTCTATTTTTGGCCACGTGCGCCTTTTCCATATAAACACGAGATAAAACTACATAGAAATGTTTTGTAAAGAGTGCAATCAAAACAAATGTGTTTTATATAAGTCTACACTGTACCAGAGACCTACAGCTGCTGTCGGATCTGCTTATTGATCGAGACCTGTTTTAAATACAACGGCAAAGCAAGACAAGCCAAGGCAAGGCAAGTTTGTTTAAATAACACATTTCAACAACAAGGCAATTCAAAGCGCTTCACATACCAAGAACAAACATATATTACAACTACTCCGGGGTTGAGGTGTCAGAAAATAACCCCCTGGAATGGCCATGTCCCTTTTTATTATGAATCTCTCTCTCTCTTTCTCGCTCTCTCTTTCTCTCTCTCTCTCTCTCAGCTCTTTTGTCGGAACAAAGGGAGCCCGGTATCACTGATGAGCCGTTGTTTTCTTTTTTGCCAAGTTTTACAACCCACCAATGAACATGAAATCCCCCCTCCCCCCGTCATACACACAGAGACGGCACGCAGACTACTATGACCATTACTTACACCTTTTAACTTTTTTTTTTCCTTAAACATAAAGATACTGAATCCGTACCGTACCCGTGGCCCTAAGACCGTGATATATAGCGAGGCGTGGGCCCACTGTACCGTTGCATCCCTAATATACACCTACAGAGTTTAAACAAAACAGCAGAACCAGTAGTCCTGAACTGGACAGGCATTTCACTGACACGTCGACAGCAAAAACAATCGGAATCTGCCATAAATGCCCTGCAGCCTAGTCAGCACCACTTCAAGAATGTTCAAGTAGAGAGAGAGGGAGAGAGAAAGACGGAGAGAGAGCGAGCGAGAGCGAGAGAGGTAGCGAGCGAGAGAGAGAGAGAGAGAGAGAGAGAGAGAGAGAGAGAGGGAATCACAAGCTGGCTTGTTGTCAAGTGAACGGTCAATACAAAAACCACTAAAGCAGGGTCAGTTTGATTCCCTAAATTGAACTCAAAGAAACACGGGCCCACAGTACAAATTTCAACTTTCCGACGGTTAAGTCTTGGATTGCGGTGGATTGAGTCAGATTAACGATCAGCAGTGTTTCCCCAGACAATAGGCCTCTATTGTAAGGTTGGGTACCCTTCCAGAACATTTGCAACCAGAACAGCCATAAGATCCCGAATAAAACATCCGTCCATATTATCTTGGAGCAATAAGAAAATGGACATTATAAAGTAGATTAGAATCAGTGTTGTCACTGTTGCCACACAAAGTATTTTATTATTTAATCTTTATTTCATGTGTTTGCTCAAAACAGAAGTTATAATATTGTAACTGGTCAAAAAATGGTAACAATACTCATTAACAGGAGAATCTTGTTTTTATGATAGTGTCTGAGAATGCATGCAAAATTGCCTATTTCTAACTTAACGTTGAATAATAATTTAACCATCACGTATGGTAGCGGGTGTTATGATTGATTGGAAATTCCATTTGATCGTCATGATTTGATCGTTTTGAACTCCACTGGCAGGCCGAATAGGCGCGGCAATAGCAGGGCACAAAGGATTAATTTAAGCGCGGAACGGCCAAAAGGGTTTCTACCTACGCAGTATGGAATTGTTTTTGGATTCACCCAAAAAAAAAAAAAAAAAAAGAATCAGACAGGAGCCAAGGGATGTTAATATGCAAACATTGCAGGTTTGCCTGGGGGGACGGGGGGCGGGGGAGGGGGGGGCCGGGGGGGGTAACACAACAAACTTACTCAATCGACTGCAAAGAAAGCCGAGGAAGGTTATGTGCTCCAATGTTTCGTGTAATTACTGTGAAAATGAAACAACAAACAGCAACCCCGAACCCTCTTAGCCCAATCATTTGAAAAGGTGCGCTGCTTACGATCAGAAAAGAAAGCGTGTCAAGGGGTAATGTGGCGTGTCACATTATCCATGGCTGAAGACGTACCTCCGATGGAAACGAGTGAAAACAAGACATTCCAGAGATTGTCATCAGTTGTCTTCCGATTTATTTTACTAGTTGTACCGTGTAAGGTATTTTTGTCGGTTTTGTGGTGCGGGAACAGAATGGCGATCTGCTTTTCCTAGAGAATCCAAAATGTGACGTTGAATAAACTCAAATTAAAACCGGCTTTACTCGGTATCCATCCTCTCTTGAAAGATTTCACACGGAGGTGTCAACGAGGTTGCGCTTTCAGAACTTTGACGGCGGGAGACGCTTCGCCCGGCGCGAAAACGTCTCAAAACATTGCCGTCACATCAACCGCCCCGGCCAACACGTCAACAGGCACACCGCGGTACAAGCTGTACGAGCCATCAGATGGTCACAATGGCCTGGCCAGGTTCCGGCACTCAAGCAGAACAACTCCATCAGTAGCTTTAAATGGTCTTTATGGTTCTCTGGCCTCAGCCCCAATCAGGAGCCAGCCATGCGGACAGTGCATCGCCGATAGACTTTCCCCCCCAAACCCCCATCCCCAGGCCCGACCGCACAAGGAGGCAGGGGGGGGACCCATGGCATCGGAGAACCTTGTAGAGAAGCAATGAACCCATAGTGAGAGATGGGAGACAGATAGGAGACCGTGCCAGTCTAGTCCTCTGTGTATCATGGTGGCACTGGAAGCCAAGTCAGTATCTGAAGAGCGAGCTCGTGTTGCAACTGGGGATTGCCGCGCCGGCTAAGTCGGAGTGGCCCAGCCGATGCCTCCTTGGGCCACGTGAGGACGTGAGTGACCACCGAGGGGAATTTGGCTGCGTGGGGGGATTAGAGCGGCAAGCCAATGCTGAGCCACTGCACTGGCCATGTGTCCCAGTGTGTGTGTGTGAGTTTCAGGACGAAGCCTAATCACTTAATGAACATTGAGCAGTAACACTCCTCTGAGCAGGACGGTCAGATCAACCCGAGGCCTGCCTGCTCTCCCTCTAAGAATACCAGCCAATCCAAGCCAGCAGTGGACACACAACCGGCTGAACAGACCCCTGACTGCCGCCCTCGACAGAGACACTCCACCCCACCCCCATTTGGCTGCATGGCGTCCGGGAAGGAGATCTGACAGATTAGCAAATGGTTAATGGACGAATGGCATATTATGCACTGTCATTAATCTGAATGGCTTTGGCCCAGTGCACCAAGGGCACGGCAGTATCCGAATCATTCTTCTCAAAGAAAATACAAACACTGACACAGACATAACAATGGCCTCGCTCAATATTATTGCAATTCAAAAGACTGCAATCCAACTCAATTACTGGGTAGGAAAAGAGACTGACAAAGTATTGAAAGCTGTTAAATGGCTATTGTGGAATTTTGAGTTCAAACGCTGTAAATGACATCTTGTTAGGAAAAGTCTGTTAAACCATAATTGATGATCAGCCTCTAAATTAACACCTTAGAGTGCCCTCCAAAGGCCATGGATCAGGGATTGTGGGGAAGCGTGCACGTCAAACATGCGTCATAAATGCAACCCGGTGGTTCTCCATAATGACATAGTTTGTAAATGCATATTAAACCGTGTATCACTTCAGTGCATTGCACTGGCCACGGTTTGCAGGCCACGGCTCCACTCCTCTGCCCAAAACCGCTATTGGACAGACAGACCTTGGCGCTCTCTGAAGAAAGCCGAGTCCGACTACAGCTGCTTTTGACAAGGTCCTTGTTGTCTACACAAATCACACAGCTATGGAGTCTAGCCAAGTTGTTTTGAATTCTCTGTGGGCAATGATTCCTCTCCGAAATCGCCGATTGGTATTTGGCCTGCCAACAGCACAAACGTCTACCCAGTATTTTCTCACTGGATATATTCAATGTAAAATTCCACTCTGAAAGCCAGATTTTCACTCCGAAAAGGTAGAGTAGTAACACCTACAACTATGCCGTGTCACATCGTGAACATGAGCTCCTGAACTGCCTATTGCGGCTCATTTGAAGATATCCATGAAACGTGCTGTGAAAATGACTTGTGCAGCAGACAGAAAAAGCACCATAGGACAAAAAAGGACAAACCACTTGATGAATTAACACATTTGATGGGCCAGGTGACCGAAGAAGACCAAGCCACTCATTGAGAGAAAGCCAAGAGGAAAATGTCAACAGCCAACAGGAACGCATACAGTACACACACACACACACACACACACACACACACACACACACACACACACACACACACACACACACACACACACACACACACACACACACACACACACACACACACACACACACACACACACACACACAGCATCTCAGCATGACCAGCTGGACTGGATGGGGAACGAAACACCTACTGTAGCTGTTTTGGACAACAGATGGGGGTAAAGTCTTTCCGATTAAAAAAATAATAAAAAAAAGAGTGGCAAGGAGAGGTTAGCAGCGAAGAGGGAGACCTGCCTTGCACTCTCTCCAACCCTCTTTCTCTCCTCTCCGCTCTCTCCTCTCACTCGCTCCTAATGAGCGGCTGGCTCAGCGAGCATGCTGCATCGCCTCCTTCGCCACATCTCTTGGCAAAGGGCTGTGCCTGCCTTTCTGGTCGCACGGCTCCGTCGACTGCATCCACTTGACCACGGATGAGTCTGACTCTGCAAAATGAGTGCATGGCCCTATAAAAACCTATATGCCTCTTAAACGTGGGGTTCGGGGACCACCAGAGGTCAAGTCGAGAGGTATCAGGGGGTCCCCAGCGCAATGATTAATAGTTAAACTTTCAAACCATTATTTCCTTTACAAGTTATTAACACTATTATAGAATGTACATTAATGACTGTTTTGACCAGATTCACTCTGATCTCCCTAGCGACAGTATAGCCACTAAATCATATCTAACAGTTAAAGGTCTCAGGGGTCCCAGAGACTACATTTTATCGAATGGGGTTCACGGCCTAATGCGTCAAATTGAGGGTCCTCGACACGAAAAAAAGGCTGAGAGTCACTGCTCTTAAACAGAGATGCTATGAATGAATAACTTCCATAGTTTGTTTCTTTCTCTAGACCCGATCAACTTTCGACTTTCACCGAATTGCAGTGTCATTGATTTCACTGGCGAGGACATGAAGGCTGTTGCATATTCCAGAGGACGCACGTCAACCTGCACAATGACTATAATCTTTAGATCCACTGATATAACGTGTCATGGTGGGATGGACTCCCATGCATGCAAGCAGTGCAGCCAGAGACAGTAGGAGGAAGGTAGGGCGGCCTGCCTGCGGACTAAGAATAGATCAAGGTATCAGGCAAATCAGGATTAGCGACGTTGTGGACAAATCACAAGACACGCACACGCACGCGCGCGCACACACACACGCGCACACACACACACACACACACACACACACACACACACACAGGGGTGGAAGAAGGCGAGAAGTTCATTTCAGTGACCATCATGGACACACACACACACGCACACACACACACACACACACATACACACACGCACACACACACTTTAGCTCCATCCTCCAAAGCCCCCTGTCCCACAAGCGCAGCACCATGCGCACCATCACAACCACCATAATAAAAAACCACCTCCAATTCCCAAATGATGGGGGAAAAGCGGACCGACCTGTCTGTCCCTTCCCGAGCGTCTTCTCCAGGCGGTAAGGTCCCACATAATTGGCGTGCTGGGCGCCGCTGCCGTCCTTAGCAGACGATGACATGTCTGTCCGTGGGAAGGAGAGACACTTTTGAGACGAGCACAGTCGCGGTTATTCGGAGAACAACGCACTCCACAGCCGCCTCCCGCCGCTCTGCCGCTCTGCCGCTCCCGCCGCTCCCGCCGCTTCTGCCCGCTCTCGCTCTCTCTGGTTCTCTCTCTCTCTCTCTCTCTCTCTCTCTCTCTCTCTCTCTCTCTCTCACTGTCGCCTCTTTCCTCTCCTCTTTTCTCGCTGCAGACGAGCCGCCGGTGCTTCAGGAGGATCCGGATACCATCGCTGGGGGAGGCTGCGCCGCGCCGCGCTGCGCTGCTGAAGGTCTGCGGGAGAGCCGCTGGTGTGTGGAGGCGCCGGGACCGCAGCGGCGAGTTAGCGATGACGGACAGGTCGTGGAGCCAATCAGAGAACGCGCCCCCCCCCCCCCCCCCCCGCCGCATCGCCCACCTTGTTGCTGGAGCAACTTCGGGGCTTTAAGTTGCGGCTTTGTCAAATTGCTTTTTTCGTTGTATTATTATTGTTTTTTTTATTCTTTTCTATTTTCATGTCATTGTCATTTTTATTGTCACTTTTTCCCTCGATTTTTATTTTCATTGTTTCAGGTTTTTCATATTATTATTATTATTATTATTATTATTATTATTAAGTCAAAGAAAAACTAATAAGCAAAAAAAAAAAAACACGAATACAACAGACTACAGATTCAATTAATCTGTTTATTTATATAGCTCCAAAGTGCTCTCCAACAATGATGGAAGAGATACGGACACGTTTTTTTTCTTTTCTATACTGTTCTATATTAAACCCTCTAGGAAGAGTCGACAAGTCATCCAATGACTAAACGACCCACTCTACCTCCTGAGCCACTGCCCCCAGCTGACGCGGGAGCCCAATTCCAATTCAAGGATGCAATTTCAATTACAAAAAAAAAAATTTACAGGCACAAAAATAGAAAACACTACGGTAAGAAGTCAATCACAGTTGTAGGCAAGGAAGTAAAAGTAGGTTTCAAGCCAAAGCAAAAAGAAAATTCATGTCGTGTCCCGGTCAGGTTCCGTTGTTGGAAACCAAATAAATACTTTGCACCTTGCATGCCAATATCTACACTCATGGTAGAAAATAGACCCGATGTGTAGTAGCAGCATCCCTTGCCGCCTGTCCCCTTTCCTCCCTTTCCCTAACACTTGAAGACAGACAAAATGTTCCCCAGTCATTACTCGCATCATACAAATACAGCCATAGAATGCTTGTGCGTGCGCGCGCGTGTGTGTGTATGTCTGTGTCTGTGTCTGTGTGTGTGTGTGTGTGTGTGTGTGTGTGTGTGTGTGTGTGTGTGTGTGTGTGTGTGTGTGTGTGTGTGTGTGGTTGAAGGAAAGTATGTTAGCCCTGCTCGGATTCATTTCACACACCACTGGTCTGAGACCTGTGACTGTGGCGCTGGCCTCTGTCGGGTCCTCACCACGAGAGAGCACAGGAGTCAGTGGACAGCAATACACACACACACACCAACGCACAAAATAATACATACACAACCAACAATGCCAAGTGACAATCTTTGTGTTTTTTCCTGACAAAAAACTCAAATGTGCATTCATCAACAGGGAATGACGGGTCACATCCTTCGTGTCTGTGTCTATTGAAATCATCCATTTAATCGTATTCCTCTCCTTTAATGATTTATGAGATGAAGAATTGGTTTGTTGGTGAATATCAACTGATTTGCATTTGATTTCCGCTGGCACCCGACACCAAACTGTTTAAACTGTTTAAGTATTGCCCCAACCTCTTACATTAGTCAAACATACGGCAATGCATTTGTAGTCTCCAAGCAAATTATACCCTTAACAACGAGACAACCTTTTAAAACCCTGCAGGGTTTGATAACAGGGCCTGACAGCAACAATAAAAGAGTAAAAATACACCGTGAAGCTGCTAATTCTGTATTCTCCGTGCGTCTGAGCGTGGCCCAGTTTAATACCTCTGAGATACCGGTCGAGCGCTTGTCCTGTCCTGCCTCTCCCCGTGCCCTCCGTCCCGCCGGGGAGCCGGGGTGCATTCTGGGAGGCGGGGACCCGGGAGCGACGACCCGACGCGGCGGCATCGGAGCGCCAGGTGGAGCGGGCCATGTGATGTCAGCGCCAGGCGCCAGGTGGGGAGCCGTCTCCATAATGCATCATGCCCGGCGCTGGCAGCCACGCCACTTTGAAGTGTTCCACAGACATCTGTACCTCCAGTTTTTAATCACCGCGGCTGTACTCAAACCCCCGCCGCCCCGCCAACGACTCACCCTCTTCCCCGTCTTTCCCTCTTTGACCTCAATCCCTCTCCCCGCGTCTCCCTCTCCCCTCAAATGGGTTTAATGAGTTTTCCTCTAGTTGAGCTTGGGGTCCGTCTCACAGGTGCGGGCGTTGGCGATGGCTTAGCGCGTGCCACCGGTCGGCAGAGCCAAACCAACGGGATGATAAACCGCATTCAAAAACAGCGACTTTCCTCTGTTATTTGGTTGTTCTTTTTTTTGGTTCGTTTTTTATTTTTTATTTTTTATCAGAAAGACTCACGTTAGATAACAGAAATATTCCATCTCGCGCATAGGAACCAATCATCTGCAACCGCAGGCTCTGACCTTCTCCACGCGCCGTGCATACTAATGGCCTCCTCCCAAAACACACTGCTCGCACCGCAAAAGCCCGAACACGACAATGTGCTCACGAACCAAAGGAAACAGGGGGGAAAGCAAGACCGAGGTAGACGCAGAGTGAAATAGAGAACCAAGGTGGAGGAAGGAGAAAGGGAGGACGGCCAACATTTGGACGATTTGGATGAATGGGTGGCAACGGCCGAGACACTTCTGGGCATGAAGGGAGTGGGAGCTCGCTCTGATATGAAGAATAGTTTGATAGCAAACACCCCGCCCCCCCCCAAAAAAAAAGCTACAGGGAGCCGTGAACACAACGCGTGCACGCTTTGTATACACACACACTCTGGATCCATTACAAAATCTCTGCCCCGGGAACAATGATTCTGCACAAAACACACACACACACACACACACACACACCTCCACACGGCCCTTCAGGCTTGTACAAATTGATTATGGCGAGCTAGATTGTGTGCTGGAATCTGTCAGATTCCTAGCGAGTGGGCCAGCGTGGCGAGCCTGATTAATTAGCGTGTCACTGGTGTACGGAGAAGACGATTAGTGTCCATCTGTAAACGTTTAAAAATCTGGAGAAGAGCAGGATGGACAAAAGGGCAATGAAGGTGGACGGCCGGATGGGGGTTGGAGGGGGTTAACCAGACCTGCCGGCGAGGAACTCGTTCATCACCTGTTGGGCCGCGGCTCCCAGGCTCAGTTTGTGCCAAAAAAGTGTTTTAAAAGAGTGCGGAGGAGAGAAAGAGAGGGAGAGGGAGTGCGGGCGAGGCACTACGGGGACAAGTACTGCGATGGCAGAGCGAGGAAAATAAAGTCAACTTATGGGAGTTCAATGTGTATCCAGGGGTGAACATTGCAGGTGGATGGCGTCCACCCATCTTGGGTGAATTAATAAACATTTTGATTGAAATTTTAATAAAGATATTGAAGGGGATCCCTTTGACGGCGGTGCCATCTTGTCCGCGCTGGCCTTCCGGAACGAATCAAACTGAGGGATAACTTCAAGAATTGCCACGATATTCCCATCGCCAGAGTGACGGGACCAAATTTTTTTGCTGTACTGCGTTCAAGTTTGGTGGGATCGATCGATTTATCGTTAAATAAACGATCATCTTTTCATGAACAGATTCCTTCCCAAACCCCAATCCAACCCCTGCCTACATCTATATTTTATATCTTTGATTTGTCCTCGCGGGCTACAGCAGACCCATTGCTCCCGTGTGTACAAGTGAAGCTGTTTTTCGACACCCCGAGGCAGACACAAAGCGCGTGTGGAGGACGTGCAGGCGAGAGCCAGCAAACCCAATGGGACAGGTTACTGTTTTCCTAGTCTGCAAACAACAAGATATAACCCACAAAGACCTTTATTAGAGGAACAAGAGAGGGAGGTAGGGACCTGCTGGCTCCCATACATTATGAACCACATAGACACATCACCTGTGTGTGTGTGTGTGTGTGTGTGTGTGTGTGTGTGTGTGTGTGTGTGTGTGTGTGTGTGTCTGTGTAAGAAAGCAGGGAACAGAGAGAGCTCTGGGGTTAACTCAGGAATGAACGTCACGTTCGCAGAGTCAGAAATGCGCTTCCTAGTCACACGTACCTGAAGTCTCATCATTAGAGCCAGACACCAGAGGACACTTGTGCACGTCTCACGCTCGCTCTGCATTATGCAGAGAACTTTGTAGAGTCGGGCGCTCGAGCCCTAACCACTTCTGGATGTAAATCAGTGGGGAGGAGAGTGCATATTCACGTGCGTGTGTGTGTGTGTGTGTGTGTTTATTGGTATGCTAACGTTAATGCAGTGTTTGTGGGTGAGGCTGGGGAGCAAAAGCTTGCACCATGGGGAATATTCCATCACACACACACACACACACACACACACACACACACATACACACACGCATAGGCGGTTTATGGGGTCATCTCGAAAAACCCCCCCCAAAAAATTGGGATGGCATTATATAGACTTAAAACAGCAATAATCATTTGAGAACCATAAGAGTTAATTAGAATATGCATATAAAATATTGCAAAATGACTCATAAATGCTTAAAAAACAGCCCAAAAAAGCGTTGAGATTATGAGGACATTAAATGTGTACTGATGATCCCAATGTGCTATTACTGCTGGTGGCTATTCAGGCATTTTGTCCATTTTAAACCACACACACACACACACACACACACACACACACACACACACACACACACACACACACACACACACACACACACACACACACACACACACACACACACACACACACGCAGCTGCACCTCTACTGACCCCTGCTGGATGTAAAAATATTGGTCTACCCACAGAATTCACACCTCACATCATCATCTCCATAGTCTTCCATCCACAGAAATTCCACTAATTCTATGGGATGTCCTGACTAATCTAATAATAGCACGTGGAAACAGACTGTTGCTTCTGGGATAGTGACCATACGTGCACTTTAATCCATTTTGATAGGATGACGTCTCGGCTGAGAACCTTCTCTCGGAGCAACCTCCTCCATCTCACTTCCCCTCTGCAGCCACCGCCACCTGAATGAAAACAACCAGGTTGAACAGACCCAATTTGGCCTTGTTTCCATCTCCCTGGCTCCGCAACCTCTGGCGCTGTTCAGGTTTACACACAGCGACCCGCGGCTGGATAGATCCATTCCGATGCATATAGGTGTATTCTGTCGCGTGGGTTTTTTGGGGAGGTTTCCCAAGGAAGAGATTGGAATCTGTGCCTGAAAAATAAATGAAGGTGAAAATCTGACTTGGAAGGCGGGCTGTCAGAATTTTGAACACATGAGATTAAAGGAGTGAGGAAGGGGGCGCAAGGGAGCAAATAGTGGAGTGGGCTATGAAAAGAAAGACCTTGTGAAAGAAAGACCACACGCACACACACACACACACACACACACACACACACACACACACTAAGCATCCCTTTTTTAACCACAACCCTTTGTTATTGTAATGAACGTAATTACAGTATATGAAGCAAATTGTTAGTAATCATGGGAAAGGTTTGGCTCTGGTGTTTGGTATTTAATCACTGGGACGTTTACTGGCAGCACAGTGTGAAGGGCACAAACTGCTATGTTTAACCTCAGTAAGCCCGTGCGAAAGAAAATTCCCGTTCTGTGCTTATTCATTCATTTATTCACTCGGCAAAGCTGGAATTGCGATATATCTGTACATGGTCAGACAAATGAAAAGACAGCAATTACAAAAAAAATCACTTGTTTTTCCCCCCATCCCAACACCCACTCAGAACCCTTTGTGAAGCGTTGTGAATCAGTGGCTTATGTGTCGGACTACATCTTTTACCGATTCTCACTCACATTGGTAGTTTTTCCACCTACATTGGGTAAAAAAATAAAAATAAATCGGTTACCCTTGAAAATGGCTCACATATAATCAAAAGCAAGTTTTCCCTCTCTGGCAAATTTAGATTTTCTTGCGGAAAGGTCATTTGTTCCATTGTTGCGTCAATGCCATTATCTAGGTTTGTGTGTGCATGTCTGTGTAGGACGTGCTGGCCAACATACTGTATGTGGGGGAGCGTGGGAGGTTTGTGCGTCTCCGGCAGTGTACACTGTAAGTATGTGTCTGTGTAACAACGCTCCCAAGCCACGACATACGTGTCTGGCCAAGGTCGTTTCACCTCCGCGAGGCAGGGGCTGTAAAGGTGATTAGAGGAGGGAGGATTCATACAGCCCTTGTATACGTACCCACTGAAGTCCAGTGCCGGATTTAATAACCCTTCAGGTCAGCCTGAGAGGACGGAATGGCCGACGGCTCTGCGGAGAACAGTAAAAAACATTTATCTTTTGGCCTGTCCCGTTAGCACTTGAATGATAGTTGTTTGAGGTTTTCTATGTTTCAATAAAATTCAATGGTATGTTGATAATTCTTGCGGTGTATGTATTTTTACGGTCACGGTATATCCTCATGAAACCCTGTGAACGGCCTGCCTTACATAATTATTTTACATTAGGTAAGGTACTAGAGCCGGTCGTCTACTAATCGGAAGATTGCCGGCTCGATCGCCAGCTCCTCCTGGTAGCATGCTGAAGTGTCCTTGAGCAAGACACTTAACTGCTCACTGCGGCTGGGTAAATGCAGAGAACCCATTTCGGCCGAAAGGATTAATAAAGCATAGTCAATTTATAAAAACATTTGTCTTAGACTGAGAAAAGATAAGAAAAGGGGGGAGGAACAGAGAATCAACGTGTGGAACGAAAGAGAGAGGGATGGATAAGATGTAATATATTACAATCCATTGTAATATATTACATTGTAATATCACATACATACATATCTATGGTACGGGTGATGATGATGATGATGATGATGATGATGATGATGATGATGATGATTGACTGGCGAGCTGGTGAAGAATGGACCACCAGGAGTCTTGACTCGGGATGGAGGAAGGAGTCTTTTGGGCGACAGGCCTCAGCATTGCCTTCGGGCCCCCGCTGGTGGTTGCTCCGAAATGGAGCAGGAAGAGGGAGCAAGGGAGGTGGAGCTGGGGAGGTGGTGGGGAGCAAAACGCGGGACAGGTGGATCTGACAGGTATTTATGCAAAGTTTTGAGGGCCGAGTTTGTTGGTTTAATTAAGGATGGGGAGCAAGAAATATTGATTGATCGAATGAAGATAAGGTGATATGGTGATAATGATGATGGGATGAGCATGACTGGCGAGCTGGTGAAGAATGGACCACCTGGAGTCTTGACTCAGGATGGGGGAAGGAGTCTTCAGGGTGACAGGCCTCGGCCATGCCTTCGGTTCCCCAGTCCTTCCGGACTCGAATGGCTGAGGCTTGAGCGGGTTTGTCGGAGAGCCTGGATGTTGGTGCAGAGGTATCCGTGGTGAGCTTAGGAGGACGACCGTCCTAGGATCTGGATGGTGTGGGCTGAAAGAACCCGGGGGGGAAGTTGATGAAGCTGCGCAGATGCGAAGAGAGTGGCCAGAGTACAGTTTGGTTGAGATAGAAGACTCGATTAGAACGTCTCTGAAGTGACGATAAAGTCAGAAACAAGTGGCGATGCTTCCCAGTTTTGTTTGTGAAGAGGGGGTTGGAGGGAAAAGAATGGAGGGAATGTTTGTAATGAATAACATTTAAGATGGGTAGAAAAGGGTCCTGGTGGGAGTCCAAACGGAACAGAAATATGGTGGTGAGACCCGTTGGTTTTGCTATGGTTATGGGTAAAAACGAGGGAGTGTTAAGTATGAACTGCGATGTCGGACAGGCAGGAGCGACGACGAGGGTTGAAAAAGGAGGACGATGAGGTGAACTCGGAACATCGGAACAAACCGAAGAAAGCCAAGGGAAGCATAGATTCCAATTCCATTGTCAACATGGGGCGGGAGGCAGCCTGAACGAAGTCAAGGTTCCCGTTGGTGGAGACCTTTGACGAGCATGGGGATGTGGACGCGGTTGATTGTGAGCATGGGGCGCCTGTTAATAACTTGATGAAGAAATGTATGCCACAGAGGTACACAGTACTTGAGTTGCTTGAAGCGCGAATGTGGAGGGAAGAATGGGCATGCAAAATGAAGCTAGAGGTCATGATGAGATCAGGAGAGGGGAAGGGTATCCGGTAGGTGGTGCGGAACGTCTTGAAACAATTCCAAGCCATCATGTAAGACGAGAGGGTTCAGGGTGCGAGGCTGTTGATGATGGAGTGTTGAGAAAGCGGCCACGTGGGGGAGTACTGTAGCAATCAAAGTGGAGGGATTGGAATGGGGTGGATGATGGAGTTATGGTGGGACTGTCGAAGGCGGAAAATTCCTGGCGCCATTTGGATGAAAACCGTCTACGCCGTAGTAACCTCCGAAACCTAGAGATGGGGCAGTGTCTTTGTACAGATGGATGTCTTCTGGCTGAGAGAAGTGAAGTCTTTGTAAAAGAAGACGACGCCGTTACAATGAGAGAGCAAATGTTGCCAGAGTTGCCGTTCCTATCTGCAGGCATCGTCTCGGTTCATTGAGTGATGAATGGAGGGAACGGATTCGGCCAAGGTGAGGAGGTTGGAGATGAAGGATTGACCGTGGGGGACGATGCGGATGGCGTAGTTCAAGTGAGTAGGGAAAGGAGTTGACGTTTGGTGCGACAAGAGATGGTGAGATAATTGGAAAGAAACAGTGTGATCCGGTGTAATTTCTCTTTCGGCAAGGAAGCTTGAAAAGAGATGGAATCGATGAGGCTGAGGAACTCCATAGAGGTGAAGGATCCTTATGTCTTCTCTAATGCAAGCGGACCTTATGGACCTAGGAGATTATGATGGGGCCACGACCAGGAAATAATCCAGGAAATGAACAACCCACGGGATTTTGTCATTGTTGATAAGGATCCTGTACAATGCTTCGGAGAGTGAGTCAAAGATTTCCGGGCTGCTCCTGCAGCCGAAAGTGAGATGAACTGCAAAGTAATAAATGCCTTCCCAAAGAACCCCAAAAGTTGGCATGGAGAGGGAGTACTTTAAAGGCATTAGAGAAATCTGCTTTTGCCGGCAAAGTGTCGTCCATCGGCCTGGTCGACTGTGGAGCACTGCATGGAACATGGAGATGAGAGGACGATGATGAGCCGTTTCTTACCAGTGTATTTCCTGGTGGCGATCACGATGGGTCTGATGGGAAGTGGCTGGTATGACTTTTAAACTGGGGTGGAAGTCGTGGGTGAACCTTAAATGAGAAACGTTATGAATGCGGTGTCTGGGGTGGTGGTGGACAGTGGTGGCCAGTTCTGGAATATTAATATGTGTTTTAAGGTGCTGCAAGAGGTCTAGCCATGCCATCTCTGTGGGGTTGTGGGGACACACTGAACACAAACTGAACCCCCCCCCTGCAAAAAGAGCATCCGTGTAGGAATCTGCAGGCTGAATATTTTCTACCCAGGTCGTTAAAGCTGCAGGAGCCTGTTGGGGGTTGGCTGAAGGAAGGGGAGGAGAAAAGATGTGGCGATGCATGTGCATGGGGAATGGTGGGAGCAGCCTGTGGGTACAGGGATGAAAAGAGGGAGAAGAAGAGATTGGAAAAATCGGACATGGAGGGAGCAGTCATGGGGGGGGTAGATATGATCTGACATCCGGGTTGGCTTGGTGTGCCGGAGGGGGATTGGCCGTATGAGCCCTGGAGCGTGCGGGTTGCTCCGGTCGGGATGATCGGGATGACCGGGCGTAAGGAACCACGGAATGTTGCCTGGGTCGAGGTGGGTTTCTTGCCTGGGTCCTGCCACGGCTGGAAGAGTCGGCTGGTGTTACTGGGACTTCGTTGGGAGATGCTGAGTATGTGGGCAGGGGTCTCGACCCGGGAATGGTCACGGTCGAGTGGAGCCGTGAGCCTGTTCTTCAGATGGGTGGGGTGCCTACGTGCTCTGGTGGAATGTTGAATAAGAATCTTCGTCAGAAGAGGCGTTGAGATTCAAGAGTGCGTCCATTGCTGGGGGCTCAGTAGGGCGGTGAGTAGGTTGTGGAGCAAAAAGTGGACCAACCGAATGTCAGGTGGATCTGACAGGTATTTATGCAAAGATTGGTAGCAGATTGGTGGCAGGTGTGGTTGGGGTGTGGTCTCTTCTCCCGAACCTCAATATATTAAACTCCATATAAATCTAGTAGTAGTATTTTACAAATAGCACCATAGTACTTATATTGATGGACAGATGGAGAAGAGAAAGGAGGTAAGAGACACATGCAATGCAGGGATTGTCCAAGCTGCCAGGCAAGAGCCACAGTGGCAGACACCAACATCTGTGCTGCCACTGGAACACACACACACACACACACACACACACACACACACACACACACACACACACACACACACACACGGCCCCTCACTGTCTCTCTTCTTTCATCAGCCCCCTGCCTTGACCACCATCTCCCTCCCTCCTCCACCACCCTCTCCCACAACGCACACCTTTAAAGACACACACAGTTACACACACACACACACACACACACACACACACACACACACACACACACACACACACACACACACACACACACAGCAGAATTACATACAGACCCTCCCTCCCTCTCTCCATCTCTCTCTCTCTGAAATGTCAGGCTGGCTGGCCGAGGGGGGGGTTCCTCTGGAGAGCAATAAAAGCTGATTGGAGTTAAAACAGTCAGTCAGGCTTCCCCGCCCTCAGCATCTGCTGGATTACGGACGGCTCGCCCGTCATCTGTGAAATGAAGGCCGGGATGACGGGAGGAGGGTCAAAGGCCAAAGGAGAGACAGACAGAGCGTGCCAGCGAGAGAGAGAGAGAGCTTAAGAGAAACCAAGGTTAACGGAGAGGACAGCATATTTACGGAAAAGGAGTCAACCCGTCCACTGACGTGACACAGGCCATCGTGCGAAGCCGGCTGCACGAGAGCAGGGGGCTGGGTGGTGGTCAGACGGTGGGGAGCACGGAAACAAGTGACCTTTAGATGAATCATTTCATCTCGCGCTCCTCATGTATCACTGCCTTTTGACTCGGCCGCCCCCCCACACCCAGACACCAGCTCCACTCCGGGCCGCTATCTCCCATTTCCTCTCCATCCCTTTCTCCGCTACCCACCGCTGCGAAAACACGCCCTCTTGCGTTCCCCCCCGAGGCAAATCATTTTCAGTCTAACAACTTCAATTAACCTTACCCCTTCAAGCACACACACGCACACGCACGCACACACACACACACACACACACACACACACACACACACACACACACACACACACACACACACACACACACACCCACGCCAGATGTACCTTTCCACCGATATCAATCACAGGTGGGAAGGTCATTGGCTTTGGGGTGGTGGTGGGTGGTGGTTACGGGGTGGATCCAGAGTCTTAGAAACTCTTCTCCACCGGCGTGAGGCTTCCTGCGGCACTGCACATCGCCCTCTGTGTAAATAACAATGACACACTCATAAATCCTGGGTATAATTTGTGCTGCGAAAAGCCAAAGGAAATTCAGGCAATTTCATGCAAGAAAGAAGGTGCAGGTCCCGCCTGTTGTCTCCTCCTCATCCTCCTCCGCCCCCTGGTGGCGGTCATGGGACAACACCACGGGGATCCGTGGAGTTTTATTTATGTACACATGGATGAGAAACAATCCCACGATATCCAACCGCCATGAAAAAAGGACAAGAAAAAATCCTGAATGTATCCAGAGAGTCTGTTTGACATACCTCGTGACATCCCAAACACCAGCCTAAACGCCCGCATCCTGCCCCGAGATAGAACGTTAAAAGATGCTGAATGGGAGTAAATAAAGCCTGAAGGGAAAGTCCATTTTGATTGCTTAGTGCCGGTGGACTGTTACCGAATTCCAGCTGGGTCGTGCACACAAGAGCGCACACGCTCACACTGAAACGAATAGCAGCCAAGATCAAATTTCCCCCAAATATGTTCAACATTGCATACTGTTCATTAGTTGATTACGGGTTTTACGGTCCCAACAAATGAATATGAATCTGCAGGAAGTCATGTCGAACATTACTCTACTTTATCAGCATGGAGTGTTTCCTGTGGAGGGTAACACCTGGGGGCCCGCAACGGCCCTCTACCATAATAAAATGTTAGAATTTATATGTAATATTGTTATAGTTTCCTCTATACCAAAATGCTCATGTGTATCAGCTTTGGAAAACAAATACACAAACACTCTCTTTTAGGGTATTTGAAACAATATGCAAATTAGTGATATGCAGATTTATGAAGTATGAATAAAAGCCACAAAGGTCGAAAAGTGGGCAAAATATGTGATATACATTGTCATCAAGAAACTGCCAAAGTCTGGACAGGAAGGTGTGTGAGGTCAGTATAAAGTGACATTAATAGAGGAAACTCCCAAACGACTTGTGAAGAAAAGGTGGCGCTCAGAAGCTAAAATAAAAGTATGCTTGTGAACAAGGAGTCTGCAAACTTCGAAAAATGTGATTTTATTTTTTTTTTCCCCCACCCACATCAGCCCCAACATGGGTGTCCCAACAGCTAGTGTCCTATCACACACACACACGTTTGTCAGAAGAGTCGTCGTGTATGAAATGCTTCTGAATCTGGAAGATTAAACGGTAAACAGCTTCCAGGGTCCTCGGTGTCCCATTAAAAAAACAAGGATCTGTACGTGTAGTTCATGTGTGAGACCGTGTGCAGTGTGTGTTTGTGCGTGTGTGTGTGTGTGTGTGTGTGAGGGGGGGGGGGGGGGGGTTAAAACCTCACATCTGTTCTTGGCATCGCGCTCGGCTGGTGCGTTGAACGCCCGCAGGCAGGAAACTCACATCTACTCTTCTTCTCTTCAGCCTGGTCGAGCCTGCTCTGCAACAAAGCCAGACCGCGGCTCCCACGCCAAACTGTTGCCGTAGACGACGCACGGTAATGCAGTTTAGCGACGGGAGAAGGGAAAAGAACGCCCTCCATCATAATAACATGGCCGTGGCGAATGCCGATAAACCCCATTGACTCCGAGACTCCTACACTCGATTAGGGTCGGGATTAGGTTTGATAAATGGGCTGGGTTTTTAAAGGGGTCCCCCAAGGCAAGAATGCACTGCCCACCCTCCCTAAGTAAAACGGTAAGTATGATTTTCACAAAAACTTCAACAGATTTTTCGATTTTCTTCTCACAGATGTATCAGGCCGGCATCTGCGCCAGACTCCAAGGACCCTCCAGCTGAAAGGTAGTTTCAAATTGTTGCAATGTTGTATGAGACGGTTGATGGAATAGAGTCAGATCACGCCAAAATAATGTCCGGGAGAGGGGTTTTGCGAGCCACACAGCGGCGTGACATGATGGTGATAGGCCCCGGTGCAAATATATTTTTTGGAGCCTCCCCGCACGCACGCTATGCTATTGAGGCCACATCAGCCTCTAATTAGAATGACATGGATATAATCTCAGTCTTTGGTGCTTGCTTCAGCACAACACACAACAAATGAAAAACTGAGACGCGGGCGGCTCAGGTGCTGCCCGCTGACCTTCCCTCCGCGCGCCGTTCCCTCCACGCGTGTCGTGAGAGACGCTGCGTCTGACGCCGAAAGCACCGGTGCGCGTGGCGACCTCGCCGGGTCAGTCCAACTGAACCGCTGCTTCGGAGCTCGCTTTGTCAGGGAAACCATCCCCTGAATGATGACGTTTGAGGCAGCCGCCGCTTTCGTTCCCCCAGTGAATCGCATGACTGGTTTGATTTGCCGCGTAATCGCATTTTGACAGCTTTTGCAACTGTGCTACAGCATAATACAGTTCACGACACATTCCCGAATCACTGTATGACCTCTGCCCCGTGACCGAACGGCAGTCTGTCCATTATATTATCTTTCCGTATCCGCTTCATTCTTCTGTACTTGTATTCACTGTCAAAAAAATATATATTTCACTGTCACACTAATTATCAAGTTCGAAACATATTGAAAAACACCAGTCAATGAACAAGTACGAAGAAAACAGAAGAAGAAGAAGAAACAGTCTTTAATTGTCACACGACACTCCACAACACATGCTTGCACACGCACACACATGCACATGCTTGATGGTGGCCGGTGAAATGGCTCCTCTGCTTTTGACCCATCCTGGCTTGTCCTTCCTCCGGGGGCACAGCCAGGAGCAGTGGGCAGCATACGTGGACGCGCCCGGGGACCAGGTGATAAGTGTCCATCGCTGGTCAGACGATGATGGGTGCATGTTTTTGGTGGGGGTCCTTACTGACGTGAGGTGGAGGAAACCCCATGTGAACACGGGGAGAACATGCAAACTCCACACAGAAAGGCTCCTGTTTTTGGAAGATAACGAATAGTTGACACACAGGGAATCGAACCCAGGTCCACTGTTCAGGAGGGCAAAACTTGAACCTCACTTGTGCGTTTGTATTCTGTAGTCGTCAAGTTTGTGGCGTTGCATTTACTTCGCCAGCAGGCGTCTCCCACGAGCGCCGTGAGCGCAGCTTGGGCGCAGCCAACCCATTTTCAATCAAACGGTTTAGAAAGCACCGTTTCGCCACCACAACCCGTCGCGTCGTGTCTCTCTCCTTCCTCCTCCCGCCAGCCCTCTTGGCTGTTCACGTAGCCGCTGCCCCGCCTACACCCGTCCAACGGGCCACGGTCAGGTCAGGTCAGGGCTTTGTAAAGGGCTCCGACGGGTCGCACCTGGGAACCCTACTGAATGAAACACCTTCTACAAATAAGGTTATACATTTCACTCACACGTCTCATCTGAACTTAATAGGAGTCTGCTCCGCTGTACAGATGCACACCAAAGGTGCGTTCCGCCAAAGAGAGTTTGCGAGAGAGCGCTTCGCGTGGGGGTCGAGAAAAACAAAACCAGTACAAATAATCTAGCACGGTTGTATAACTCACAATTTACGTTCATAGACACGATACTCTGGCATCAAAACGCTTCCTATCCACCCCGCCGTCTCCGCGTCGCTCCTGGCGCCCGGCGGAGCGCTGCCTTGTCTTATCGGTGTTTAATTGCCGCTGATTAGAGCTATCATGGCTCAGGTTAATCTGCCGGCGGGTGGTTAATGCGCAAGCCGCGGCGACGAAATTACCAGTTGTGGGCGCGAGGTGGAAATCGCGGCGTGAATCTGAAACAGGGGCAAAAGGGAGAGGAAGGGTGAAGGGATGGGAGAAAATGTTTGTGTTTTTTTTTTAACATCGCCGTTGATTTTGGTACAGACAGGGGTGTCGTACGTGAATCATTATTGTTTACGTTTTGGACAATTCCTATTTTGTCTTTGTTCTCGTTGTTCAATTTCACAAAACAAACCGATCAATAAACACACAAATAAATAAATGAATGGGTTAGCCACCCAAATAAATGCATTTATAAATGGATGAATGGATGGATGGATGGATGGATAGATAGATGGATAGATAGATGGATGGATAGATGGATAAATTGATGGATGGACATCTGGATGGATGGATGGATGGATGGACGCTGGATGGATGGATGGATGGACAGATGGACATCTGGATGAATGGATGGACGCTGGATGGATGGATGGATGGAT
>NC_137201.1:13538307-13580807 GCF_960531495.2 Zeus faber | reverse complement strand
AGGTTTTCTCCAAGTCGTTCTCTCTCGGTTGCTGCGTCGTCCCAGGCGTTGAGCTCTATGTGGCACGTTTTGATGTTCGCTCTAATGTTGTCCCTATCCCTTTTCCTTTAGCCTCCTGGGGCTTGTTGTCCCGTGAAAAGCTGGGAGCAAACTGTAGGACTTGTTTTGGAAGGCGAGAGTCAGGCTTTCAGATGACATCTCCATCCCATCTGAGTTGGTGTATGGCGGTGGTGTCAGTGAAGGTGGGAATGTTAGCCTCCTTCAGGACGCTGGCATTGGTGCGTCTTATCTTCCCAGCTGATCTTGAGGATTTTTTCGGAGGCACCTCTGATGATGTGCCTCGAGTGCCTTCGGGCGCCTGCAGTACGTGGTCCAGGTTTCTGATCCATACAGTAGGGTGGGCCGCACTACTGCTTTCTAAGCCGCAATTTGAGTCCTGGCCTGGAAGTCGCAGTTTCAAAGACCCTTTTTCTCAGTCTTGATAAGACCCCCGCTGGCACAACCGACGATGAAAGGCGGTGGTGCATTTCATCATCAATGTCAGCTTTGGAGGATAGGAGGCTGCCGAGATATGTGAAGTGGTCCACATTTGCAGTCTGGTAATGTAAACAGAGATAGTTGGGGGTAGGGCAAGAGTATTTCTGTTGGATGGTGGTTGATTAGAGGTTCTGGGTCTTTTTTATGTTTAGAGCCAGACCAAGGCATCCAGAGTGCCCTGTAGGTCCTCTTCTGTAAGGAACACGAGGGCACTGTCGTCTGCGTGTTGCAGCTCCATGATGGATATGGTGATGGTTCTGCTTTTAGCCCCGAACCTGTTGATATTCGGAAGAGGTCCGTGGGTTCTGTACATGATTCTGACTCCCTGAGGCAGATGTTTACCCGTGAGATGGAGGATAGGAGCTATGAATATTGAGAACAGGGTAGGAGCAATGACACGGCGCCGCTTGACTCCAGTGTCAACCCTGAAGGGTTCCGTCTCATCTCCAATTGCCACTGAATGCTTTGGCTGACATACTGTCATGCAGCAGTCTCAGTGTGGAAAGTTGTAAGTTGTAAAGAAGGGACTTTGTTTTATTCTCTTCTGTTTTAAGCTCCGTGCACTGTCTCATTGCACCACCATGTTTGTTTACATTCGCTCCCATGTGCACATAACGTAAAGCACAAATTTTCTATAGAAACTCTAATAAAATCAAAGTTTTTCAAATGTATTTAAAATGTTTGCACTTTTTGACAAAATATCGGTCAATACATCGATAATCGGTGGGCTAGGACTCTCCAAAGTCGGGATCAGCATTGGACCCAAGACGTGGCATCAGTCAGGCTCTAAAAATATATATAGATGATGCCATTTTTTCTATCGTCTTACTATATATTCCAGATTCAAGAGGTTTATTTGTCGCATATATCGTCCTATCAAACAGCCCTAATATTAAATATGAAATATTACAATGTTGAACGTTGTCAGTGTGCTCATTACAAGTGTCAGCGTGATGTTACCAGTATGCAGGCGCACACTGGGAATGGCATTGTCAGCCAAGCTCCTTGCTACCTGACCTTTTTTTCAACGAGAAGCACTCGTTGCATCCCGCTGGTTATACACACACACACACACACACACACAGTATGTTCAGATCAGATGATCATGGTGGCCACGACTGTGCCAAGAGTCATCACTTTTGCGTTCAAGAATTTGATTCATTCATTTTCATTCCATCAAACCAATTTGTGCAAATCTAATCGGAACTTTTGAGATATTCTGCAAACAGGCAGACAGGGGTGGAGTGTAACAGAGTTTGATGTTGTAGTCTGGCTGTCAGTATTTCACTGTTGTGAAAGTGATGTCAAGGGAATATTCTTTTGATGGAGAAGAAATTAAGAAATAAATAAGCTTTTACAAAGTTATTTGTTTTTGTTTGATTACATTAATTTCACGGAATATCATAAATGATAATGCTAATACTGTTTGACCAGTTTAGATTGGCTAATAATATAATTATTAGACAGGTATTAATACCTTGTCTTTTCTCTTTGTAAAGAGCAGATAATGAGGCAAGACTTGACTTGACTTGGCAACCTGTGACTTGACTTCCCAAGAAAAAACGACTTGAGACTTGCTTGAGACTTGGATCAAATTACTCGAGACTTACTTGTGACTTGGATAAGAGGGAATTGGTCAAATGTCTGCTATAAGCTAACTATCCTATGACAATATTGTCATAGGATAGTTAGCCAGATGTAATAGATTAATAGATATAATAGCGTATTATGTACAGTGTAAGTCTAACGTGACACCCGACACCCTCCCATACTTTTCACACCAGTGCCCCCCTCCCCCCATCATATGCTGTATCCCCTTCCGTTTTGTTTATTTGTTCTGTTTTTGGGTTTGAGTTATGTGTCAACTTGACATGTTTCGCAACTCTGTCGTATTTTGTGTCATAACACCTTGGTGTGTGAGAGACGACATCTCGTTTCCAAATACGTTATAGGTGGATGAATGACAAATAAACCTGAATCCCCAAGGGGGATCATAAATCAATCAAAGTGACAGGTTTGTTTTCACTCGACTTTTGCCAAGAGGTATTTCCCAGAACAACCAAGTCATCTAGCTGAATATTCATTCTTTAATTTCAAAAACCCATACGAAAAGTGTTTCAGATCAATTCTTGAAGTGTGTCTGTGTGTGTGTGTGTGTGTGTGTGTGTGTGTGTCTGTGTGTGTGTGTGTGTGTGTGTGTGTGTGTGTGTGTGTGTGTGTGTGTGTGTGTGTGTGTGTGTGTGTGTGTGTGTGTGTGTGTGTGTGTGTGTGTGTGCGTGTGTGTACTCACATGGGATTTCCTCCACCTAACGTCAGTAAGGACCCCCACCAAAAACATGCCCACATCACCATCATCCGACCAGCGATGGACACTTGGTACCAGGTCCCCGGGCGCGTCGACAAATGCTGCCCACTGCTCCTGGCTGCCCCCCCCCCGGAGGAAGGACAAGCCAGGATGGGTCAAATGCAGAGGCCACATTTCACCGGCCGCCACCCAAAAAAGCGTGTGTGTGTGTGTGTGTGTGTGTGTGTGTGTGTGTGTGTGTGTGTATATATGAATATAGAATCCCACATAGCTGGTCCATGCAGCCCCTCAGGACACTGAGGCCGATAGCATCCATACCCGCAGCCTTGTTCTGGTGCTGTCTCTCCAGCTGCCTCTTCACCTGACTACAGCAAACAGACAGGTGGGTGGTAGGAGGGGGCGCGGGGGGAGGTGTTGGTGGGGCTGTATTGGAGTTCATAACGGGGGTTGTGGGGGGTGAGGGGAGGCACAGTGTGAGTCCTTGGGCTTGATCACCGGGGCAGTGTGAGAAGGAAGCAGCTGTGGGGTCTGTGTGGCTGGGGGTGGGGGAGAAAGCGGCTGAGGGTTCTGTGCTGAACCTGTTGAAGAACAAGTTCAACTTGCTTGCTCTCCAGCTTTTGCCTGTATGCCCCCTTGCTCTCTCTCGCAGTCTGGCTTTCAGCTCCTTCCGCACACTCCTCAGTAATTCCCTGTCCCCGTCCCTGAAGGCTCTCTTCTTCTTATTCAGCAGCTCCTTCAGGTCGCCGGTGATCCAGGGCTTATTATTGCGGAAACGTCGCACTGTCCTGGTGGGGATGGGGTTATCCACACAGAAGTTGATGTACTCTGTTACACAGTCCGTCGTGGAGTTGGTGTCACCTCCACGGGACTCGCAGAGTACGCCCCAGTCCGTGGCCTCAAAACACCCCCGAAGAGTCTCATTTGCTTCCCGAGACCACCCCCTCACAATCCTTGTGGTCACATGTTGCCGCTGAACAATGGGTGGCGTAGGCGGGGCGTGAGAAACACCAGGTTGTGACCCGATCTGCCACGGGAGGGTAATGGAGCTGTACGCATCCCTCGAGTTTGCATCAAGTTGACATTGTTGAAAAGTTGGAAGTGTAGCAGAGAGAGAGAGGTGTGGTTGGAGTTAAGATACCGCATCTGCATTTTTATCTTTCAATTTGAAAGCAGCTCTCCACCGGATGAGGTTTGAGCCATGCTTATTAATGTTGCCTGTCTCCAAAGATAGGAACTGGCTATTTCAATCGTAACGGCTATATGTTGACAAATTTGACCAAACTAAAACTTCAGTTAATTCCTGTATACTTCTCTATCCTGTATATTTTCTTCGTACACAATATAGTTTCCTTTCGTTTTTTGGGGGGTTTTTTCTGTCTAGTTTTAACTGAAAAACATTTTTCACACCAATTTTAAGTTTCGTTGTAGTTCACTGTACTGGGATGCGAACGCATGTATGGTGAGGGGGGGGAAGCTCTCAAATACACTAATGGCGGCAGGCGACGGTTTCTCGCTTCCTTTTAAACGCTTCACTTTCGACACGCTTTACAGTTTCCCCGAGGCCCGAGAGGGCAGCATCGCTTTCAAACAGACCACCGTTACCACCCCAGCCCCCACCCCCGGCTGACGCAACATTAACATTCTATTTTTTTTTTGTGTTAAGAAGTGGTTGCCAAAGGGGAAAACCAGGGGGTACTATGAGTAACATTACAATAAGGGCGGGCGGGCGGGCGCGAGCTGAAGTTCCATGTGTCAGTCGAACTGAATGTTGAGCTTCCACGCTCAGTCATAACGAGACGATTATTATAATTTAAAAAAAGGAGATGTTTTCAGTCTCCAGGAGGAAAACAAATATACGTTTTCTGAATTTGAATAAGTGTGAAACGAATGCCCTCCTCGCCTGCGACCTGTACATATGGATATTGTGCGGCCTCGGAAGATTTTCTCCTGCAGTGACTCAAACCTGATACGAGGTGTCGCCGCGGGACCCCGCCCCGGCGGCTCCCTGGCGTTATTCACACCCCGCCGGGAGCGTCTTTCCACCACGGCTCAAATGGCAAACGAATGATTGTTGTTTATTTTTGAAACAACAATAGTTATTATTATTATCATTAGTACTGATATGATCATTATATATATATATTCATTATTATTATCATCATCATCGCGATTATTATCATCATCATTATTTTCATTAACCCTTCTAATCGATACACAACGGCAGAAAGCCATTTAATACGTCAGTTCCCCGTTAAAAGCACTAGATCGGCCTCTGCCGCATCAGGACCAACGGTCTCGGTTCCCGTCGCCGGACGGACGTGACAGTCTGCACGAGCCGCCCGAGATCACGGAAACACGTGACCCCCGCCCCCCCCCCCCCGCCCCCGGGTACCCGCCTATAAATACCGGGATCCAACCCCCGTCGCCTGGTACCGCTGCAGAGCGCCGCGTCCAGATACATTCCACTCCGATCCCGACTCCGCATCCATCCGCCAGGGTATCTCCGAGGTAAGGCCGTCGTGGATAAAAGTCGCGTGTGTCGTAACGGCTCTCACCGGACGGAGTAATGACGTTATAGCAGCACGGGGGGGGGGGGTCAAATGTGTGGAAGACCAAAAAAGGTGTAAAAACGTGGGTACAGAATAAATACAGATCTCTCGCAACAAATTGATGATAACATATTGTCATTCCGCTGGTATTGATAGTGTCACAAATGGAAGGTGGACATTTCATTTTAACTCGTTAGAATATTTTTGAGCCGACTCGAGGTTCGTCAACAGGCGCGACAGGGGATAGTGATGCGAGGAAAGGGGCGTGTCCCGATAATCGACCGGATCGGTGTTTTTTTTTTTGTTTGTTTTTGTTGCCTGTATACGGGACCGGTTATCTCTTAAATATGTGGTGAGGAATACCACGCAACCACAGTCGTTATTAGTGTCGTCGTCATCATCATCACATGTGATCGCGTTTTTCACTTTCGCGACTCTCTGAAGTCGGAAACCAACGGGGTTCGTGCCGCGGGAGTCGTGACGTCAGCGTGATACACTTGTAGCCGCGGTCGCCGCGATCGACGGGATTTAGATCGACGTCACGAGGATGTAGAAGTACGTCGATTTATTCGCGTTATCTGTCTATGATGCCTATCCAGACGCATATTCGGTCGACGATCGAGGCGGCGTTTCCTCTCGATGGATACGCAGTCCATCCGACAGAGAGACACCCGTTCTCATGGCAAAATATCTGACATCGACTCAGAGTTAGGTTCGGTTTTAGGTGACACCCGGGCCCCCCCCCCGCGGATCATGGATCACGGATCACGGATCACTTTTCATTTTTGAAAAAGGCGGAAGTTGGCAGCCCCCTCCGCAGCGTCTTTTATTTCCCAACGGTGTGTTCCAGGGGAAGGTAAATTCCTCGGAAGCTGTAGCCTTTTTTTTATTTATTTATTTATTTATTTATTTTTAGGACACACAGGCCACTTATAAAACCAAGGTCCGGATTTAAAACCACCGTACTTATAATTGTCAAAGCTGGAGTAGATTATAATAACAAGCCTCTGTTGCGTTTGCTTTTAAACACCTTGAATTCAGGTTTGTGAAAGTTTTATCCTATTTTTGAAAACAAGAAAAGGGCACCTGTAATTATAGTCGTTTTTTATATGTACAAAAATATATATACCTGGTGTTATGAGGTCAGTGTGGCAAAGAAATTCCAATAAAATCCACCCCCCCCCCCCCTGTTTTCTGTTCTGTGTACTAAGAAAAGTGTACAAATTTCGAGGAATCTGAACGCACCATGGGGGAAAAAAAAAAAAAAAAAAAAGATGCTCCGAGTCGCTTGTATAAACTTCAGCCTTGTCATTTATAGTGTGTATCTTCATCCACAAAGTACCTCAAGCCAAATGCGTAACAGCCACCCAGGGGTATCAGTGTGACCGTGTAGAAATACCGCATCACCTTCCTCCCATTCCACCCATGCGAGACGGGGTTGGCTGAAGCACAGCTGGAGCCACGCCCACCCGGTGAAATGACTGTCCAAAAGAGGAAGCGCAAGAATTGGAGGAAGGCTGTAGTAGAGGGGGAAAAAGTGTCGGAAATATCGTGCTACTAAACCTGATCGGATCCGCGGGATGGCTTCTTGTCGACGGTCCAAGTTCCACAGTGAATTACATGTACAGCATGAAAGAGACGCTTTCCTGTGATTCACATCATGTTAATATGCGGATTCCTCAAAGGATGAATGAGTCTTAATGAATAACTGTAATGTCAAGCAAAGCTTATTTATATAGCCCTTAATCACAGTACAGCTTCAAAAGGCTTCCCAAGCTTCACATTTCACATAGAAATCAACGGCAACCCCTGGTCTAAACCTCCATGCGGGCAAGGAAAAGCTGCCAGAAAACCCCCCAAAAAATGGAAGAAAACTTGCAAAGGGGTCACAGAGGTTGGGAATCCCCCTTCCAGGATGGCCAGGATGCCGTGTGGGCAACGTTATTAGAATTATATAACAAGTATTAGGTTATGTACTACTGGTCAGGTAACATTATTCCAGTTCCTCTGTATTCAAGTTCAAGTTCAAGAGGTTATTTGTCACATACATACACATACGGTTCAAGTGGAAATCCATGAGATTATATGTGTGGGGTGGATTACGCTGCACATCCCAGAATGTTCATCCATATCAACAGATAACTGACTGTAATTTCTTACTGCCACGTTTACTGCCATTCACTTTTTTGGCGCATACCCGATGAGTGCCTTCTTACAGGGGAATGGCGGACCCCGCCACCAACAGTGATCCCAGACATGCATATAATCATCTCCCAGGAAGCAAGGGGGGGGATTTCACATTCACACACAATATTTAAATTCCCTTAGAGGAAGACCCCCCCTCTGCTATGTTGCCGCTCGCTCTCTGTCTGGACCCCCCTGAGTGGTCCTTCTGTATAAAAGAGAGGCGCAGGATGTGCAGCGTAATCCTGGTGAAATGTATGTCAGAACATACGATGAAGCGCTGTTGGAAAGTGTGTCTCGGTTTCTTGTATTATTCTATAGAATAACTCCGTTAATAGAACCCAGTTTTTCGTTCTTGGTAGCGGGGCCAGGTTAATCTCACCAGATCCTCATTGAAAATTCCACAACGGGCCTCTTATGTAAAGCGGCAGAAACCAAAACCCTGCCTATCCTCTTCTAAGACCTTAACCTCCAGGTCAGTCCTTGGGTATAACCCACTAGTTGATTCCGGGAGGGGGAGATAATTGGATGACTGACCGTACTTCCTCCCATATCCTACCATGGTGTGCCTAGTCATCCTCTGAGGGGTCTTAAACTGTCTTTCACAGGAGGTATTATAGTTTATTCAGGCCGTCAGGCTCTCAGCTACGTGCCTCTGTCCACACCACTGTAGAGATGTAGCCTAGTCATGCCAATGACATAAGCATTCAGCCTGTGGCTGTGGACCAGGGGATATAAATAGCAGTGAGTAGTAGTCTGTGGCTGTGTGGAAAAAGGAGGCAGGGCAGAAGTTGCCATGGTTGCTCCTCTCCAGGGTAAAACTGTGAGGAATGGAACAAGTGCTGCATGGCATATTGAAGAGGGGAGGCCATCTGACTGTCTGCGAGACCACGGCATGTTCCACATTAGGAGCCAAAAATAATTGTGGTACACCGTCTCGATTCAATTAAAATGGGGATGCACCGATCCAGGGTGAAACAGGTTACAGAGAACCTCTGTCATTCTGTATCAATAAAAAGGAGTGCAGCAAGAAGGAAATGGCTCACCACCGTACGATGACTCAGAATTCCTGTTTATTGAGTATGCAACACTCCCCCTCTCACTTCACTACGTGTAACTCTCTTCAATTTCAGCAACTTCCCCCTTCTCCTCCTGATCTCCCTTCACCTCCTCACTCTCACTTTCTCACACTCATTTGCCCCCGCCTCGCTTTCCGCAGATGTCCACCAAGGAGAAGCTCATCACCCATGTGATGAAGGAGGAGCCCAGGGGCTGCGGCAATAAGGTGACGGTGGTCGGCGTCGGCATGGTGGGCATGGCCTGCGCCGTCAGCGTCCTGCTCAAGGTAAGACGGGAGGAGAATAAGAGCTTTATAAGGTGTTAATAAAGACGTATGGATAAGATACGATGGAGGGGGGGAAGGGTGGCCGTAAAGAGAAATGACTCAACACGGGGAATAAGATGATCGGCCATGAAGAAAGGAACGCGAGGGGTTAGTTAGGTAACAAGGGGTTGGGAGATGTTTGTGCTGCTGGCTTGAAGTGAATCCCAGAGAAGAATGAAGTCAGATATCCATGAGAGGAGCAGAATGCCGAGCTGGGGAATGGAATAACAAGCCTCAGCAAAAGAGCACCCTAAGCCGAGGCCAAACCCCGGCCTCTATTTACATAGCCTTCATCCCGAGCGAGGGAAAACTGAATCGTGGTTGATAGGAGATGAATGGCGGGCACTGTTGGCCCCGAGGGGCCGTCTCACCCTCAGCCGGTTCACAGAAGTGAGGCAGTCCGTCCGCGACACAACAGAGGTTTAGAGAAACCGGGCCGCGCGTCTCAGCGCTCGCACCGCTGTGGTTTTTAGGATTTTCTCCCCGGGCTGCGGGGAGTTCCCTCCACTGATCCCTCTCTTTTATTCGTGAATTCCTTCTGGTCCCGCAGGACCTGTGTGATGAGCTGGCCCTGGTCGATGTGATGGAAGACAAGCTGAAGGGCGAGGCCATGGACCTGCAGCACGGATCCCTTTTCCTCAAGACGCACAAGATCGTGGCCGACAAAGGTTGGCGAACGCTATATCCACCCTAGTGGGGGGTTTGACCGACACTGATTCTGACCCGTGAAGTATCTCCTTAAGACTTAAGACTATTGGTGGTTTGGGGTCATAGAATGCAATGACTGGCATACAATCTATTTTCTCCAGAGAAGAAAACCCAAATTTATTTTCATTAGATATCCAACATGCTGCTGGTATCAATATTTGCATATTCTCCAATACGATTGTACCCTATGGTGTCAGACAGATATGACATCAGTATCATTATTGATACATCCCTAATGATTACCAGAGGGACCATGGTGTGTAACTCCATCCTGGAAGGAGGATTCCTCTCTCCCTGGTCCCTCCATTTCTTACTCCGTTTTCTGGAGTCTTTCCTGGACCGGGCGGAGGTTAAGACGAGGGGATGTCATTGATTTCAACGCGCAGTACGAAGCCTTTTAAGACTGCACTGTGATTAAGAGCCATAGGAGTAAACTCGGCCTCCCGACTCCCAACATCGTGATGAACGTCTATAGAGTCCTGTCTATGTAGAGTGTCGCTCTAACACACCGTCCACCTTCCAGACTACAGCGTGACGGCCAACTCCAAGGTGGTGGTGGTGACCGCCGGCGCCCGCCAGCAGGAGGGCGAGAGCCGCCTCAACCTGGTGCAGCGCAACGTCAACATCTTCAAGTTCATCATCCCCAACATCGTCAAGTACAGCCCCAACTGCATCCTGCTGGTGGTCTCCAACCCAGGTGAGAAAGGAGGGAGGGAGGAGAGAAGGAAGAGGGGAGGTGTGTGGGCGGTCAGTAAGAGTGCACTGTGAGGGGACAGGTCTCTCACTTGGTTCCCGTTCCCTCCCCCCCCCCCGCTCACCCAGTGGACATCCTGACCTACGTCGCCTGGAAGCTCAGCGGTTTCCCCCGCCACCGCGTCATCGGCTCCGGCACCAACCTGGACTCCGCCCGCTTCCGCCACCTCATGGGGGAGAAGCTCAATCTCCACGCCTCCAGCTGCCACGGCTGGATCGTTGGAGAGCACGGGGACTCCAGCGGTACGTCCAGCTGTCCTTGATGTGTTTCTGTCAATGATCTGCGCCCAATGTCGACTAGATCTTATTCTCTCCCTCTCTCTCTCCCTCTCCTTCACAGTGCCCGTATGGAGCGGCGTGAACGTTGCCGGTGTCCCACTCCAGGGCCTCAACCCAAAAATGGGTGGCGAGGGTGACAGTGAGAACTGGAAGGAGGTCCACAAGATGGTGGTCCAGGGGTGAGCTTAAAGGCCCCATTTCTTTTACCATTGGATAAGATCTTTAATAGATAAAAGACGTTTTATTTGGGTCTGATAAGGAATAAACACAAAACACTTATTTCTCAACTATTTACAGTACTATCAAGTTGAAAGAAACCAACCATGCTCTGCATTGATACCGCATGGTGCTATGTGAAAGTGACGTCTTTGGCCGAGTCTCGTGGGAAAATTCAAGAGGTTTATTCAAGAGGTTTATTTATCACATCCATTAACATACGTTCATACATATACTGTATGTAGTGAAATGTTTTGCAACGCACCTGGAGATTATGCACAATAGTTCTAAACAGAACATAATATCTAACCTAATTCCTACCTAGCTGATTAACTGAAACTGACTGATTCCCAACACGTAATGCAGTTAGTGAATAGAATAGAATAAAATAAAATAAGACTCAAAAAGACAATACAAAGTGGGGGTATAAAATAGAAGGGATATACAGATATGTGCAGTAAAGTGCATGTGAATAAAGTGAGTATGGAGGTACACAGACACAGCAATACAGTAACACTGAACAGAACAGCAATACAGCGCAGTATGCAGAAACCCAGAACAGTGATCCAGTAAACCACCAGTGTATATGTGTATAGTGTATGTGTAAATGTATCGAGGTCTAACTATGAATTCAATCTACAACATTTATTACTCAACCGTTCAGCGTTCAGTAATCTATTGTGCCAGTCGGTCTGCCATGTACCTCAGCTGTGTTGATCCCGTCAATAGAGTCGATACAGCACAAAACCATTTACAAAATGCCATTGCTGCACAAGCTGGGAGCATGAATGATTGTAAGAGACACGCTTGACTGATTGCAGCGGGGTTGGGCAAGGCTGGCGAGGAATTTTAACGCGAGCCAAAACACGTGCCGTGAAGGAGCTCGCTGAAGGGAAGTTACAGTGCTGTTAAAGCGGCTGATAAGATGTGCAAATCCCCGTGTGGAAAGTTGTGTTTTAGGTCCTCCTAAATCACACCCAGGATTCAGCAAAGTTATCTCAACTAAAAAAAAAAAAACGGCTTCATTTGGTTTCTCATTCTAGCCAAATTGGCAAACCAGTCAACATCTTCATTTACTCTTAATCTGGTGTGTGTTAGGGCCTATGAGGTGATCAAGCTGAAGGGCTACACTTCCTGGGCTATCGGCATGTCTGTGGCCGACCTGGTGGAGAGCATCCAGAAGAACCTGCACAAGGTCCACCCCGTGTCCACCCTGGTCAAGGTACGAACATCTTGTCTCAAGGCCATGACGATCTTCTTGCACGCCAAAGGGTCACGACCAGTGTTGTCAAGTGTAGAAAAAAATTAAAAATACTTTATTACTGTACTTCGGTATTACAGTGGAGTGTAAACAAGTGGTCAGAGAGGCCAGGTCCGTTGTTTTCTCGCGGAAGTGGGCTACTTTAAGTGTTGAAGGGGGTTGTTTTATTTTATTTTCATTTTTTTTTTGTGTGCCTGGGTTGGGTGGTGGCTGGGTTTGTCACAGAGACCTGGCAACCCTGCCCATGTTTGGTTTCACGTTTGAGCAATTGCTACTGGACCAGCACGGGCGTGTCCCAGAGAGCCACAACCGGAGTTGGCGTGTTGGGAGAGCGACGGCGATGCTGCCCCTGGAGACGAATATGGGTGGCCATATTTACGACAAACGTTTTATGTCGGGGTGAAAGATACGTCCTAATGAAGTGCCTCTCATGCTTACCGAAAAACACTGAATCGGAATAAAATCAGAGCGGGGGGGGGGGGGGGGGGGGAAAGTTCGTGGCAAAAATAAGAAAAGTCTGCCTTGTTTTCGCAACAGCACTTACTTGAACTTTTGATACTTAGATTACCTTAAGACTTTTAATGAAGTAGTATTGGAATGAGCGACTTTGAATTTTTACCAGACACGTTTTTTTGTTGAGATAGCTCTACTTGTACGCAAGTGTGGCTTTCGAGTACTTTTTTCCACCACTGGTCATGACGCAACCCACACCGCCCTCCTTCCCTCCTTCCCTCTCTCAGGGCATGCACGGCGTGAAGGACGAGGTGTTCCTCAGCGTCCCCTGCGTCCTCGGCAACAGCGGCCTGACGGACGTCATCCACATGACGCTGAAGGCGGACGAGGAGCAGCAGCTGGTGAAGAGCGCCGAGACCCTGTGGGGGGTACAGAAGGAACTGACGTTGTGAAGGGGCCCCACTCTCACCCCCACCCTCCGGTCCTCACAAAACAAAACCCCTTTGCTGTGGTCCGACTCCCCTTAATGTACCTGCTGTAATCCCGGGCGAGGGGTAAATAATGCCTCTGAATATCTACAAATGAAGGCGCGTGTATGCACACCAATAAAAGTGGGAAGTTAGTTGTTGGAATTTGCTGGTAGGCTATCAGTGGTCATTTTCCCCCCCTCACTGTCCCCCTCTTTTTACCTCCCCCTCCCCCCTTTTCCCTCCGTGACTGAGTTCTCTTGAAGCAAAACCTCAAACCTAAAGCCTTACAGCGCAGTCTCTCCTGTCGGAGAATGGGCCCCGGCCTGCTCTCCCGTCACATCGTGACAAAGATCGCACTGCCTTTACGTAACGGTGTAAATTGTGTGTATGTTCACGTGTATTTATGTGCGTGCGTTCGTTGTATGTCTTCTGCACACTCCTAATATGTTGTTTTTATTTATCCCGTGTAGGGTGGTTGTTGCCCGTTGTGTCTGTTCCACTTGAACTTCATGATTATCCTCAACTACTGGCAAACGCAACACAACATCCACTCAATAGCACTGCAAATGTAATAACATAAAGATCAAATTGAATATAACCAGTTGGGTTAGATACCACAGAACTAACCTAACCAGGAAGTACAACCCGTATCTGAAGTGCTAATACGGTGTCGGTCACCAGCTATAGTACCAGCTATGATATTAAGGTTTGGATTGGAGATCAAAACTACTGGGATTATATTTGATTGTGCACCTTAAATATACAGAGCAAATTTTTTTTATTTCAAAGTTGCCCATCTGACCCTGAACAAAAAAAAAAAAAAACAAGAGGCATGGATAGTATTACATAACTATAGTATGAGAGTTCTACAAACCATATCGAAGGCTGTATTTGTCGTAGCTGCTGGAAGTTGGTTATATTTTGTTCTACCACAAAATAAATACCAGAATCACACGTCATGTCTGTCTTTTGTCCCTTTCCATGTTTTTGTCAGCTGTACTCGCCGAGGCATTTTGTTTGTATGTTTTCAGTGCAGCCCAGTCAGCACTTCTCAATGCACAGCTATGGTGCGGCGCATAAGGCAGAATAGGAAGGGGTTATGCGGCGGGTCAACGCGCCTCTCTAGATGGAACAAAACAGCCTCAGGACAAACGCAAATTACAAATAAATACAAATCGAGAGAGGTTATTTGGTCAGTGAAACTATTACCCCTGGACCATTTCCTACAGTCCATTCAGCCCATTTTATTTCTTTTGAGCCGGTTCCTACACTTCTGGATCGTCCCAACCCGTTCAAATAATTTTTCGACCAATTTCATATCTCTGTGTGTTTTGGTGAAAAGCTCAAAAAACAAGTGCGTGAAACAGATTTGTTTTAATTGAACTGATTTACACAAGATCTACAGATATAAAATAACATGTTTGTGGTTGAATTGGAAACGAAACGAGAAAAAAAGAACAGTTGATGTACTATCATACAATTCAAAGTGCATTTAGTAAAAGCTAATTTAAAGAATACCTGTATGCAAACTCGACATAAGTTAACTTGATTAGTACAATAATTCTTTCCTTTTTTTCCTTTCTTCCAACCCTCGGACTCCCCCAACCTATTCACAACTTTTCTTAAGAGTTACAGAAAGTCGACGTCTCCAAAGAGCGGAGAACCTTGCAGTGGACAGCAAAAGAAAAAAAAAAAGAAAATACACAGAAAGTAAAGGAAAAGAAAATCATTCGACACGAGGCTTCTTATTACTTTGAATAAACTGTGTCTACAATTTCCTTCCGCTTCGAACATCAGCAACGCTGTACATAATGGACAGATAACTCTCGGTCTAGAAATCAGAGTAGACCTGAGAAGCCCACAACCAAGGAACATGCCACTAATACAACCTTTTATCGATTCAGGGAGGGGCAGAGGAAAAAGGATAGAGGGGGTTTCACGGGAGGCATTAGAAGTACAAGAACATATTGTGTCCGGTACTGGATCCAAACAACGGATGTGTAGGACAATGGACAAGTCCAGGTTCAAGGTCCCGGTTGTGTAAATAAAAGGAAAAAAAAAAAAAATCGCTTCCTGGTTCCTGGCGGCAACTGACCCACACTTGATTGAGGCTTTCGCGTACTGTGGGTGAACCCCCGTCCTTCCTGAAAAGCTGGCCCGGGTTTTCATATCAGAGGCTTATCTTTCCCACGGATTTAGCCACCAACTATTATTTGTGCTTAGCAAACACGCGGCGATCGCTGCCCAACGTATGGCTGATATAGTGTGTGTGGGCTCCCGAACGTACGGGCGGACCCCCGAGCCGGGGCCTCGGTATCGACCCGGTCGCGCTGAAGAGACACGGCAGGCCTCCGCTCCAAGACGCCTGAGCGGAACCACGTCGTCATCTGGTGAGCGCGTCGCGTAGAAAATTTGTAAACTCTTGGCAAATTAAATGAAGACATTTTTTCAGTCTCACAGCTGGGCAATGACTTACTGCATAAGAACCCCCCCCCCAAAAAGAAAGGACATATATATCAAATTACACCGTACTAAAACTTTGGCGGCATGGTAAACTTTTTAACTCGGAGTAGGATTCTCTTGCGACTTCTAAAACCTTAAATGGTCTTCTCAATTAAACCGATTAATGGCCGGAATGGGGGGGACTTCAGCGAGAGTCAAAAAAGGAGTGGGTTTGAACAGATGGAGTGTAGTAGGGAACCAGGCAAAGAGAGAAAGTGACAAACAGAGAGAGAGAGAGAGAGAGAGGGAGAGAGGGAGAGAGAGAGAGAGAGAGAGAGACAGGGTCCCAGACAGGCCGCGGGGGTCAGTAGAGGTCACTCAGGCCGGCGGTCTTGCGAGCTTTCTGCATGAGGGCGCGGAGCTGGAACTGCTTCCTGGAGAGGAGGCGCACGTGCTGCGACAACACAAGGAGAGGGTGAGACACCCGGGGTCCGAGGTGATAGGACACGTCAGTAAGTACTGTATGTATTCACTGGGATTCCAACGTCATAAAAGGAACTTTGATAGGATATAAATAATAACAATATAATATAAACAGTCTCACAAAAACTCCCCTGAACTATTTCAGGGGATTTGGATTCAAATCCAGTTTTGCTGATAGTTTATACTACAATACAGTTTTCGGGGTTCCCCCACTCGTACCCCGCGTAGAGGACGTCAGTTGAACACGGCCCCCAGCGCGGCCCAGGACACATTCACATTCACACCGCTGAAAGAATGTGGCCCAGACCGACGCCAAATGTGGTCTGAGCGATCGGATCTCAAACCGCACCGAGGACACATCGGGTTACACCTGGCGTTAGAGCGGTCCACTTGTGATCACCACCAAAGACGCATGTTGGTGCCAGGTGGAAACATGGTCTAAATGCAAAGCTTTGCCCCTCCTGCTGCTACAAGCTGCCTGACAATTAATAAACAGCTTGTATTTCATGATGTTTTCCAAATCTCTCATCAACTTAAATACTTAATACACAATGTTGTTAAGAATAGGTAAGTTAATAAATAAGGCTACACGATAAAAAGAAGTCTTCAAATCGACCCCGTGATCGATATCGGCTGATACGGCTTCCGGCGATCGCCCCCAGAAAGCCCTGGTCGGAGCACCTTTTCACCTCAATAAAAACATTTTACACATTTATACATTTCTTATTTGCTCCCTCTCCTATATCCGAACTGTTCCATCTACACCATGCTGACTCCCACATTTGGGACCTCAGGAAGCAGCAGCGTGGCTCTGGCCAACTTCAACCGAGTCTCAGGTCGAAGACCTCCCCCCCGAGCAAGCAAGTTTATAAACATGGCATTATACGGTATTGTATAAATATTAATTCTGAAATGAATACGGCTACACACAAATATTTCTACAACACTGAATAAAACTTCCAGGACATATTGGGTCATTTTGTCATCTGACATGACTGGAAAACTACCTGACAAAAGTGCAGGTTTTCCAGGATGCGATGAGTCAGAGTGCTGCTGGGCCTCACCTTGAGAAAGACCTCCAGGTCGATGACGCCCCGGCGCATAGCCTCTCCCAGGTAGAAGATGGTGTCCTCGATGGCGTTCTCCTCGGCGTAGAGATTCAGGATCTGCTTGTAGAGCGGCGCCGTCGGCACGATGACGTCGTCGATGTCGTTGTTCTCCGACTGGTTCTCCATCTTCTCCAGGGCGTCGCTCAGCTCCTCGTCCTTCCTCTTGAGCAGGTCGATGTTCCTGTCCACCTCCGTCTGCCGGGAGCATCTGGGTTTTTAAAACGGGGCCTGACAACAAAGAAAGCCGCGGTGGGTTGCCGGTAGGACCCGTCGCTCACCACTTCCTGATCCAGCCTGGAGACCATCTCCTCCAGCTTCTGGTGGCCCTTCTTCAGGTCCTCCTCCGTCCTCTTCAGGGCGTCCAGCTCCGCCTGGGCTCTGTCCATCTCCTCCTTCATCCTCCAGCGGAGTTTGTCGCTCACCGCCGAAATCAGAGAGGCCCGGATGGTGTCCTCGCCGATTGTGCCGTCTCTGTTAGGGCCTGGGAGATTGGACAGTAAAGACAACGGCGAGGCGGAAGACGGGACAGGAAAATTAAAATTTCACTAAAATGTAAATCCCCGGTGCTTGTATTAAAGGAGCAATAGACAACTTTTTTGCTTTAACTTATCATTATGAAGTTAATGTTGATGGCACAATGTAATGGCTGTAGAAAAATGACACAACCAAAGTTTAGATTGGCTCCTTTAAGCCTCGCTATCACTCTGCAATACGGAATGCCACTGGGTACGATTCCCCGGGAAAATCAAAGATCCATTTACAGCAGTGTGTCACCCGTTGTGGTGGAACAACCGAAGGGGCAGTGGAAACTCTACCCGGCAAGAGTAGGCAAAGAAGTGAAGATTGAGAGCGTTAGAAACAGAGGTAAAACAAGAGTGAACATCTGACGGGCATTCACTTGATGGAGAGAGCTCCGGGACTTGAGAGCGCTCCTAACCGACTTTGTGTTAGTATTCTTTCTACTGGACCAGTCAGTAACACAACCTGCGCACTTCGTTAATACTACGGATGTTTTACTCTGCCTTTGTCGAAGAACTGAGATCGGGGTTTCTTGTACAAATTGGTATTCTGTGTTAGTGTTAACAATGTTGCTAAAGCTAGCTACGCTGGGTAACACTGAAGCTAGCAGCCAGAAACAAACAAATGATCCATTGTCCGTTTGATAATCTGAATAAAGAACATGTTTTCTCACTTCACGGAGCTATGCTCCGATGAAAACTTAAAGCAAGCCGGTTTGTTTTTGTGACAGCGTCGCAAACAATAACACCACTTGAGAACGCGAGGGGAAAGTTGAAAAGTTGTCTATTGCACCTTTAACAGTCTATCTTTTGTTGGCATTGTGTTGTATTGTTGATGTGCTCTCCCTGAAATAACTAATCACAAGCTAGGTTAAGCAACATCTATTTTTGTGAAATCACCTTTCGCTTTCCCTTTATATTTCAGATTTCCCTCGCATTGTGACCTGGAGCCAGCTGGTTAGCTATTTAACTAGAACTGGTGTGTGGACAGTAGACTGGTCTCCTTATCACAGCTCTGTTCTTGTTAAAAGCCAGTGTTCCCAGTCCTAAATTTAACTGGATGGGTCCCCTGAGCAAGAAGGCCCCCCTTTCCCTCCAGGCCCTTTTGCACCCTTTGGCCTTTAATGTTCCCCACTCTGGTTACGCAGACGACCTTTCACGGTCGCTCCTTAGGTGACACTATGTGAAAAGGGAGCCAGTCAGAAGGTCAAGGGTCTTGATGGGGGGGGGGTTTTAACTAAAGGTCACATGGTCAACTAAAGGTGAACCCTCTTTGGAATTGCTCCGCGCAAATATGAAGCAACTTCTGAGTCATAGCGGTCAGAAAACGTGTTGCGCAATAACCACATTCTGCAACGAAGGACAAACCCGTAACATGTACAGTTCACAAGAGGAACAAAGCATTTACCACGCGGGTGTTGCAACCATGATACAGCTCTGATGCCAGGCGTGCTGATAGAGCTACTTACCTACTGTGGAGACTGGCGTCTGGGAGGGGTAGTGTGCGGGGCCGGCCGTGGCTGGGTACGAGTTCCCCCCCGGATACTGGTATCCGGCGTAACCACTGCAAACGATGGGATTGTTCGTCGCATTACGTCATCGGGCAAAGGGCCGGCATTTGTACAATTTGTGCTAGTTTTGAGGCACGGCTTGGTGTTTTTAACGTATGACAAATATGCCGGTGAGAGGTGTCGGGGAAATCTCTGAACCAGGAACGCATGGGTCTTACCTGGGGTTTGGATTGGGTCCATAGGGGGAGACAGCGGGCAAGCCAGGCATGTAGGAGGCTGAGGGGAGACAATGAGAGAGGCCGGTCATGTAAGCGTGTTAGAAAACACGGTGCATGAGCGCCATCTGCAGCAACGGAACAGAAGTGCATTATTATCTAGATTTTTATAGTATGTCTGATCTTTAAGAATGTGAAGGAAAATGTCTGAATGTTTTGTGCTGGGAATAAAATAACGGTTGCTCAATGACGGCCTCAAAAATGAAATGTTTATTTTCCATTGATGTCCTGTTTGTTTAAAATGACTCGAGTCTAGATTTTGATTTGACCGAGCTTAAAACTTTCGATGAAGAGGGAAATTCCATCCTAAAATATTCTTGTATTGTTCTTATTGGTGCACTTCTGATGTTATCCAACGATTTCGCTTTTGACAATGTTTTGTTTGTCTGACTTTTTTTTTTTTTTTTTCCCCCTCACTTAGCACATTACCCATAAGCCCTTTCGATGTCTCAATGAAAGCCCCTCTCCTCGGAATGTCAACTTTCTGTAGCTTGAAACTTTTTGGGAGTGTTTTTGGACGTCACTCACAGTTGGGGGGTCCAGCGGCTTGGAAGGCCTGGTAGGGAGCTTGTGTGGTGGGTCTGGAAAACACTGGAGGCTCCTCCCCAAACACGACAATCATCACCTGGATGAGACTGTACAGGTCTGACTGGGGCTGGGACAGACAAATCAATATTTTAAAGAAAAAATACGACTTTTTGAAATAATATAAAGGGCGAGGCCCAATTTCATGCACACACCTGTGGTAAACAAAAACATTGATATAGGCAAATTAGTAAATGGTAATGTCAATTTGATCATCTAAGAATCCATCCCAAATGTAGGTGCTGCGGCTGTAACTTCATTATGTTATAGGATATGATATGACCATATGATGTATACAGTGCACACAATTTTAGAAACACAGTACTAATATCTACTGTCACCATGGATCCTAAACACTTTGAAGGCAGGTTTGAAGACTGATCTGTCCTCCTTACATGTTTCCACTCATGTAGATAGGGCAAGTAGATCTTTCCGTTGGCGTCGATGTGTTTGCCAGTTTTGATCATCATTGCACTTGTCGGCTTGACAAAACATATAGGGGGATTGTAGGGATACGTGTCCAACAGCCACAGGCACACGGGGATGTTGTACACGTTACCTAAAGGGGAGATCGCATTTAGTTGAGATCACTGGCATTGGCGCATTTTGTACAAATACAAAATGTGTATTCATGCCAGGAATGAGAAAAGAGGTCTCAACGCCATCTTTAATTGGTCCTGTTCGACAGTATTGTGTGGGCATCGGACACTGAATGTACTTCTACTCCCACAGCTGCTGTGGGATATATTTATAAAATTAATCCATTGATGTAGTGTGTTGCCTGCTAGTGTCTTCTGTCAGCTGTTCCATTTCCCATATTAAGGTAGTCTATCGCAATCTAGCACGCAAGACAATAGGCATCATTACAACACCTGGTGCCATCTTTTGGTCAAGTTGGTTCACAAATGCAGCGTGAGTGTGTCAGTTAGTACTAATCAGGAGGATAGGTGGAATTCTTAATGTTTCTTTCGATTCATTTCACGGAAGTCAGTACCCCAAAGATGTGTAGCATTACAATATGATGATGATGATGCAAATATTTGGTTTGTTGCGTTATCATTTTTTACTTGAGGCACTCCGTCCTTACCTCTGTAGCTGACAGGAACTGTTCCTGTCAAACTCATCAAGTCTCTTGTGGAGCCATCGTTGAACACTGACAGATAAAAAAACCAAAACATAATTAGCATCAAAACTAAGCTAGGTCCAGCCAAGCACATAAACAAAAGCACAAGGTAGTGGTTGCCAGGCTGTGCAAGCAAACGAGGGTTACTTGACATAAAACATATGAAACAAAGAAATATCTTTTTATCACTTCTTATAAGTTATAAATGAAGAATGTTGACTAATAAATTACCATAGGCATCCATAACAGGCTTCAGGTCCTTGTACTGGGAGATGACATTGGTTATCTCGCGAACAGTCAAATCTCTGTATTTGTATTGCTGCAAAATGACAAGAGGAAAATGTGAACTTGAGAAGTGAAGGTCTACACTGATGTGCAGGGGCAGCCGATACAGGCCTGGATATAAAAGGATGGTTGATAAAAGCAACAGATTCTACTGCACCGATAAGACAAATCCAAGAATTTCCACAGGTTTTCATGCGTTTTGTGGCATCTGTCAAGCAAATGCCGGGGCAATTCACGTTAAAATCTCAGACGTTAAACATAGCTATCATCATAAAACAGGTCGTCTGCAGGTATTTAGTTTAACGAAATCCTAATCGAAGACTAATCGTGAACTTGGTCTAAGTTCAATTTACAGGTAATTAGAGTGAATGAGTCCATCTCCATTAAAGTTTGGACTTCGATATATGGACGACATATTTTGTTTTACAATGGCAGCATAGATTACTTGTAGTTACATGTACTAAAGGACAGTCGAAGAACATGTATGTCTATAAATGTCAAATCAATACGTGCTTGGACGATTTATCAGCGGGTACTGATAAATACAGACACGGTAACGAGTGAGCGGGTAAACGTGTTTACCTTCAGCATTTTCTTCAAGCCACTTTCGTTGACGACTGCCATGTTTACTGAGGGGAGCTGACGCCGCGCCGTTCGCCTTCGGAATGCTAAGCTAACGTTAGCCCTGCCCGGGGACCCTTCCTCAGGAACAGGAAGAGGTTCTTTGTCAACAAGTCCTTGACGAAAGCGAGTAGTGCCGCGCGCGGAGATGAGTTCGACGGCACTGAACTGATGTTAAATGACCAAACAGCCGGAAACAAGGTGGAAACCAACCAGCAAAAAAAAAAAAAAAAACAATCCAACAAAACACCTACGATCCGGTCGACAAAACCAACTTCCGGTGTTTTCCTCTTACTTCTTCCGGATTTCAGGTGACGCCGGACCCCGTGGAATGCTGGGTAATGCCGCTCTGTTTCTAAGCGACACCGTGTTTGTTTCCTGGGCAGCTGTCAGGAGAGGAGGCTTGGAGCAGAGGATGTCTCTTTTAGGGATGTTTGCATTTTGCCGATTTAGATTGCCCTCTACTGATACCGAGCACTTTCAGTCGCGTGTATTACAGGTCGCTATACAAATGAAGGAAGGAGAAAAGAAGAAGAAGAAGAAGAAACAGTCTTTATTCGTCACGCAACACACCACACTACAACACATGCTTGCGCACACACACACACACATGCACATGCTTTTGGATGGTGGCCGGTGAAATGGTTCCTCTGCATTTGACCCATCCTGGCTTGTCCTTCCTCCGGGGGGCACAGCCAGGAGCAGTGGGCAGCATACGTGGACGCGCCCGGGGACCTGGTGACAAGTGTCCGTCGCTGGTCAGACGATGATGGGTGCATGTTTCTGGTGGGGGTCCTTACTGACGTGAGGTGGAGGAAACCCCATGTGAGCACGGGGAGAACATGCAAACTCCACACAGAAAGGCTCCTGTTTGGGAGACAACCCGCCGGAGCACGGTGCCAGCAGCGGGCCGGGCGGTTGTTATTATGCAGGTTATTAGGGGTCCAGCCCACAGGAATATTGTCCAGGAAAAAACACTTGAGAATTTTGAAAGCCAAGACTATTTGACACAGAAGAACGGCGGAAGCTACGGACACGTACATCTCGTTGAGTCGGTATTTCGCAAGCACCTCCTGGTTCAGGTTTCATCCAAATCGATCCGCATAAGGAGCAGAAATGAATGGAGAAACCGACCAAATTTGATCGGTATCACAAACGTAGACCAATGCAATCTACACCAAAGTAGGTCCAACCCGGCTTAAACTATCTGGAACACAGCAATGACAGGAGCTATGAACACAGGCTGAGGTGTCGTTTAAACCGATATGTGACAAGGACGTTGTGCTTTAAGCCTCATCCAAATCGATCAACAGACGGAGCAGATATTAGTGAAAAACCAAACAACTTTGACACAAAATATTCAGCTGGTTGTGCTTAACTGACACGTCACTATTCATAAACAAAATGAACGAGATGAGATTTATAGGACGGTGCTTTATGATGTTATCATATTATTTACTAAAAATGTACAGATTCCAACTCAGAATGTACATTGCCACCGTGTCACTGTGCGGCGTAGACTCCACACTTATCAAACCGCTTTTGTAGTGTTTTGACGTGACCAAAATATCGATTTACGTGTGTATTTATGTACCTTCTTACCTGGTAGTTGTCAGTAGATCTGTTCGATTTCTATTTTATCTCCGCAGTCCCCATTACTTGGCCGTATTAATGTACAATATGAAAAACTGTAATCACCAAAAACTTTTGACCACCTCAAGTCGAATCCACTGAAATGTGCGACTGAGTGATGCTTTCAAGATCCAGCGAGATGTCGGAAAAATTGAAGCCATACAATGGTGATTACTCACAGAAATACCACATTTTTTGTATTTCATGGAAACGTAAGATATTGAAAATGGAATCCAGGGAAAAAAGTCACCACTAAAATTATGGAAGTTTGACTACTATCGTAAATCTCCGTAAATATGTAAACCTACGTAAATAGGTCATAATTGACGCACACAGGACCCAACCTCACCTCCTGTCACTGACACTGAGGTACTTACACACAACAAGGTAAGTTATAACAATGACAAGATTTGGTTTAAAGTGAGAAATAAACATATTTTTAAGAAATGTCATGTACACATGTGTCATGTGTTTCCTACAGCTAAACATAGAAGATTAAAATGAAAAGTCAGAGAGTGCTAACTAAGTTCTTCCATAATAATTCCAATGACAAATTAATGTTTAAATTCGAAAAATGTTGTGTGCATTACAATATAGACAAGAAATCAATTAACAGAATTTTACAGTTGTACATTATTTACATTATTTACAATGTAAGTTCAGTAAATTATGAAGCATTTCACACAAAAAAACAAAAAACTGTCACACGTAACTTAAACAAATAAACTGGACCCCGTTTGTTGCTGCCTACAGCTTTATTTATTATTATTATTATTATTATTATTATTATTATTATTATTATACTTTTGGTTTTATTCATATTATTGTTAAGCTCATTGTCAGAAAACATTTATATGTCTTCCTTATAGAGAAATATTCTACGACAGTGAATAATTAACAGAACATTACAACATTACAGATGGCACCAGATGAATCATTACCACCAGTGTGATAAATCATCATGGCTGACATATTACAAGTTCATGTGTTTTTAGTATGGTTAGCCTTAGTTTGTAGCAGTAACTATCCATATAAATAATTTATACACTATGTGGAAGCTACAGCATATAATAACTTTAACAAATCAAATCATCTTTCATTTTTCATATTAAGACATTTTGTATGAATGGAATGAAGATTGTTATGTGTTAAATAATTGTCATATAGGGGCAATGAACAAACACATTAAGACACAGACCTATACAAGTCACCTTAAATATATACAATTAATTTAATTGCTTATTCATCTCAGTCACATTTATATTCAGTCAAGTCCATTGGCAACATTTTTGGTTATACAGTATTATACGTTCTTGTACTTGACATTATATACAACAAACTATTTAGCATTTTGGACTTGGCAGCTGACTGGACATCACACATTACATCTAATGCATTTGAGGAAGTAAATAAACAAATATATACGGTGTCTTATGCAAAAAACAAAGTTCCACCGCCAGTTAACAGTTGGTTTCATTTTCTTGCTGATAGGGCTCGCTGTTGTCTTTGGTCAAAAACAGATATGAATCTGTATCTTGCTGTGGAAGCCCCTCTGCTTGTCTGTGGAACTGGAGCGAACCTATTGGAAAACACAAAAAATCGGGTTACTTTTAGTCAACAACAATTTTATATATTTTTTTAATATATTTTTAATATAATTAAATTTGCTCTAAAAACATATTAGGGAGTAGGATTTTCGGCGTAAGAGAAACTACTGTCAGAGCGTTGTACAGTAGGCCTACGTACAGGAGGCTTGTTCGGGCCCTGCGTGGGGTCGTAAGAAAACAGGTGGGATCTCTCCAAACATGGCAGACATCACCTGGAGCAAAGTCACCAAGTCATACTCCTGAGAAAGAGAAAGAAAAATCTTAATTAAATATTTACTAAAATAAACTAATATAAACTAAACTAACTAAAATAAATTGTATAGAATTATTATTTGTGTCAATTGACAATTGGCAATGTTTGGTCATATTGTATGTCCATTTGTAGTCTGTGGTAACCTGTTATTTAACTAGTTGCTCTTATTAATCTCATATTATTACACGGCTCTCTGGAATACTCAATTCTAAATGGTTAATAGCAATAATCAGTTGTCAGTTATTTCTGGATAATGGCCGCTGATCTGGTAGTAATTTCCCTTGCCATGGACAACAACTTCTATGCCTGGCTACGTTGTTGTGGACTATAAAATTGGGCATATTAGTTATAAAACCATTTCAATTCACTATTACATCTCAAAGTGTTCTCTTATTTCGTAAATAGCCGTGTAATAAGCGGGGTGATGTGCAGCCAGCCGGTCATTATCACAAAATATCGCCCTTCAGACCTGATCGCCCTGTTGGGGGTTATTTGTACGATAACGGTGGCTGCACATTATCACTTACTAATGTGTTGCCATCTTTAATGATTAATGTTAAACCATACCATTTAATTATTAGACACGAATCTATCTCAATGTGTTTTTTTTTTTCTTTTTAAGTAGTCATGTAATAAGCAGCCGGCGTGCAGCGTAATAACGTGCAGCCAGTCAGACATTATTGCAAAATAACCCCCTTTAGATGGATACCTGCACAATATAATTTAAATGATCTTACCTGTGTCCAGTCCTTGAGATAGGGCAGTACGATCTCACCGTTGCTATCGACCTGCCCTCCTCTCAGGATCACCATTTCCTGGGTGGGCTTGACGTAGCAGATGGGGGCGGTGAGGGGGAAGCTCTCCTCCAGCCACAAAGACACTGGGATGTTGTAGGTGTTGTCTGTTCACAGGTACGGGAGAACCAAAACGAAGATAACATCACATTACATGCCAGGGTTGTATGATATGATTGTTAGGATTCGGTGGGATTGCCAAATGAAGCTTTTACCTTCAAACAAGATGGGAATACATCCGGACAAACTCATCAAGTTCCCGGTACTACCATCATTAAAAACTGTTAAAATAGAGCAAATTGATTAGATGGATAGATAGATAGATAGATAGATAGATAGATAGATAGATAGATAGATAGATAGATAGATAGATAGAGGGACGGACAGACGGACAGACGGACGGACGGACAGACAGATAGGTAGTAGGTAATTGCAATCCCACCATCTCACATCAACATAACCACAATAATAATACAAAAGAAATAAATCAATACAATAAAAAATATGAAAAAAGAAAAAGGCAATATACTGTATGGAAAATTTGGAAAATATACATTAAATCTAACAGTTAATTATAACCTAACCTAACCTAAAGGAAACAGAAAAACAATAAAAACTAAAATAGACAACAATGGAAAAGACCTGAAAAATGAAAGCTCATGCCAAAAATGAAACACACGGTCCTATACAATAACTTTGAACCGAAACAAAACAGCGAAGATGAATGTACAATACTCTGGGAATGAATAAAACGTTTGTGTTCCTTACCATATTCATCCATCACAGGAATTAAGTTCTTGTAATGTTTCAATACAGCATATATTTCTTGAGCCGCGTGTTTCCTTTGAAAATATGTCTATATATAAAACGCAGGGCAAAAATGCAATTTAGAGACTGGAAAGATAAAAAAAGACATTAAGCGAAAACACATTTTCTTCAAATATTGACTTGTCATACCTTGGGCAGCATTTTCCTTATGGCATCCACGCTGTCATAACACTGCATGATGAAGTTTTATTTAGAATGAAAGTCCAGAATCAACTCCTACTTCTGCTCCTACCAACCTGCTCTGGCTGTGTTTTTTCTCTTGCATCAGTTATCCGTTATCGTCCTTGTGGGCCAATGATGAAGCAGCGTTTCGGTCATTCAGAGGAAGCTCAGCCCAAAGAGCAACGAGGTAAAGTTAAGCAAACACGCCACGGGGATAAATGACCTGATAACAGGGTCGCAAATTGTTTTATCATTTTAACAGTCCTTCTGCTGTCCTCTGCTCTACCGTACACCGATGCAGAGGTGGGCGGGCGGTAGGCCTACACTGGGCCGGCAACTAGCCTTTCTGGAGCCCTAGGCGAGACCTGTAGAAGGCCCCACCACCGGCCCCAACCTTAGGCCCCTCAGCGCGCACATGCCACAAAATTCCTGACAGGTGCATCCACCCCCACCCGCACCCGCACTGCATACTTCACCACCCAAACTACACCCATTCTGGCCTCCTTTGGTGCCACGTCACCTCAACCCAACTCAACCTCATTGTCAAAGCATTAGTCGGGGGGGTCTGGGGGTCCTCCCCCTCAAAAAGATGTAGTTTAGAGGCCTTTATTCCTGCACTCTGGTGAATTTTTAGGCAAGTAAATCACAAATTAATGAGCAAACAGAATACATTTTAAAAATGAATTTAGCTTTCCTCAAGTAAAGCAACAACAGCAACAACTTTACGTTTTTAACTTTTCTCCTTTTTTTTTTTTTTACATTGTTTGTTATCCATGTTTTTTGTTTCAATGACACATAACAATTAATCTTCCACTGTTTTCTTGTGTTGTCTGTAGTATTTTAGTGAGCGTGTCTGTGTGTGACTGTGGGGGGGTTCCCACTGACACACACACACACACACACACACACACACACACACACACAAGTTTTTTCTTAAACCATAAACAACCAACATCTTTATATGCTGTATGTAATCTATGCTGTATGTAATCTAAAAATATACTTTAAAGATTTTCCATAATTCCTTTTTCTTTCATCCCCCACCTCCCTTCTTGGCTTGACGCCCCATGAATGATTGGTGCCTGAGGCAACTGCCTCCAGTACACAGCCTCTGCTCAGGGCCGGCCCTGTGCCTCCTCCAGAATCATAATGAACTAAAAGTACACCGTTAAGATTAAGGTTACGATAAGACTTTATTGATCCAAAGGTTGGAATTCAGTTACTTAGGGAAAGAGATGAACTCACATCTGAGTAAAAGAAATTGTCCATATAACTTCAGTGAGATTGGAAAGTCTCTCAGTGTGGTTAATTATTCAAGTGACACTGGGTCAAATCTGTTTCAGTATTATGTACAGGTACATACTTTTTTTAATGGTTATTTCAAACTTTTGGGTTTGTTTTGAAAACAGGGTCCAAAAAGTACATTAGGTCATCGACAAATATACTCGAGTCATAGTTAAAGGTGTCATTTCCGACTCTTCCCAATCATAAAAGTACTATTTCCTTTAGACGATGACTTCAGCAACACGGAAGTTGTTATGTGGGTCAGCTTAGCTCCTTATGTGACTCTTCAAAAGGATCAGTAATCTGTTACTATATTAGTATTACATGGAGATATTCTGCCATTATAAGCATCAAACTTCTACTATTGCTGAAAAAAAAACCAAAAACAAAAAAACTTTACCTGCATTTTTCCAAAAGGATCTCAATAAAAAGGTGAGATTTTGGTGCCAAATTCGTTGCCTCATTCACAGGTTTATATGGCTGCAGTTCTGAACCGTTTCCATCTCAAATAAGTGTTTTTATACCTCGCAGACCAGTCATATTACTGTACCCATAGAGGTAATGTTCAAATAATAACTACTCAATTTCCAGGCTGTCATTATGTCTTTGAAATGACACAAAGAACAAACTACTTTTTTCATAAATGTTTTCGTGTTCATGCAAACTTGTTACAGTTCCTTTCTTAAATGTGAATGAATGGTTGAAAGGGGTGTGTTGTTAATTTTCAGGTTTACTGTTTGTCCATTTTTAGGGTCCTCATCTACAGAATGTAGGATGAGGATCCTATTGTTATTGCTGTTTATTCTTTGAGGTTTATATTTACTGTATATTGCAATATTACCAAATCCTTGTTTTTATTTTCATTTTAGGTTTATCTTTTTTTTGTTTGTTTTTTAGGCTCATTTTAATTGTTTATTATTCAGTGCTATTTTTTAGGTTTCTATATATTTTTTATTGTTCAGGTCTGTTGTCATTTTGTATGTCACTTTTTAGTTAACATTTCGGTCAATCTACACGTGACTTATGACACTGCGGGGAGGAGCAAAAACAAATTCACTGTAAACAAAATAATTAAAAATAAAAAGGTACACGAACCAGGTCATCATTTTTGGACATTTTTTATTCCTTTCCTGCAATACATTTGCCACATTGGAGAGTAAATACATCTTTAAATAGTTAAACAGTTGAGTCGTTTCACAAATTCCTGTGACGGCCTCTCGATTCCAGTTTGCGAGGGAGGAACAAGGCCTCAGACCACCTTGTGCAAAGCTCCCAGTTCAGTTCACGCCGCGCTCGCGCCCGCGCCGTGATCCAGACACATTTAGAAACCTGTGGTTTGTTGAGAATTTGTTTCCGATGGTGGTGGGAATTGAATGCATAGATTCGAGGGATTTGAGAGTATTTTAACGGGCCTTGAAACGCAGATACCAAAGAAGACGAGTTGTCAGTGTGTTAATGCGCACTGGTTTTAAAAACCTCAACTGTAAGATCCAACACAACGAACAGCGAAACCAAAGAACGGACCAAACACACACATTTAGAAATGTCAAAAGCAATGACACAACATTTTAAGAGTTTTAATTATCTTGGCAAGGGTTTTCCCGCCCCTCCCCTCTTTAGCACGTTTAACAGTTCCTCAGCGTAACTTAAATCTACTCGCGCAATTTATTCACTTTTCTTTCACACAAGAAGGAGATGATCGAATCCAGAAGGAAAAATTAATTCGTTTGGTTTGTTATGAGATTCGCTTTCACTGTAGCAGATTCAAAATGAAAGAAAAGGACTTTTTGCCCTTTGTGGATCCCATGACACGCATTTCTCTAGAAACCCACTTCAGTTATGAGCCACTTTCCGTATCTTTATTGTTACCATGGGTATAAAAACAATAAAAAAAAAAAATCTGTTTACATGACATCACACTCGGAATATTCTCCGGAAGTCCATGGGGAAAAAAAAGGGCAAGTCCGTGGAAAAAAAGTGAAGTCTGTGGAAGTCCATGGAGAAAAGTCAAGTCTGTGGAAGTCTATGGAGAAAAGAAAATGGGAAGTCAGTGGAAAAAAAAGGAAAGTCTGTGGAAGTCCATGGAAAAAAAATAAAAACACTGTGCATATACCAAGGCGCTTTAATTGTAATTCATTCAAGATTTTTATTTATTTTTTTTAAGTTACTTGTAATTGACACAATCACATTTCCCGCCCCAATATTTGGCCATGATGTCTTTAAAAGCAAAGAAAAAACAAACAAAACAAAAAAAACCTCAACATTAAGAATCTCAACTCCCACTAGTAGGAGTTGGTCTCCCACAGTCGAACCTAGTGGGCCTCGACTAATTCAAACCCCATTTCCTTTAAATTTCTTTTTAGCATTTCAGTCACTTTCTATAAAAAGACAAAAAAAAACAAAACAAAAAAAAACAAAACAAAGCATACAGAGACATGCAGGTCATCCACAAAAAAAAAAAAAGAGACTGCCAGCGTAGTGTTGTTGCGGTGGCTTGGGGAGGGGGTCCATTTCAAAACATCCAATACTGTACAGTAGAGTGCAAGTCTAAATCCCACTGCACTCCTGTCTGCGTCTCCAGTTTCACACACACACACACACACACACACACACACACACACACACACACACACACACACACACACACACACACACACACACACACACACACACACACACACACACACACACACACACACACACACACACACACACACACGACGGGAAAAAGGTACAGAAAGCCATGCGCGGTCCCCAGGCCGACTTCACCGTACGGCATGAGGTACGACCTTGCTGACTGACTGGATAAGGCGAGAGAACCATCCCCCCTCCATAGAGGCAGCGGGACAGCGCAAGTCACTAAAAAATACTCAAAAAAAAAAAAACGAAAAGCGGTGAGAGCCGACATCCATTGTCCATCACGTTGGCGACTATCATTTACAGTAATCAATTAACGACATGGTTTTGCGAAATGGGACTAAACAGGCAGTGTGCGGAGAGAAAAAGCGACGGCTTTGAGGATAGTTTTGGCATTGGTGGCAAAGTATCGCCCCCTTAGAGGTACTACACGCAGGATTCAAACACTCACAGGCGACAAATCCTGCTCTTGGGGGCTTTTTTCGGGGGCAATAAGATAGGGACCCTTCCGTGACCCTAAATTATTCCTGAGCCTTAGAAAACAATAGCAAACTATACATTCTTCCCTAGAAACGCCAGCGGCAGGTCACCATGTAGTAAATAAGAACAGTTGACGTACGGTAACCTTTGTTGAGATGTGGCGAGAGAAAAAAAAAAAAATCAAAAATGGTATTCGCTCTCCTGTCTCACAACCACAGTCCCTGTCGGCCTTACATGTTGTAAGAAAAAAAAAAAGAAAAAAGGCAATTTCATGTACTGTACCTGTCAACAAGTAAATTACTTTTGCGTGAGAGATGTTTTTTCTCCCCTCCAGACGGTAAATGATCCTATTGCACCAGAGCATACACACTAGCCTGTACTATTATTATTGTTATTATTATTATTCTACAATGACAACCGTTAGGATGAACAAAAGTAATAATAAAAAATAAAAATAAAATTCCGGGGGGCATCCAAGGTTTGAAGGCAGTTTGGGATTAAGGGGGAAAGCACACCCGTCCATTTCTAAAGTTCTCGCTCCTTCACAGACTCCTCGCGAAAGCATTGGCGACAGAACAACGATCAAGTGGCCGCGTCATCCGAAACAAACGCGCCGAGTGATGGCTGTCAAAAGCTTCGAAAGGAAGAAAGTTAAACAGCAGAAAAACTCAAAGAGGCCTTTTTTTTTTTTTTTTTGCCCGGTTTTCTTTCTTTTCTTTGTTTTTTTTTGTTTTTTTTTGTTTTTTTGAATGGACAATCTAATCAAATAGCAGGATCTCAGAATTCCCATGTGGTGTCCCGACCTCAGTCTCCGTCCTTCCATCTTTTTCCAATCGGTGGTGGGTGGAGGCGGCGGTGGTGGTGGTGTCGGAGGGGGGTTCCCCATGTTCAGTCGATCCGGGTCCGGTGGGAGTGAAATCGGGCTTTCCGGACGGGAGGGAGCGGCGGGCCCCCCCCCTTCATTCCAAAAGACCAGTGTTGAGACCGTAAAACATCAAAGTTAGCACAAAGGAGCTGCCCGGTCCAGATCGTACTGGAGAAGACAAGAGTCGTTAGTGGTGTTGCTCCCAGGCAGACGAGGACCAAAAAGAGAGGGGATGGGGGGAGGGGGTGGAGAGGGGGTAGGACCAGGCCGGACCGGCCTTGTCAGAGCCGGCCGGCTCCGGGGCGAGGCCGAGGGCCCCTGAATCCTCCTTTTTTTTTTGTTGTTTTGTTTTTTTGTTTTTTTTCTCCGGTTACAAAGGTCTATGGTACAAGTCAAGCTCGGCTGGTTTCACTCGTGAGCTTAGGACCTCGACCGTCCTTCTGTTTTCAATGTTTATTTTTTTTATTTTCCATGGTTGGGTTGTCTCAGCTTGCCATCGTCAAGTCCATGCTGCCACGCTGTGCCGTAGGACCGCGCTTCACCTCGCAACGGCGGGCTGCGGCGGGAGAAAGACCAAGACGAGCAAAATTAATGTCACAACTTCAGCAAAAAAACAACAAATAACGAAGCAACTAGCTCATTTTGAAGGGGGTTATTCTACGATAATCGCAGGCTGGCCGCACATTACCCAACTTTCCCATTACACGGCCACTTAATAAATAAAATAGTACATTGAGACGGAATATTGATGTGAAATGATTTTATAACTAGTCTAACATTTAAGAAGAATTGTCCACAACAACGTAGCAAACTATTGGTGCTACAAAAAATAAAAAATAAATGCTCTACATATGGCGACAACTTCTTATTGTTATTAATGTGAAATTGGACATCAGCATGTACTGTAGGCGGAGTGATACAAGGAAGTGGTCACTGTTAACAGACAGCGGTCATTATTCAGAAATAACCGACCAATGACTGCAGCTATTGACCAATCAGAATCAAGTATTCCACATAGCCATGAGGCAATCTAGGATATTCGACCGGAGTGAGGGGGTCTCTAACACCAAGTACGAAGGGGGAAAGCGTAGCGCGTGTTGACCACACCTGCATCACGACACCACGCAGCGGCAGCTCATACAGTCCTGGCCGCTCTCGTCAGGGGGGTTCAGCTTCCTCAGCTTGTGCTGCCTGATCTCCCTCACCAGTGTGTAGAAGGCATCCTCCACGCCCTGCTCACACACACACACACACACACACACACACACACACACACACACACACACACACACACACACACACACACACACACACACACACACACACACACACACACACACACACACACACACACACACACACACACACACACACACACACACACACTTCCTGCTTGAATGGCGAGAAAAAGATGGCAATGCCCAGTTCGAAAGGATAAGTACAAGGAAGATAGATAGAAACTAAACTAGAAATAAAGTTATTATAACATAATAAAAATGACAACATTATTACCTAATTATTTAATAAATTAGCTAAATGTAAAAATGGCAAAATAAAATAAACAGAGTAATTTACTTGAACAATTTGACAATAAACCCAAAATGTAATAAACATAAAGATAAATTCAACAATCAACAATAAAAAAATGTAAAAAAACAAACAACAACAAAACACTACACAATAAACCTAAAGAACACTGAAGATCACTCTTAAGAATACCAGCGAACCTCATGAGCATATTCACCGGTAAAGCGTTGCCATGGCAACCGCAACCCCATTGAGAAACGGTGAAATCTTTCTCTGGCTTAACTTGTGAATTTGCTTTAAGTGAATGTATGAGGCTATAGGCAGCCACGCAACGTGCATGTAGGTGCGCAGCGGTGTCCTTGCGAGGCCTTTCACATCGCTCCGCTCCCCCAAGCCGACCTGGCAACCCGGCCGTGAGTCATCGCCTGCAGCAGCACAATAATACGTTCCCAGCACTGCAGAGCCAGAGCACACACACACACACACACACACACACACACACACACACACACACACACACACACACACACACACACACACACACACACACACACACACACACGGTCCTGTACCTGCCGTGTCTTGGCGGAGGTCTCGATGTACGGGATGCCGTAGGAGCGCGCCAGCTCCTGGGCTTGCCGCGTGTCCACCGTGCGCGCCGGGAGGTCACACTTGTTCCCCACAAGCACCATGGGAACGTCGTCTGAGTCCTTGACGCGCTTGATCTGTTCTCTGAGAGCGTAAAAATAAACACATATAAATATATATATATATATATATATATATTCTGTGAAAGGAGAGAGTGAGTTCTGACTATTAACCGCATTTTCCCCCCACATCATCATCTAGGGGGGGTGTGCGTGCCAGCCAGCCACCCGGGGGGCTTTAGGACCCTGAGGAGGATCCCGAAAGCCCGGCGGGTCTGGGGCTGTGCTGCTGCTGCTGCTGCTGCTGCACTGCTGAAGGATGGAGGGAGGAGGGGAGGGCAGACAACAGGCAGACGGCGAGCGGCATTACCTCATCGCTACAGCAGCCAAAAAAAAAAAAAAAAAAGGAAAACAGCAGCCAGCCAGCGGAGCGACAGAGGGGACTGAGGGTGAGATCGATCCATCAGCACGGCCCTCTGGCCTTGGTCAACCCCCCACCCCCCCCACACACACACACCTAGGTAAGTGCGATGACGACACTGGGACTATGATCTCGCCGCCTTTATTCAACCACAAAGGGAGATTGTCACAGCAGCTCACATGGAACAAAATAGACCATATTAATAATAATAATAATAATAATATAATGTGAATCGAAATAAGAAGTCGGCAATATGCATTAACCCTAAAAATGAACTATAAAGATACAAAAATAGACTTCAGGTATTGTAATCAGTTTTTTTGACTCACAAACTTTTACACTTTGAAAGTACGGATACAAAATGACTGACGTTGCCTTATTTGATTGTACATTTCTGCATATCATTGTCCATGCAATGTCACAGATTCTTACAATAATGTGAAATTGATGCTTTTCCAAATCAAAACAAAATAATAAAAAAAATTGATCGTAAAAGGCAATACACAAATATAATAAAAAGGAAAAAAAGGCAGCCTAAAATGAAAAAATGAAAGATGAACAAAAAAAAACGAAAATGTGGCAAATATACATAATATAAGTATCTGTGCACGCTCTCTGGTGTACGGCTCAGTCAGCAGTTGTGTTAATCCTGTCAAAAAGCGAGGCAGCGAGCCAAATGAGTCCACTCTCGAAATAATATCTCAATTTAATATATTCCAAGACATTAAAACGACGAAGGAGGCCGATCATTGTGTGGTCAGCGTTTGGGATCCAACTACACTCAAAAGAGAAAGGAAAAAGTACATTGTCATCTCGATTTGGAATTCCCTCCTCCTCCTCCTCCTCCCCCCCAGTTTCTCCTTCCCCCGTCCTTGGGAGTGCTCCCTCGCTCCCCTCTCGTCTAATTGAGTCACGATCGATTTCATTGGCAACGCACTGTAATCCTCCAGTCAGGGGGCTAAGCTTTCTTTAGCTGTGTTAAACGCTACAACATGACATCACCGCACTGCCGCAGAGAGAGAGAGAGAGAACACACTCGCGCACATGCACACACACAAGCACACGCTTCGCGGGGACCTTTAGAAATGGTTTTGTGTCCATTTCCCGCCGCTGAAACATGAATCCAAATGATCTAAAAATACACGTTCAGTCCTCCTTAGTGATCCTAGCCCGAACACCAACCCCCTCCCTCCCACCAATATGATCCGCGTCGCCGTTGTTTCCGTACCTGTACTGGTGGATGTCCTCGAAGGACTTGGTGTTGTTGATGGCGAACACGCAGAGGAAGCCTTCGCCCGTCCTCATGTACTGGTCCCTCATGGCGCTGTACTCCTCCTGACCTGCCGTGTCCAGGATGTCCAGCAGACACGTCTCGCCGTCGATCACCACCTGCTTCCTGTACGAGTCCTGGAAAGACGGAGGATTGCGAGGAGTTAGGACTCGGCGTGCCCGGCGAACGCGATCTACGGTCGAAACACACCCCACGGAAGTACGCAAACGCAAGGTGTGGCTGCGCGGACTCAACGCGTAGCCCATGTTCCTGCTGGGGTAATACACCCAACCTCCCCCAGGGGGGCGGTAGATGGCAAATCCTATCCGGTTCGTAAACATGACGTCTGCAACAGCGAAAACAACCATAACAATCGCAAAGCAACATATCAACCGTTGAGCAATGTGTCATCTTGTCCTTATTGTACCGGAGGGAAAAAAGAAAACAAGGAAGACCGACTCCCTCTCGGATAAAAAAATGTATATGTGTAAATGAGTGTTCAGCTGCTCGTCAAATTGTACTGTAGGTAGGCTTAGGCGATATCCAAAATGTTATATTGCGATGCAGTCCCACCCAAATGACATGATACACAATATTATCATTGTTGATGATAATATCGTTGTTTTTTTTAATAAATAATGTAACACTTATTAAGTAAAACATTTTTTTTATAATATATAATTTTTGACCCTTTTGTTTTTTTTTTTTAATAATAATTATTTATTATTTATCTTCTTTGCATTTTTCGGGCTAAGTATGTGAAACACGGTCGACCACAGCACGCGCAGACCTCGTTGGAACCGGGACGTTTCAGGCGTCTTTGTTGTTCGAGTTATATCGAGAATATCCATGTACATTTTGAGCAGAAACGAGTGAAAAACTGTTGCAAATTTACCCGGAAAGGTGAAGAACTTTGACGCGACTTCATTCGTTTCAGGAGCCGAGCGCTTTGTGAATCGTCATCTAAAGTTATGTGTGTCCAAGCTTTGTCTCTCGGAACTAATATGCGTCCTGCGACCTGCGCCCTGTGGACGTTTGCCACGCGTAGACAGACAACCAGAGCCGATTCTGCGTTTAATGGAAGCTCGGAAATTTGGAATTGGTGTCAATATAAAAACAATGTGTTTTACGGAACCTTGGAAACCCGTACCACGTACCTACCATGACTAAACTGGACCCCGTATATTGCTGCCTGGAGCTATATTTATTATTATTGTGTTTTCTGTGTAATTAATTGCCAATAAGAATTTAATCAAGGAGATTTCAAATGAAACAATTAACTGAACAAGCTGCGAAGCGCGCTGTGATCTCCCGCCGTGCTTCCGGAAGTGAGAACCGATCCGACATGGCGGCACCCTGCTGCAGATTGTTTACTGTCGCCTTTCCCATTTGACTGGGCCCAAGCCCGCCCACTCCGCCGAGCCGAACTGATTCCGCCCAAGATGGAAACGGAGCGTAACGGGTCGACAATTCCGCCTGATACCCGGCTCCTTGAGGGGTGTTGTTAAAGCTGCCCGCGCCCGACGCAGTGGCGGTTTGGCGTGCGACAGACGAGACGGAGAGTCGCTTTCTTCCCGTTTGAAGACGCCTACACGGCTTCATATTAGATTTACCCGATGCTGCAAGAACGCCTGTTTCTCAAATGTTACAATAAATGATTGATTGAGGAATATAACATGCATTTTGTATCTTGTACATCACATGCTATATTTAGCGTTTATGTTATTGACCAATCGACGATTGTTAAGGTTCACAACGATCAATTAAGGAAATTCCTTTAAATTTGCATCCCTACACACACGCCGCCCGTTGCGTCAATACTCTGTCCAGTTGTGACTGGAATTGCCGTGAAATGTGATCCCACTATCCACGCATTTGGGAACAGCAGCAAAACTCGGCGATTCCCTTCCTCCTTCCTTTCCAGGAACACAGGCTGATTGGGGAAAAGAGAACCCACTTGAAAGAAGCGAGGACACATTTTGTTCAGCTCCAAATATGTTAGTTTCTCACTAGCCTACCATTAGTAGATTATAAATTCGGACATGCAGCGAAGGAGATTTAAACAAAACGTGGTCCCGCGGACGGACGGTATTTGATACTGCGAAAATATGGCATATGGTGGCGAATATAGGCCCCAAGTCTAACTGTAGGGAAGAGATTTTTTTCCATCTCCAAATACCAGGGATAAAATATAGAAATAAAAAAATATGGAGGGATATCAGGGATTTGGGAGGCTCCCTGACAGTTTCCTGCTGTTGTCTGCGTATAGGCCCCCTGGCTGCAGCGTGTGGTACTGCAACTGGAGCTTCAAGAATCGGGTTAAGAATCTCCAGGCAACACATTTCACATTTTGCATACTTACGTAGGATACGTTTCGGCCCTTAAAGTACGGGTGGAGAAAAAAAAACGAAAAAAAACCAAAAAATAACTGAAAAATAACTACCCCTAGTAAAATGATGAGAGCTTCAAGCACATGCAACTGCTTGCACACAGTGTGCACACTGTTTTTCGGTTCCACTTGGTTCCCTCAAATTGGACTCAAGCGCATACAGAGATCAATAACAGATGTGTTGATTAGAATTTATATCCGATATATAACCTCCCCCCGTCTGGTTCCCGGGACCAGTGACGGGAAGATGGACGAGGTGGTATGGGAGCCAATGTTTGGCCTTCCAACATACGGCCGCACAAACATGGGAGTGCGGCCTCTTTTGTTTGTTGGCACATGGGGGCCAGGAATGCGCATACACAAAAAGGACATTGTCCGGCCGGCGGCGGGCGTGGTGGAAAACAGAGATGGAGGATGGTGGAGGACAGGGATTTGGGAGAAAATGTACTGCCACTCCTTCGTGGTCTTCGTCCCAGCGTGAATATTTCACCTCGGAAAAAAACTAACAAAAAGAAATGAACTACAAACAAAAACCCACCACCCTTAATCAGAGAACTCACTCCGAAAACCTGACCTTCCAGTGAGTTGATAAAGAGCCCCTTTGCAAATTAAATAAAAATGAATTAGACTGAGAGGTATTTTCAGCGAGACCATGCCAAGTCCATCAAGCGGGAAAAGAGAGGGGGAGGCGGGGCAACTTCAAATTGAATCAGACGCCATTCTGACCAAGCTGCCGGCTGCAGGCAGCGACGGCGGCAGGACAGATAATCACGACCAACGACAGCTCCCGACGCGCAACGCTCGGAGACGGGGGCCGTACCTCGATGGTGGGGTCGTACTCGTCCACAAAGTGGTTCTGGATCAGCTGGATGGTGAGCGCACTCTTGCCCACGCCACCAGCTCCCACCACCACCAGCTTGTACTCCGTCATCCTCTCTGCCGCCGTTCACCACACACACACACACACACACACACACTGGAAGGAAAGAGGAGTGAGAGAGAGAGAGAGAGACAGAAGGCAGGTTAGCATGTTACGTTCACACACATTCACTGGACATGGAGCTCTGACAAAGGCCGTTAGAGCACTTCAATGCCTCATTTATTTTTCTCATGGCTCAAGGGAAAAACACACACAAACACAGAGTTATTACCATTTCTGTCCAGCGGCACAGAGCCACACACTGGACAGTGTGTGTGTGCGTGTGTGTGTGTGTGTGTGTGTGTGTGTGTGTGTGTGTGTGTGTGTGTGTGTGAGAGAAATGGGGGCTTAGGCCGAGACCCTCGGAGGGGAATGTGAAAAATGTGCTGAAGGTACTCAATGTTCCAATCCTCTCCAGCTCGACGAGAGCGGCAAGAGACTGTATGGGAGAGAGGGAGGGAGGGGAGGGAGAGAGAGGCAGAGGAGGAAGGGAGGGGCGCAGGGATCCTCATCCCTCAGACTTCACACGTTACCGACAGCTACCTCGGCGCCCGCGGTGTGCGAGGCGAACTCGGCCTCGGGGAGGGTTTGGGGCGGGACGGGGAAAGGACAAAATGATGACGGCGGCTGGTCGGAGAAAAGGGGTCACCGTCCAACTCCCAGATTTGAGGGGACCCGAAATGGGACTTCCGCGGCCAAACCAGCGCGCTTGTTTTATGGCTCCAGATGTGCATCCAGTTGCCCCCCCTATAGGTCTGCCCGAACGTAGTTAATAGGCCCAGTCAATACACGGTGCCGCCCCGACTGTAAATCAAGGGCCCGTTCTAAAAGAACCTGGTTATTCTCGCGTGTCAGCCCAACTCAAAAGGGGCGACTTCAAAGAAATGGAACGCGGCCGCTAATAACGCCCTGAGTTGTGCATCAATTGCGTCCGCTATCTGCCCCATCTTGGCGTCCGATTGACAGAAGATATTGCCCTTATGATATGCCGGCACAAACACACCCATAAGGTTTTGCAGCTGAGTGCAATTTGCCCTGGTTTTGTGTATGATCGCAATTATTCTTGTAAATAAGTAAATAATAATAGTAAAATAATAAAAGTAAATAATCCCGAGCCTGACATGGGACACACGTTTTTTTGTTTCGTTCAATTGGGAAAAGGAGAAAAATAAATACATCAAAATGAATAGAAATAAAACATACATACATATTAAACTCTGATCGAGCGGGGAGCAGAGGCAACGCTGCCTTTTTTATTTTTTGGTCTCTGCAGACGGTAATAATTTCACTCTCACTACGTGTGGCTCTTAACGGTTGTGAATTGGAGATTTTTTGCAACCAGGCTCATTTGCATAGAAAGGGACCAATTTCGCACCAAATGTAGAACAATACCAAATTTAATTGCGTGCGAATAGCACCAGTGCACGAGAGGCAATTTGCACGAGTGCATTTCACCGTTTGGGGGTTCTTTATGATTTAGACGCTTGCTTTTTGTGTCATTTGCGCAGGTTTTAGCGACCGCCAAAAGCCGTGCAATCGGTTTGTGAATTGCGGCAGTCGTTTGACATAAAAAAAAATAATAATAAAAAAAAAAGGAAAAGCAGATGCGCGCTTTGGCTTTCCAGGTAACACTGAGTAATACCCCTTTCACACTGCACCAAAAACCCGGTAACACCCGCTAACATCCGGTTTTCGTCACTAGTGGGAAAGGGAAAAACCGGGGTCTACTACCGGGTCAAATAACCCAGTAATAGATCCGGGTTTTAATCGGCTTCACCTCAGATTGGCTCTGATGTGAACAGGACACCCGGGTTGACTTTCTAATTTTGGCCCCTTTACCTACACGATGCGAGGCAAATTGAAGTTCCGGATGCTAGCCGTGTATCATTCCATCATTTAATATCCCATTCAGAATCCAAAAGCAGAAGTTATTGACTTTTTTCAGCATGGGGGCGGGGGGGACCATGAAATGTTGTGAGTGTGGGGATGGCACCGTGGGGAGCACAGCAGAGAACCCCCACCGGTCCCCGCTCCCTGGGGTGCGAGTACCACGGAGTATGCTTCTACTGTAGTTTTGGGTCAGTCGTGAACGATCTGAGCCTTTTGAACGGCTCAAAATACTTATTTTCACGTTTTAAAGTTCTGTCGTTATTTGTTTCAGTTGCTGTCTCTTCTACTGTTTTGTTCCTAATCACACCGGAACCCTGACACGCCCCTTTTCCCGGCGCCTAGTTCTCGCGGGTTGATTTTGGTGTCAAAACGTTTAAGGTTCTGGAAATACTGGGTGGTTGGGAAGTTATATAGGTAGATTAAGATTTCTTTTTTTATTTTTATTTTTTTTAATGAGAACAACTTGAAATTTAAAGCACAGATAAAAATGCTCAACACAAGCCGCAACACATCGTATGCTTCTACTGTAGTTTTGGGTCAGTCGTGAACGATCTGAGCCTTTTGAACGGCTCAAAATACTTATTTTCACGTTTTAAAGTTCTGTCGTTATTTGTTTCAGTTGCTGTCTCTTCTACTGTTTTGTTCCTAATCACACCGGAACCCTGACACGCCCCTTTTCCCGGCGCCTAGTTCTCGCGGGTTGATTTTGGTGTCAAAACGTTTAAGGTTCTGGAAATACTGGGTGGTTGGGAAGTTATATAGGTAGATTAAGATTTCTTTTTTTATTTTTATTTTTTTTAATGAGAACAACTTGAAATTTAAAGCACAGATAAAAATGCTCAAC
>NC_137201.1:13528307-13535807 GCF_960531495.2 Zeus faber | reverse complement strand
CTGAACTATATCAAATGTAGTCTGTTTACCATTCCCATTAACCACTTTGTTTATCACCCTGTGACACAGTATATGTCCAGATTCAGTATAACGTATTCATAAATACTTGAAAAATTCCTAATTTTGTCAAAATTTGAATTGTTGATGCAGACCAAGATGGAGGCGCGTGCCCAATGCGAGGCTCAGCGCCTCTCCAGATTCTGCAAATTAGCGGTTAGATACCTACTAGTTTTAGGTTTGTTCAGTCGGAGCAGCTTTGCAAACCTATTGTACACCCGTCAAGAACTTTTTGACATTGGATTACACAATTTTGATAATTCTGAGATCATCAGAACACCGGAGGCTACCAACCTGGCTCCGCCGACCGGAAGAGGGCGCAGGCGGCGTCAAGAGTGTAAACAAAGGTGAGGGAAGAGAGAAGGGCTAATGGCTAAGCTAACTCCTCATCAGCTATCTCTACCGAGCATTTTCCTCGCCAAGGTACGATTTCTGACGAACAACAATTGATAACTCCGTTGAGACCAGAGGAGGGGGACTATGCATTTATATTAACAAAGCTTGGTGCACGGACAATGGCATCATGGAGAGTCACTGCTTCGCTAACCTTGGATATCTCAGACCTTTCTATCTGCCCAGAGAGCTTACATCTGTTGTCATAACTGCAGCGTACACCCGCCCGAGTGCTAATGCTAAGCTTGCAATGAAAGAACTGCATAATACCATTAGAAAACAACTACACAACCAGAGGCAGCCTTTATTGTTGCAGGTGATTTCAACCACTCCAACCCGAAGACTGTAGTCCCCAGATTCCACCAACATATCTCCTGCCCCACTAGAGGGAACAAGACCCTCGGCCATGTTTACAGAAACATGGCTGGAGCTTACAAAGCCATTCCTCTCCCCCACCTGGGACAGTCTGACCATCTCTCACTGTTTCTACTCCCCAAGTGCACACCACTCATCCAACATGTGAAACCCTCAGCCAGAACAGTTATAGTATGGCCAGAGGGGGCAGACTCTGTCCTATAGCACTGGTTCCAACACACCAACTGGAGCATGTTTTCCACCCAGGCCACGCTGGACTCCCACACAGACATTGACTCCTATGCCGCCTCCGTTCTGGACTACATCAATACTAACATCAACAGTGTCACCACCCTCAAACAGATCGCAACATTCCTCAACCAGAAGCCGTGGATGAACAGAGAGGTCCGCCTACTGCTGAAAGCACGTGACATTGCCTTCAGATCAGGTGACATGCAGGCCTACAGGTCAGCAAGGGCTAACCTGAAAAGGGGCATCAAGAGTGCCAAGCACAGCCACAAGATCGAGGAGTACTTTAACAACAACCTTAACAACAACTCTGACTCCCGACGCACGGATTACAAACCCACCAACACCATCCCCCCAACCAACGACACTTCCCTCCCCGATGAGCTCAACAACTTCTACGCTCGCTTCGACAGGGACAACCAGGATGCAGCGATCAAGGCTGTGCTCCCTGCAGACCACCAGCCCCTCACACTCTCCCCCACCGAGGTACATGCACTGAGCAAGATCAATGCACGTAAGGCTGCTGGCCCTGATGGTATCCCTGGATGTGTGCTCAGGGCCTGCACTGGGCAGGTGACTGAGGTCCTGACTGACATCTTCAACCTGTCACTGGCCCAAGCAGCTGTCCCTATGTGCTTCAAATCCACTACCGTCGTGCCGATACCAAAAAACAGCTCTGCAGCGATTCTAAACAACTTCCGCCCTGTTGCACTCACCCCCAACATCATGAAGTGCTTCAAGAGGCTGGTCCTGGCTCACTTCAAATCCTGCCTACCGCCCACACCGGACCCCCTCCAATTTGCCTTCCGCCAGAACAGGTGCACGGAGGACGGTGTCTCGGCACTACACTCCACCGTCTCTCACCTGGACAACAACACCACCTACGTGAGAATGCTGTTCATCGACTTCAGCTCAGCATTTAACACCATCATCCCCACCAGACTAGTCACCAAACTAGGTGACCTCAACATCAACCCCTCCCTCTGCAACTGGATACAGGACTTCTTAACCAACAGACCCCAGCATGTTAGATTACATGACCTCACCTCCTCAACCCTTAGCTGAACAGCGGCGTCCCACAGGGCTGTGTACGTGTACTGAGTCCTCTCCTCTACTCCCTCTTCACCCACGACTGCACTCCTGTACATGGCTCCAACGCCATAATTAAGTTTGCAGACGACACAACGGTGGTTGGCCTCATCAACAACAACGATGAGACGGCCCACAGGGAGGAGGTCCGGCACTTGGCGGCGTGGTGCGCCGACAACAACCTGGCCCTTCAAATCAAGAAGACCAAGGAGCTCATAGTGGACTTCAGGAAGATAAAAGGTTCTCGACCCTTGTCGAGAACGCTCATCAGCGTCTCTTCTTCCTGAGGAGACTGAAGAAAGCCCACCTGTCTCCACAGATCCGGGTGAACTTCTACCCCTGCACCATCGATAGCATCCTCACCAACTGCCTCTCAGTCTGGTACGGCAACTGTACTGCTGCGGACCGGAAAGCACTTCAGAGGGTGGTGAAAACTGGCCGTCAGTCCCCGCGATTGAGGCTCTCCAGCTCAAGCGGCCCCCGCGGAGGGCGCGCAGGAACCCCCAAAACACCTTTCACCCCAGCCACAAGCTGTTTGCCCTCCTCCCCTCGGGGAGGCACTACGGGAGCCTCCGTTTCAGGAACAGCTTCTTCCCCTCAGCTGTCATCCTGCTGAACTCTATACCACGGTGACAGCCCCCACTCATACCTGGATTACCCCCCCACCCCCCACCTCCGGATTACCCACCCACCCCCTTACACACACAAACCGTCACTCCAGTGACTGAACTCTTGCACATTGCACCTTGACCTTACACGCTATTTATTGTTTTTCTATTGACATTTATACAACCGGCTACACTAATGTCAATCTGTTAATAGCGTATATATTGTAGCGTATTCATGTCCACTTTGTTCATACTGCTAATACCGCCATTAATGTATATTGTATGTATACTTTATGCAATGTATACTTTAGTGCATCCATATCCGTTCTGTAAATATTGTTAATACTGGTCATCATTCTGTTAATACTGCTAATACTGTATATATTTAAGTGTATTCATATTCATTCTATCAATACTGTTAATGCCGTTCATACTGTACATATTTAGTATATACATAGCCACTACTGTTAACTCTATTTATATATTATTCATATACTTATATTTTATACGTACGGCTTCTTTTGCAATTCTGGTTCGATGCTAAACTGCATTTCATTGTCTCAGTCTGGTACTTTGTGCAATAAAGTTGAACCTAATCTAATCTCATCAAATCAGAGACCTAATTGTTCATTTTTAGGTTTATTGTATATTGCCTATTTTTACTTGATTTTTTGATAATATTTACTTTTTGCCCTCTTTTTATTACTTTATTTTTATTGCCTATGGTTTTGATGCCTGCTGCTGTAACACTGCAATCTCCCTCTGGGGATGAATAAATATAATCTGTCCATCCGTGTATCTATTTTTGCGAGTGTGTACATGTTGATGAGGGGGCAGATTTGTTAATGAGTGAAAGTCTGAGCTGCTGATGTTAATGATTTATGCGAGAGCAGAGTTGGAACACACACACACACACACACACACACACACACACACACACACACACACACACACACACACACACCCCCCCCCCTCAAGGAATAGGAACAGCTTCACCAGTATCAACAATGGCCTTTGTGTTTAAAAAAAAAAAAAAAAGGCTATAACTGTGCAGCACAACAGGATTTGGAATTACCCTCGGCGCTGTTACCAAACATTGCGCTTCCTCCTTCCCTACTGTAAATAAATGGACCTGTTACATGCTGCTGCTCGTCCGCGGCTGGAGCGGGCGAGCCGTGCCAGAGCCACAGCGCTGGCCTCGCTCCTCCTCCGGGAGAATAAACAGCGGCTGTGTGCCGAGCAGACAGATGCTGGCACTGGCACAGGCCTTCCATCGTCCCGTTGCTCCAGACACTGGAGGCTTCCAGTTGGAGCAGAGGGGGAAAAAAAAGCTAGCGGGGGTCTCGAACAGCTTGGCCGGGACAGCTTGGTGTGGGCCTACGAGAGCGCTTTACAGTAATACCGTTCGAAAAAAAATTAATAAAATTAAACGCTCAGTTGAGTTCAGTGAAGCCGAGGCATATTTTATTTATTATTATTATTTTTTTAGAACGTATGGCAGATTGAGCACACCAATAACCTCCTGCCCGCCCCAAAGTCCCCGAACACAATCAAAAATAGCAGCCTATTTGCATTCGTCACCTCCTCCTGGAGCTCTTTCAACCCAACCCCCTATCAAACCCCTTCAGCCCAAATTGAGATACAGCCTATTGATAACTATGTTATGGATAATGTGCGGCCAGCCGCTCATTATCGCATCATAACCCCCAACGGGGTGATCCGATGTTGCAACACTATGAAGTAGTGCTGGGCGCTGTGGTCAAAAATGTTGATGATAAAATATGATGACTATGATAAAATATTTCATACCATTCGATAACGATGTATATAAAAATCACTATATCTGTCAAATGCTTTAGTCAGTTTTTTTAAATAAATAAAGAAGACAGTTCAACGCTAAAATAAAAACCTGCATTGTAAAAGAAAATGTTCCAACAAAAGGTCCGCATCCTGAAAAAAAAAAATCAAAATAAAAAAAATCAAATGAAAAAAAAAAAAAAAAAAGGGGTAAAAATCTGAGGATAAAACGATAAAAATTATTTTTATCTAATAACATTGCACCCGAAATGTAAGTAAGAAATGAACAAGAACAAGTGCAGCTGCTTTAATTCACATTTCGGAAATATAATTTATAAGACTCTAAAACAAACAAAAAAAAAAACTATAGCAAGTCGGCCTAAATCGTCGGCACGTCTCATCGACATTTTACAAAACGAATAATTACTGTCCGCTTTGAGTCGGAACTTAAATAATCAAAAAAAAGGCCAAACTAAGGACGTATGTGTCCCTGTTGTCAACCATACCTAAGATATCAGATATTCATCACATATCATAAGATTAAAAAAAAAAAAAAAAAAATCTTCTTTCTCCTTCTCCGAGTTGCTCATTTGGGACGTGGCCGCTCTGTCGCCGCTGTCGGTGTGTTTACACGCGCAAAAAAATGATCGAGCCTATTTTATTTCGACATCGGGGAAAGAAATAAAATAAAAATTGCGATAATTATTGTTTTCGCTTCATAACCTGGCACTATTTTGTGATAATGACGCCGCTTATTGCATGCTACTTACTCAATAAAAGGATACGTTGAGACAAAAAAAAAATGATTGCTAAGAAATAATTTCATAAAAATGTATATAAAATCTACTTTAAGAGCTAGCGCTAAGAAAAAACAGGCCACAACGACACAGCGAACGCTGCAACAAGGCAGCAAAGGATTTGCCTGACAACGAAGACGTTTCCCCCGGTAGTTTCTATGTAGCATCACCAGATAGCGTCACAAGCGAGTGGTAGAAGAGCAGGTGGGCACGGTGATGTGACGGACTCCGGGCGGAGAACTGGCTGCCCCTGACAATTGTCATTATCAGCAGTCAGCGGGCATTATTCAATAATAACCGGGCGCCAATTGCCACTATTCACCAATTCAAATGGGGGAGTCTACAGAGCCGTGTAATAAACTAGGATAATTATAGCGAATGGTTTATTAACACTTGCAGCCGTCACATAGCGTCTCCAAGCATCAATAACACAGACGTCTTCAGTCTCACCATCCTGATCCGTAGGCCTGGCCTGATATCCCATACTATCGAATAGCGCGAATATCGTTGATATCCTCCCTCCCTCCCTCTCCGCTCCGGTTTCAGAACACGGTTAACTGCACTTACACCGTTCCAATGCTCGGATTTTTCCGGGCGGGTGAAAAAAATAAAATAAATAAAAGTGTCCTCAATGTCCGTCGTCAATGTCAATCAAATTGTCGACAATTTTGCTATAAATCTGCCCAAGCCTATTTGCCACCGTGTGCAATATTTTCCCAATATGTAAATATTGGGAAAATATCGACAACGACGACTATCGCCCTGGCCTACGTATCCATCAGAATGAAGACACAGCTTGTACAGATCGAGTAAAGGGAAACTCCTGCCCTGGACGTTGACATGGCTGGCAGCAGAGTTTCCGTGAGAACAAATTGGTGGCGGTCCACCTGCCCTGGAGGACTTCGGTGTCGTGGACAAATGTGACAAATATAAAGTGTGTTTATTGAGCATAAAAAGAGTTGATCGGCAGGCTATATGAAGGATGAAATCATGAAGGCATCAAGATGTATGATATTTCTTTGTCTACTGTGTTTACAAGCGCCGCCTGTCCACGAGGGAGGGGGTGGGGCTTATTTCTATGTCAACAAACGTGATTGGTTAGGGGTGAAAGGTCAGCTTTAGACCGTCCAAACGCGGAAATGGAGAGATCTGCAGATTTTTTTTCAACGATTAGTTTGTTTTTGTCCATTTTATTTGGACATCGAGGAAAATAAATATTTTGATACTTATCGTTATGGTTTTACCGCCCGGCACCAAGTCAAACTGTGCTTAGAGGGAGTTCTTTTCACAGGCCATTATGACTGGACATCGGACTTCAACAGATTTTCCCGGTCAAAAACCTGTGATTACCGGAGAACGGAAACTCCGGTTGGCCGTCGCACGTCCCTTGAATACGCTAGCGTGTAAACTGGTGGCCCGAGATTTACCATCCAATACGGCAAATCCTGCGCAGCCTCGCGTCCCTCTTCTTGAGAGACAAGGAGCACACAAAGAGGAACCGCAACCCTGCAAATCCCGTCCCAAACCGGGCCACGTCAGCCGCCGATTTGGATGGACATATGGAGATGAACGGGGAAAATTCATTCTCTGGTACAGAACCACTTGTCGCTGCGCAAGGGGCCGGCGGAGGGCCGCTCGGGTTCGCGCAAGGAACGGACGGGCACACGGACAACGCGGGGGCCCGGGAGCTGCCTTCCGCGCCGATTTTCCTGGCGGGTCCCCTTCGACGGCGGCGGACCCCTCGCACGGCAAGACCACAGCAACCAGCCGTACCGTACTGGGACGGAGACCGGTTCACAGTCGCTGCTCCCACGGCGCACACACGGACGCTCAACACCAAACATACGCACGTGGAGACGTGGTGCGAAAGGAAGGAAGGTATCAGAGCGACTCCCACATCGCCGGGGCTTCAATTCTGGATGTGGCGATCCGGGGTGAACCCTAACCGTCATTAAGGAGAGGAGGGAGGAGGCGGCTGGCGCCGTCCATTTGTCCCCCCAACGTGGGGGGGGACTCAAAGAGACGGAGCCGCGGCCTCCGCACCAACCACAAACTCGCGGCTTTGGTACACGCCGTTACCTTGTCTACAGGCACACAAAATAAAAAAAGATCTCTCTCTCTCTCTCGCCCCCCCCCTCCCTCCCTTACACGCCCGT
>NC_137201.1:13495807-13523307 GCF_960531495.2 Zeus faber | reverse complement strand
ACAATCGCAGTGGCTGACTCTTCACTCACATTAGATCTACGAGGCCTCATTTAAAAGTTAATTCCGACTTTTGTTCCTCCAAGCTTGGGGGGAGACACGGACACAGCGCCGGGATGCACCGGGACTCTCGCACGCAGGGATTTATTTTTGTTTCACGCAAACATCGGAAAATACAATTCAAATAAAAACATCAACAATAAAAACACAAATTTTTTTAATTGTTTTTATTTTGGAGAAACGCAGAGCGGATCGGATGGAGCAGATAACCATATAAAGAAATCCGTGGCACGCTGACGTCAGCTCGTGCTGAGTAGAAAAAACCTTTAAAAAAAGAGCGGTCTGAAACCTGAACGTTTTGCTCCCCGCGATTAGTTTGTCAGGAGTTTACCTCATTATTTGACACTTTGGCCGCGTCTAATATGAACATCCCACATCGTTACGTTATGTATATGACAGAAAATAAGGAAAAGCATAATAGGGCCCCTTTTAATCCCCGGTCAAATCTAGATAATCAGATATAATGAATAAGCTGGTTTGCTGATAACCGGGGGGTAGCTTCATTGTCTTCATCCCGTGGAAGATCCTGGATTATGTAACAAGACCGGGCATGATGGAAGGCTGTCAGGGGTGAATCACACGACCGGCTCTTTTCATTTTTTCCTCGTCAAATGCGGGCGTGGCTGGAAATTTGCCAGGCAGTCAGTTCAAGACCGTATCAAATAATCACCCCAGTGTGACGCAAGAGAAAAATGTCTTCTTTTATCTGTCCCCCATCTCACAGGTGCCTGCTTGCCCAAACTGGTGCAACTAAAATTGAACAACAGCAGGATTACATCAGTGAGGTAAGTGGAAAGTCACACAATACAACAGTCATAATTTTGTATTCTGTCTGGTTTCTGCTTGTTTTTTTGTTTTGGATACCCCAAACTCTCTTCTTATAAATTGTTATGACGCAGCTCTGTGGAATACTCAAATGTGATTGGTTGAGAGCGCCAATGAGCTTTCAGTTATTTGTGAATAATGACCGCTGTTTGTTAATCATAACTGTTGTCTGTCAATAATGACCGTTGCCACGGGCCACCTTTCTCTGCCTGGATTCACGCCCCCTTGTTTCACGGCGCCGACATGCTATGGCTAACACTGGCTAGTGGCGACATCTTGCCACGCTACATAGAAACTACAATGGAAGACTTGAAGAGATGGATGTGAATTTGTCCAATCTCCCAGTGAGTCCTATGTAAGGCAAAGTTTTCTTTGTACAGCCATTGGGTCATTATTGCAAAATAACCCCCTTCAGAGTGATACAAGACTGATCACAGTGTCAGGGATTATTTGACAATAATGACCGCCTGGCTGCTCATGATCCATTACTTCTTCTTCTTCTTCTTCTTCTTCTTTCTGCTTCTCCCGTTAAGGGTCGCCACAGCGGATTACTAACGGCACTGAATAAATACAGAGGCCAAACTAATTACTGATGCTGAAACCCAAAAACCTGAAAATACCGTGTTGACCCAAGGCGATCATTGGTCAAAGATATTGATGTATTTCTCTCGTTACACTTTGACCCTGTTGGTATTCAGAGTATGTCAGCAGGAGCTCCAGCGCATGTAGGCGCCCCCCCCATACCTCCGTGAAATGAGCTGTAATTGGAAACAGAGCGGTGACGGGCCCACAGGGGGATCCCTGTCATGCTCCACCCCGGACCCATCCTTTAGAGAGAGAGGTCAGGAATGGGGGTGGGTGGTGTGGTGGACGAGGCTTTGATGCAGGGAGGGCCTTCAGATAAGGGGTCCTCAAGGGATCCATGTCTCATGAAAGCGCATGGTGCGTGTACAGAGCAAGGTGGGACTTGGAGCAGGGATCTCCAGCAGCATGGATGATCCTGCACGGCAGACGTGCGCACTGACTCGTTTGTCCAGAGAGGAGAATGAACAGTAGTGATGTCACACGATCACAGTCTCGTATCACAGAACCGCTACATCTGGACAACAGGTTCTTCTCATGACGGGACGCAAAGGGCTTTGCAGTCTCTCCGTTTCTTTTTTTTCTGCCGTCGAGTTTGGACGGTCCCTGGGAAGGGACAGGAAATGCGCGCGGTCTCCTTCCAGATCATCCTGTCTGTTTGCGATCGCGGCCGCAGCTGTGTGGCGAATATTGTACGGAGGGAAAGCAATAAATATTCAGGATTGGAAACACACACCCCAGTCATTCTCTACCCAGCGTCGCAGGTGGAGGGTTGTTATTAAGCCAATGTGGAGGGATAAGAGAGACCAGACAGGAAGATAGGGAGTTGGCCCCACCCTTGGAGGAACAGCGAGGGGCCCGGCCGGACGTGCACAGCCTCTGATAGAATTTCCTGCTCCGGGCTGTCGGGGCCTTACTGGACAGGGTGTTGTACTTCTCTGGACACACTGACCAGCTCTCTGTTGGAAGGCGCACAGAGAGACGTTGTAGAGAGAGGCGATGGCCCCTCTCTACAATGGTCAAGGGACACAAGTCACTTGAGCGATGGACGACATTCTTCGGACGATGACTTTAAATGTCCAATCGCGACGGCTGCTTCAAGTCAGTGTTGTTTTTGTCCTCCTCAGAGACCTGGGCACCAGCCTGTCGCACCTGCAGGTGCTGTGGATGTCTCGCTGCTGCCTGCAAGACCTGGACGGCATCTCTTCTTTCTCCTCTCTCAAGGTAAGCTTTGGCTGCATGGCTTTCCACAAGACGCACGGTTTCGATACACTCACTGTTCTGCTCGGGTTGATCATCCATCCGACTCCCCACGCCCCCCTACTTTGATCGTTGTGACCGTCCTTGATGTTTGCCAGGAGCTGTACGTGTCCTACAACAACTTGTCGGAGCTGAGCCAGCTCAGCATGCTGGAGAACCTGCTGATTCTGGATGTAGAAGGGAACAACTTGGAGGACCTGGTCCAAATCCAGTACCTGGGACTGTGTAGCCAGCTCCACACTCTCTCCCTGGAAGGAAACCCTATTTGTCTGCACCCACATCCGAATGCCACCCAGGTAGGCTCGGGTTTTACAGTTAATTGTAGCACAAGTCTCTGTTTAATTATATTAACCGGCGATGGTCACCAGTCGCATGAACTAAAATCAGGTCATATGCAGCGGAGGTGAAGATATTTGACGTCCATACCATAGCCTTCACTTCTACTCGACCTGTCTATCGCTCATGATCTGGGTTGGGTCTACCTTTTCTGTCCCCGCCAACATTGAATATTTGCAAATCAGCACTCAGTTCCTTTAGTGGAATTGGGGATTCCTCGAGATATTTTGTTTTGAAGATTGACCTCTGAAGGTAAAGTACAGCTTGCCCAATGTTGGAGGTGTACATTCTATACATCAGCAGAAAAACGGTGTGATTTAGATTTGAATCCACAGTATCGCCCTGGTATGCTATGGTGTGCTGGGTAAAAACCTAATTTGGATTCATGTAGAACTGAGTAATATACATTTTACTTGAAGGAAGGGGAAACCTTGGAAGAGTTTGGAGGAGGTTGACAAACAGGAGTTAAAGGAGGAAATGTCCGGACGGGGAAACAGCTCGAACAAGAAACTAGGCCCAGCCAGTCCCCTGAATGGACTGACTCAAGCATGTCCTAAAGTGCCAGTGCTTCTGTGCCAATATACTGTATCTCAGCATCTACCCTGTACGCCTCCCAACACAGGCCGTGCACAAGATGCAACCCCCCTGTTTTCTGAGACATGAAAGCGTCCGTGCGATCTCACGGCTCCGTTTTCGGGGGGTCTTCAACCCGCAAGACGGGGATTAAAGCGGAGCGGGCGACATCAAAGTGCACAAACAAAAACAGCCACACATGCACGCCGCTGTCTTTCTTATTGAATACCGGCTGTTGTACCGTAGTGGAGCAGGTTCTCCGCTCCGGACCAACCAATTAACACGCGTTTTTTTGTTAATTCGCTCCTCACTGACTGCCCAGCACTCTACCAAGTCAGGTCGGGTTGAACGCTGGTTTTCGGAGAGGGCCCGCCAGTCGGAATACGTATATGATCCTGCACACAGTCTGCTGTGGGCCAGGACCAGAATGAATGTGTTTATTTACACCCAGCAGCAGCGGAGCATTAATTAGGAAACTGGGGCAATGAGGGGAGAGACTGATCTGAATATGCATAAGGCCTGCTCTTTGTAGTGGCTGAGGACTCCCTCGGTTAGCTTTCACGCCAAGCTATCATTCCTCTCTCTCTCTCTCTCATTCTCTCTCGCTCTCTCTCTCCCTCCCTCTCTCTCTCTGGCTGTCCCGTGCACCCAACGCACACAGATATACACACACACACACACACACACACACAACCCCATCACTTCCTCTTTATTCTTTCATTCGTTTCCTCTTTTCCAGCCCTTCGCGCGCTCTCTTATTCACTCCATCTGCGAGGTTGGCAGAGGGGTTGGGAGTGCTCCGCTCTAATTCGATCTCTCCCCCGGCAAAAAGCTTTTTACTGGGCTCTTGTGCTCTCTCAGTTCTCTCTTGCCCGCTCTCTCTCTTTCTCTCTCTCTCTCTGCTGATAAAAGACCAGGCATCGGTAGGAAGTGCACATTATAGTTGATATTGGCACCCGGTTATTTTGTCTTCTCGTTTACAACCTGGGTACAAGAAGCTACTGTGGAGGAGACCAAATAGAAATGGGCAGCGTGTAGGTTAGCTAACTCAATACTGTGAGGTGACGCTGAGGATAGTTAATGCCGTGCACCCGTTGTCCCTGTCCTGCCCCTGCAGGCTTACAAAGTGGTTCTCAATATGTGGTCCGTAGACCTCTCAGGGGTCCTTCAAAAGTTTCCAGGGGGTCTCCAGCAAAAAAAAAAAAGAGAAATAGTTAAACTTCACCAGTATTTCACTTGCAAGATTGAGTGAATGTATTATAATCACTGTTTTGATACTAGTTTCACTAGTGTGTCAGTTTCTCCGACCACGCGCCACCCAAGTGACGTGTTCAGGGACCTCCGGCACAGAGACACAGAAGACAGGGGTTGTAAACACCAGTTAATTGTAGAGAGTGGGCCAGTTGGAATAAGCCCAGGAGCAGATAGACATTTGTCATGACAGGGCTCCTCTCCTGAGTGTGTGTGGGGATGGAGGTTTTACCTGTTGCTCGTTGGTTGATCTAACGAGCAACAGGTAAAACCTCCATCCCCAGGTATGCCAGGTCAGGTGTGGCTGCTCAAACCGCCCTGTCTATACTGTCTACAGTATAGACAGGTATCTTCTCAGATTTGGGTCCCAGAGAGATAATCTTATCAAATGGGGTACGTGGCCTATTGTGTATCAAATTGAGGTTCCTTGATATGAGTATACTTCATTTTAAGTTCATGTTAAGTTTAAACACCAAAACTACAGATTGACTTTACATAATCTCTCGCCTTCCCAAAAGGCCACAGATCCAAGCGGTATATTTTCATTTGCAGGGTGGTTTCCAACACAAGTTACAGTTTCAGTAACTGGTATGTCAGTTTCACTCCTTCCTCCTGTTCCCCCTCCGCTCTCCTCTCTCCCCCCCTCCTCCCCTCCATTCCCAGGATGCAGAGTACAGCTACCGGGCGGCAGTGAGGGAGCTGATCCCTCAGCTGCGTTACCTAGACGATGTGAGGGCCGAGGAGGAGGGGCCCAGTTGCAGCAGCTCCATGGGGGAGGACTGGGCCCTGATCCGAGACTCCATCAGGGCCGGCAGCTCCATGGAGGCCGCTGCTGTAGACGGTGTGTGTGTGTGTGTGTGTGTGTGTGTGTGTGTGTGTGTGTGTGTGTGTGTGTGTGTGTGTGTGTGTGTGTGTGTGTGTGTGTGTGTGTGTGTGTGTGTGTGTGTGTGTGTGTGTGTGTGTGTATTTGAGAGAGATTTTTTTTTTCATACATCTTTCAATATTATTATTATTATTATTATTATTATTATAGGTGTATTATAACATTTTATTTATATTGTATTATGGTATTAGTATTGTATTATAATTTGTATTTATTACATTATAGATTTATTATTATTAGTTGATTATATTATTATTATTTATATCATTTCAATAATATAAAATACAGTTTTTGTTTATAATAATATAGCACAATATAAACAGTGGTTATGTTTAATAAAAGATGGAGGTATTTTATTACACTTTTAGGTGCTTTTTGACACAAAAGCTGTTTGATAAAACATAAACAAAAAGGGCAAATAATACTTCAGAAAAGACAAAAACCAAAACAAGTTTAATAATAATCATTTCAATAAATAAATAAACAGTGCGTTGCAGTATTGCGGTTGCTGTATTGCGTCACAGTCATTTGTGACTAAAAATACATCGTCAGTCGTGGATCATCAAACGTGGACCTGGAAAAGTCAATCATAGCTTTTGTGTTTTCAGTGAGATCACTGAGACTGCGGCGTCACTCGTTCTCTTTCTCAGGGGAGGCAACTTCAGCCATTGGGTGTAGGCCCAGTTCTTCCAAGCGTCCCGGTTCCAGCTTCTCCTCCCCGTTCCGGGGCTCCGGACCGCTCACCGGGTTCAGACCCCTATCCGGCTCAGGGCCAAGGTCCATGTCGGTACTTGGGGGCAGCAGAGCGCTGTCCCCTCCTCCTGGGTCCAGACCCGGGTCGGCAGACTCAGACCCAGACTCGGACTCAGCAGATCCAGGAGCCAGCGCCCTGACGCACGGTGAGGCACGGCACTGGTTACAACAAAGTACTTAAGTATATGTCTCAGGTGTCTACTTTCATTGTAAAATGTAGTTGGATTGGAGTTTTTGGATCTATTTATAAAACATGCTGTAATTTGTTTATTTATTTGTAGGTTTTCTTAACTTAAAACTTACACCTTAAACTCTCAATTATAGGCAGAGGAAAAATAATAGGTTTAACGAATTCAAGTTATCTCGCGATTTTTTCAGTGTACTTAAAGATGACCTATTATGTTCCTTTTTACACATGTTAATATAGGTCTCTGCGGTCCCCAAAACATGTTTTTGATGTTTTTTGCTGAAACTACCACTCAGGTTATGCATTCGAGCCATTTCAACATGTCTCTAAACCATCCTGCTCCAAAATGGGCTTTTTCTGTGTGTGTGTGTAGCATTAATTATAAATGAGTAGCCAGGCCCCTAGTTCTGTGAGCCAATGGGGTTTGAGCTTTGCTTCCGGGTTCCGTTGTTTTACTCCGTAAACTTTCACTGTTTTTACCTTACAGTTTCAGTCCACTAAAAGCTGAAAAAAAACCCCCGAAATAAGCAATCCGGTAGCCGAATCTTCACTCATATTAGATCTACAAGACCTAATTTAAAAGTTTGTTCAGAGTTTCGTTTTGCGACACCGCCGGGGATTTTTTGTTTCATGTAAACGTCGGAAATTTCCATCGTCTGCAGTTTCTTTACTGACAGTTGGTATTTGATGCCGCTTTCTTTTAAAAGATTTGTGCTGGTCTCTGCAGCCAGCAACAGAGCACTTCCCATGCCTAGCTCTTCCCTCTGATGCTAGCGAGTTCTGTTGCGCTCCAGCCGTGGGTGGAGTTACTCAGATGGAGAGGCGTTCTAATCCTATTGAAGCTCCGGTTGGCGTACATAAGGGTTGCAAAGCTGAACGCCATGTTTTACGACATGTTTTCTGAAATACTCTGCTCACAATAAACTGATTGGTTGTCTTATTTCACAGTGTGTCACAGTTTTTCGTAATAGGACCCATTAAGTACAGTATGTTCAGTTTTGCGAGTCTCAACTTTTACTCCACTACATTTGAAATCAATTATCTACTTATTATCTACTCTACTACAGTAACACAGTAATGGTACTTTAAAAAAATCTGGATTAATATTAATATTTGTATGTATTGGTATATATCAATTACCATGACCCCGCCTATACTTTGTTTACTCTGTTACTGTATATCATGGCACTGGATATGACAGTACTTTTACTTTTAATACTTTAAGTCCATTTAAGAACAAGTACTTATATATGCTATATACTTTTACTACCTTATTCCACCCTGTACTTGTTTATTCTTGATTAAAATAAACGTGTTAAGTATATCAAATAAATTACAAAAGAAGTCAGAGCTCTGAATAAGTTCTATGTTTTTTATTGATAAGAAATGATTTTTTCCCGCTGGTTGTTTCAAACGGGTTAATCTTGCTCAATAGGGCCACCTATCGGCCGCTGAACATTAATAAAAAAAAGTGATAATCTGCTGAAGTGTCTCTCTGTCTGTGTCGGTCATTAAAGGAGCTGGAAGAATCGTATTCTGTGGAAACCCCGTCCAGGCTCTTCGAACAAGGCGGGAGAACCTCAAGGTATGTCCAATGTGTCGGGACGATCAACGCCAAAAAGGGGTGAAAATCTACGGAAAGTAACTAACACTACTACAGTACATGTTCACCTGTAACGGTAATTTTCTCAGTAGGAATAAACTGTTTAAAAAGTAAGTATTCAAGCAGTAATCCGTATGGACTCTCACGAAACTCAAGCCAAGCATTCCTACGACTAAGCTTACATGCCGCATGCGTTTTGGTTGACTGTGCCATCGCCACTACTATGTGCACAAATTAAAACTGACTGATTAATTCATTGTGTTTTGACTGTTATTTACAAAAAACCTCCACTCAATGTCCACTCAAAAAGAGTGTCTTCGCCAAAAGACACAGTGTGAAAAAAGTAACTCAAGTACTCCTCATACCGGAGTCCCATTTTCCTCCAGTAAATGATCCCTGCAGCAGCAGGTTAAGCACTCTTTCCACCTCTTTGAGTTTTCAGTAAAAATAACCCGGCTCAACCGAACACGTTTTGATTCTTGCGGCTTCGCTCCTTGTTCCTGGCGCAGACGGCGCCCACCGCCTCCACCTCCACGTCCCACCACCCGCCCATCCACGTTCCCGAGCACACCTACGACCTGGAGGAACCCGGCCCGGGAGAGCGCACAGACGTGTTCGCCGAGCTGCGGGCCTGGAGAAAGAAGCACGCTAAGTACTGATTACTTATCACTCATCCCTCACAGATAGCGGGCTTTTTTTTTAACAAACATTCAAGTGGTAATCCGTAAGATTACTTCGTTCACGAAATTCCATATTTAATACTTTGTTTTGGCTTAGAAACAGCCGTTCAATCTATTTGTGTTGTGCGTGTGCTCCTATACAGTATATGCTGTTTCCATTGTCAGTGGCAGGGTCCGCCACAGGTAACAATGCGAGGGTCAGGCCTTGAGGAGCGAAAGGCAGCCGTGGTGAATTTGACAAAGCAGCTCAGAACGCTTTGGACGAACATCCGCAAAAGAACAGCGCCCTGGGGTGAAGATATATCCCCACCTCCTCAAGTGACCAAAAAAAAACCCCAAAAAACAAATCGATCGATTCTGAAAAATAAAGTGACTGAGAGTGAAGATCAGGATAAACCAGGATGTTGGTTAAAAAAAAAAAAAAAAAAAAAAAAAATGCAGTTTCGAATAGAATTTGTGGATTTGTAGTGTAATCCGCCATACATATTTTAGGTCACGTTGTGAGTGTAGATAATGTGTTGGTTTCCGATTTTTCAATCGGCAAGTTTGATATTCGGGTTTCCCGCAGAAAAAAAGAGACGTATAGAAACAAAGAAAAATTGAGAACTGACTTGATTCTTTACTTCACCTGTTTTTTTTTTTTAACCTCACATTTCAGGCGTCTCCGCGCTATAGAGAGGGAAAGGTCACCGCAGGTGCTGAAAATAGACCACAGCGACGCCGAAGAGGACGAGAGCGGCGGCGAACAAGACCCCGGCGTCGTGAAGAGCCGTGAGAGCGACGAGGAAGATGGAGACACAGAGGCCGAGGAGAGGAGGGCGGACGGACCGAGTTCAGCCTCTTCATGTTCATCCTTCCAGTCCCTTTCCCCAGGTTAGTGCTCAGTGAATTAATAAGCAAGCACTTCGAAAAAAAACCCAATAAACTCCATGACGGTGGATATATCTCCTAACCCATGTTTATAATACAGTGATAAAACGGCCGTACAGGACACCATACGGTGTTGTGTATGTTATTGTAAATATACAAAAGTAGTGATGCAAAAAAAAAAAATCTTTGAAATGACTCAGGAGTCGGGAGTCACAAACTGAAAGTAAATAACTTGTACTAAATTGAAGTCCAAGGCATTTGGCATAATTTATATTGAATGCGACTGATTTACACTTAATAAGTAAACACAACAAATAATTTAGACAGAATTAAATGATTTATGAATTAGAATTAAATGAGCTCACAAACCCAGTTTTTTCACTATTAAAAACGTGGAAAAATGTTAACAAACATCCATAGCACTGTTTGGCTTCTATAGCTGCTGCTAAAGGTGGTGCAACCAGTTGATAAGTTTAAGGGGGCAATTACTTTTTCACACTGGTGGGTGTTTGATACCCGCTTTCATTGAATACATAAAATACTCGTTAATTTAAATGTGTTTACTCATATTCCCTTTTTCTAATATCACATGTGTATGTATGTACACAAATGTATTTCAAATTTTGCCTCGTCTCCTTATCGACTGTTTTGTGTCTTTCAGACCTGTCGCACTTGTCACCTCAGGTGGCCCAGTTATCCCTGGCTCCGGTCGCCACCTTGTCCCCGTCTCCCCCCCTGAGCTCCCCGGCTGCTTCCCAAACGTGCAGACAACCCGGAATCCGAACACGCAGACTTCGGATCGGCCGAGCCGGCGGAGGAGGGTCCCCCCTCGTTGCCAGAAGCCCGGAGCAGGCCCTCGAGGCCGGGCAGACCCGAGCGTCCCCCTCCATACCCCAGTGGGTCCAGGAGGGGGCGAGGCCTAAAGTCCCTCTGGGACCCCTGACCACACGAGAACCTCATCCACCAAGCACCAGCCCCCTGGTGGCGGGGCTCAGGGATCATCGGTATGAAGTTACTTTTCTGTGTGGTAGGAAGGGAGTTTACCAAACAAGTTGGCATATTAAGTGTATTGTGGAGCAAGGACTTTCAAGCTTTTTCATATCAGGGACCCTCAGTTTGATGTGCATAAGGCCACAGACCCCATTTGATTTGGTCTGTGGGATCTGAGAAGATTTTTATTGTGATATATGATTTAGTCCAAACTTCCATACCTGATTATACTATTGTCAAGGAGATAATAGTGAAACTACGATCAAAACAGTCAGTATTGTACTTTCTGTAACGGTGCTAACGTTTTGTAAATTATATAATCATGAAGTTTAATCATTTCGCTGGGGACCCTGTGGAACCTCTCGAAGGACCCCTTGGGGTCCCTGGACCCCATGCTCAGAGCCATTGTTGTGGAGTATGCTGAGGCTTTGTATTTGGTTTAATTTAGTAATTCTTAGAGGATACAGCTTTAAAGTTTTATATTCACGTGCAGTATATCTAATTAAATGATTACATTATTTTGCCTTTCAGTTTAGAAATGGATGTGTCCAGTCTGCATACTGCTACCCTGCATCAAACCTTAAGACCGCTGGACAGACCGGCCATCACACGTCCGCACACAGCGAAGGCAGCTCTTCAGAAACACCTTCAGCGACACATACTCCAGCCCAACAGGGGGCGCTCAGACCCAGACTGAGGCCAGGGACCGGTCCTGACGTACTGTGAATCCAACGGTTTCCGGCCATTTTTCGACCACACTTTTTACAATGAAATAATCACGAACTTGAGTTCATTTTGATGAACACAGAGCTGGCATTCTGGCCGGAATTGATGGATGAGTGCAGCCGTGCAGTTTTGATATTGCAACACAATAGTTGATTTCCTTTTTTTCTTTTTCTCTTTTGTGGAATTAGAAAACGGTTCACTGGCGTCTCAGCGGTAGATAAACACTGCCGTAATCAGTTAGGGGTCAGTTTCGACTTTTCCCTTTGTTTTCTTCTGGTTGTTATGGACGTGATAACGAAAGGTATATTTAATTTATACCTCCTCAATGGATTCCTCAGGTTTACATGCTGCATCTCTATAGCTCAAAGGCTACCTTAAATGTACATTGTTGAATTTTTAAAAAGGAAAATATTATTCATTATATATATTATATACATATTGTTCACTACAGTTAACCTTTTTTCAATTATTAATTTCATGGTTTTGGTGTTTTTCATTAAAATGTTTGTTTGCAATGACTAAAGGGTTTTTCTCCTTCAAAAGGCATTTCCATCATTACTCACTCTGGCTCCTAAACGTTGCTCATCCAAGCGTTCAATACGGTTGTATCAGCATATGTTTTCCACTTGGGGGCACTATTCTTAAACACTTATTTACAAGAACAAATTCCTCAGTGAATACACCTCCAAAACGAGATTAGAACTAGATTTATACCCAAAACACCTCCTTTTCTTCTTCTTTCTTCTGCATCTGGCCGGATCAATGGCAAATAGTGAAAAAAAAAAAATTGACAGTGTATTTCCAAATGTCTTGCATGTTTGTGCCCAAGAATTTTGTTTACGTGTATTTTGTGTTATTGCAACCCACAATTACGTTGCATTCCTCTCTTGTCTAAACCAAACACATTTTAGACAGCAGGCCATCCCCGGTGCAATTAAAATGTACCCGAAATCACAGCTGCCTGGAAAAATAAAATGCTGTAGAGGGTCGATATGGGATGGATTTGGATTGGTCCTAAGTAGTAAATTCCAGGATTTTCAAGACCAAAGACATCAGAGGAATCCCTGAGGCCGTTTTCAGAGCCAAAAGAAAAAAAAAAAGTTTGGTGAGCTGGTTGGCATTTGTTTTGAGGTCGTCCCTCTCTCCTTCACGTGGCGTGCCGTCCAATTGGAACCTCTGCAGACACCCTCCAACACGTTCAGTCTTGTATTCTCATCACACACACACACACACACACAGACACAACACACAAGCCTCTCCGCTTGTCTGTCAACGGTGTTGTCGCCCGCAACACATGACACCAACAATCGCAAACAGAGCACCGCCACAGTGTGGGATTTGGGCAAACCAGAGATGTGTGTGTTTTTGGGTGTGTGCCTTCGTCCAACGGAGGCCCGGAAGCTCAGCTATGACGGGGTTGTTACTTAAGACGAAGGATCTGTTTGTCTTTGTTTAAAAAAAAAAAAAAAAAAAAAGCCGGTGTTGATTTTCCCTTTCATATCTGACGTTCACCTCCGCCCTGACAATCATCTGCCGCTTTAGCAGGCCTGTCATTAGAGAGGGGACGAAGAAGAGGAAGAAAGCCTTTTATGGTGAGACAGTGAGGGGTCGGGTACACCTAAACTTTCTTAAAGAGGCCTCTTGTGTTTCACGTTTGGGGAACGTTCCGACAGGATCCGGCGGAGAGATCGGCTCTCCTTTCCCAAATTATGCGACAAACGAGATTGGTTGATAACTCTGGGTGAATCTAGAATGATTTTACTGTTGTGTATCATATCTCTGGGCCGGCAGCTATTTAAACTTCCAACTCAATCATTCCTGTTGAAATTGTAGTGGGCCGGTGTGCTGGCCCTGTGTGTGCACGTACATGTATGTTGTGTGTGTGTGTGTGTGTATATTTGCATGCGCTGGGGGAACATGGAAAATGTATTCGTATTCTTTGTATTTTTTTTGCCGCACTCCACTTGGGCGTAATTCTGGCACACGGAAAGGAAGAGCATTTCGTATTTTGTGCGTATGTGGCTCGACAACTGTGGGAGCTGTGAATCTTGGCTGCGATGATGATAATAATAATGAGATGTGGAATAACAGTAAGCGTGCTGCGCTGCCGGCACACTTAATGAGGGCCCGGGATTAAATGCAATGAGATAACATTGAAACGAACATTGACACTTGAAAAGGATTTGTAACAGGATTAGCAGTATTATGAAACATCCATCACCTTAAACATGGTTGCTTTTTATATCCACTGTGGCAGTTTGTATCCACGGCGATGATTGTTAATATAGTTTTGATCAATTAACCTTGAAATTTTAATAAAGAAAAAGAATGGGCTTTGCCTAAAAAAAACCTAAAGTGACTTGAAAAGGAATGGAGAAGACCTTTTAAACTTGATAAAAAACAACAACAAAAAAAAAACAACCCAGTTTATTAGAATTCCAATACCATTTCCCTGGTCAAATTTGGTCCTGTGAGAACTGTTGGAAAACGTGGAGGGAGGCAGGACGACGTCATGAAGACAGGCAAAGCAGATAGTACAGTGGAATAGGCAAAACAATATTGACTTAGCCTCTTTCTCTCTTAAACACGCAGACACACACACGCACACGCAGACATAGAGAAAGAACGTGAGACGCGATGCTCTCGGACTCGGAAACTGTGTCAGCTCCTGCTGTGAGCAACGCCAGCAAACAAAAATGGTCGTCTGCTGTGATTGGATGCCACGGTGGTGTCAGGTAGCTGCAGTTCCAGCGCCCAACAACAGACACCATCATCAAAGGAGCCCCATCATCAGCATCATCAGCATCATAACAATAATAAATGTAGTCAGTTAGTTGCAGCAATTGCACCAATGGCGATAATGGGAGCAATTGAAGACAGTTCAATTAACTGTGGTTATTAATCCGCCTCCGTCATACCCTGCACATACTGTATATACCAAATTAGATGATGTCACAAAACGCTCTGCCCCACTTCTTCCGCTCATTCAGAAAAACGTTGCTCTCCCCCCCCCCCTACCTCCTCCTACAGATATGGTCCGATTTGGAACAAACTTAGACCCCAACATTTCTGAACTGCCCCGAGTACGTTGCATTTGTTTTGTTGTTGTTGTTGTTTTGGTTTCACGGTTTCTGAGGCACTTTCAGTCAGAGCATGGCTAAAAGAAAAAAAAACAAATCCAAACAAAAAACACTCGGGTTCCTGCCCTTCATGCTGGACCCCTAATAATAATAATAATAATAATAATAATAATAATAATAATAATTAACAGCAACAGCCTACAGTACATGTGTACACATCCTGTGTTTCTTTTTTTTTCCAGCCAAAAAGGTGGGCGTAATTATTGAGAGAGGCAAACCTGACTTGAGATATAACGTTTTCTTTTTTTCCCTTCCCCAACTGGAAAATCCTCCAGTATGAGTTGAGACAAGCCCAGGTGAAGCTGTTTGCCTTTTCCTCACATAAAAGGACACGATCCAGTCGCTCGGGCGCTATTTGGGCGCCATCCGCATCTTTGCAACCAAACGCAGACATGTAGTTCATAGACGTGCATGAAGAAGGTATGAAGGTCGACATCACTGTTTACGGTGTTTAACGTGCCGTATTTATTTTATACAAGTATTTTATTTGATTTTTTTAAATGTCTTGCGGAGCGGTAAGTCTCATTTTGCAAAATAGTTCAAAATTGAAAGCCGTTTCATTTTGCATGTTTTTGGGAGTCTCTCTCTCTCTCATGTATTATTTTATCCCTTTGGATCCGTTTGCACGAGACACAACAATGGGCTTGTTGTGCCCCTGATCTTTGGCTTCACGGATTGGGCGGTTTGAGGCTTGATGGAAACAACAACGACGACAACAGCGTGTGAACATGTTTTTAAATCTGCCTGCCCTGCTTGATAAGTAGTAGATAGCATATATGTATACGTACGTTACAAATACACCTCTTGAATCTCGAACTAAATAAAAGGCCTGAGGAATTTTTCCAGGTTTTATTGACTTTAGGTGACTAATACGCGATATTGTAGTCCCTCAAAATTTGACCTCCCCTGCTTTCCGTAACTACTGCCATTGTGCCTTTAGAAATAAGGCGTTGGGCACTCGACGGCGGTTTTCCAGCTCAGGTGCTTTTGCGTGCATTGCTTTAGGTGCATTTACGAGCACGGGATGGTGTGTTCCGGAGTCACTTTGGTTCTTCCACGTTCACTCGGGTCGTTCTGTGTCAGGGTCTCTGTCCCTCTTCCACCTCTGGCTGCAGCTCCCGCGCAGTGGATCGGATTCGGTGTGCCACACATTTCGGTGTAGCACCGGTGTAGTGTAACAGCCAGCTCCGTGTTCCTCAACACGCCCCCCCCCGGCCGCCGGGACAGTCCGTCAGTCAGTTGGAGGTGGAGGAGTGCGTCGGAGCTACTTGTGGATAACTAGTTGGAAATTCCCGTTACACGTTTGCTTTTAATTGCAACTTCTGCTTGATGACCGACTGATGATAAAAAAAAAATAATAAAAAAACTTCCGGGGGGGGGGGGGGAATTTACATTCATTGGGTAAGTAAACTCACGCTGACGCCGTTGCGCCGAAAGGTTCGACTCTCCTTTCAGACTCGGTTGTTGTGGAGCCACCCGCTGAAAGGAGCCGTTCGCGCTCCCGCCTCGTCGCTGGGTGTGAACGCACGGCGAGCGAGGCGAGGCCCTCCCGCACGGCGAGCGAGAGGCCGTGCAGTCCGTCGTATTCCCCGCAAGGATCACTTAGTTGCGTGAGCGTCGTTTGCGTCGCTGGAATTTGGTGTGCAAGTCGGAAAAGGCGCAATACGAATTACGCCGAGTGGCCTTTTGCCTTCAGTACTTTGAGTTCGTGGATTTGAAGGTTCACTCGCTGTTGGAGCACATATCAATGAAATAAAATCGTGAAAGAGAATAAAGGTAAATTGCTCAATCCAGTTCAAGAAATGAATATAGTAATACAATTTTAAAAGGGACTCTTTTCAAAGTAACTCCCCTCCCCATTTCCAGGGAACTTTTTTCCATCATTCCACATTTATTCCAAGTCACAATGCCATTCCTTATATGCAAATGAGTGGGGCATGGTCGGAAGCTGGGAAGCAGTGGTTGCTCAGTGGTGAAGCGGTTGCTCTCTGCGGTAGCCGCACCCCGTCCACCACGTCTGACAGCTGTGCCAGCACAGCGCCAGGACCAGCCCAGCCCAGCCCACCCGCTGGACAGCTTGGGGGGGAGAGGCAGGCAGACAGTAGACCCCCACCCCCTCTACACCCGGGTCCCGAGTGCAAAGTCTGTTCCCCGGCCGCGGGCGTTGTAGGCGCGCTTCTGTCGGGACCTGGTGTCTGTTAAGTCTTGCCCGGTCCACCTGCGGCGCAGCCTTTCGGGGGAAGTTGCTGAGGTAGACCAGGCTGGGCTCCCCCCCCCCCGCACACGCCTACGGCTCCCGCTGCCGGGGTACAGACTTCGCTCTCGGGTCCCAGGCGTGGGTCGACTGTCCGAACAGAAAGAAGGGCCTCTCCTCCAAGCTGTCGAGCCAGTGGGCCGGCCCTTGCGCTGTGCTGGAACAGCTGTCGGACATGGCGTACAGGGAGCGGCTGGTGGCCCTCCACCCTGACAGTCTCACTCTCTACCGGCCCCTGGCCTCGAACCGAGGCGCCATCGGGAGCTGAAGACTGGACCTACCACTGTTGCAAAGGAGAGCACAGCGCCGGGCCCGGCCCACCCTCTCTGTCTGCTCTGAATCTGCAAGATAGACGCCCCATTCATTTGCATACAAGGAATGGAAGTGTGGCACGATGAAATAAAAGTCTGCTTAAATAAACGTGGCAGTTTCGCCCACCTCCCGCCGCCCAAGTGGCTTTTCAGGGACCTCCGGCACAGAGCCACAGACGACAGGAGTGTAGACACCAGTTTATTGACGAGCGTGGGCCAGTTGGAAAAGCCCAGGCGCAGCTAGCCATGTGTCATGACAGGGCTCCTCTCCTGTGTGTGTGTGTGTGTGGATGGGGGTTTTATCTGTTGCTCGTTAGACCAACCAACGGGCAACAGGTATGCAGCCACTCTGATCCCAATCACCTCGATCCAGGTCAGGTGTGGCTGCCCAACCCACCCCACCCCAAGTCCCCTGAAGTGAATAAAAATGATCATTTTTTAAAAACGTTTTTAAATAGACTATTTATTTATTGAACTTACTCATTTATTTATATATATATATATATTATCTGCTAGGTGTGTGTATCAAAGTGTCGCTGGGTCCAATGGGTCTTAAATTCAGTTTTACAAATAGGCCAAGTTAGGCCTTAAAAAAGGAGTATTCGTAGTAAAATAGTATCACATTTTATGAGGGGAGCGCTCATTGTGAAATTATGGGCTGTAAGCACGTCGAAGTGTCCTCGAGCAAGACATCGAACCCTAAGCTCATGGAGAGCACTCTCCATGAGCTGTTGTGCACCTTGCATGGTTGTCGCGGCCATCGACGTATGTGTGAATGGGTGAATGTGAGGCGTGTTATTGTGAAGCGCTTTGAGTGGTCGCAGGACTAGAAAAGCGCTATATAAGATGCAGTCCATTTACCATTTACCATGGGCTGATACTAATGTTTAAGATAACAATTTGACTGATTACCGATACCGATGTTTTCTGAGTTCCCCTGAATGCAGCGATACCGATGTTCTGTACAACCGATAAATCGGTGCATCCAAATTCTTATTTGCAATTTATGATGTTTTAATTACAGGATTCTTACGAGCTCCTTGGGGTGCTTGAAGTGCTTGAATTCCATCCTCAAAAATGTAAGTATTGCAATGCCTTGTAAATGATTAAAAAGTCCTTGGAAAAAAACGCGATCGTTGATATGTTCGTAACCCTTTTTTTTGATGATGATGCCAGAGAAATGTAAATTGAATCCAGCATGGTTGGAAATAGACGCTTATAATAGCAGATGACAATGAGATGAACAGTGTGTGGGCGTATGTATGTGTCAGAGACCTAAATGTATGTGCACAAGCACTGAAAAAGTGAGTTTTTCATAATGGGTCCCCTTCAATAAAGATCATATTGAAAATTGATTTGAACCCCCATTTTGTAATGCCAGAATGAACCCTGTATTTAAATAATAAATAATGGTTCAAATGATTTCAACATAAACATTTTGTCTGATTTATTATTTATTATTTACTGATATTTCAAGTTCTTCTGCATAGAAACCAAAAAATCTGATGATCTCAAACCATAAAGCCCAGCTGCCGAACCTGATACTTGCATTCATACTTATTGCAAAACCTTATCGAATAAGTGAGAGGTGATTTGTGAAAAAATCTGTCTTAGATTTAATTCAAAATTGTCCAAAAAAGTCTTTAAAATGTTTTTTTTTAGCCATCTGATATCTGCAGACTTACATTATTGATTGTTTTTTATTTCTAGTGCTCATAATGCCATTCACTTTGATGAGTGTATATACTGTAGATGGAGAAGAGGGCCGTGGCACTGCTGACGGTTTGAGTACATTTTGACAGTTTTTATATAATTTTTTTGGATGAGTATTTGGTTTATGGGTGGAGAGACCAAATAGTTATGCAGTCATTTTATTTCCTTCCTTTCAATTTTTATGACTTTATATTCATTCGATCCGATCTCAGACACTTCAAAACTAAAATGAATCAAGTGTCTGTTGAGGTAGCAAGGCAAAATTTAATTACGATAGACGGATATAGCAGATGCTCTGTAGTGGGCTGCACTGAAAATCTATTTTATGCTGCTGTGTAATCTTCCAAGATATGAATACGTCCTGGAATGAAAAAATGAAAAAGTGATTGCAAAACTGCTGCACTGTTCTCTTCCTTGCCATTGTATCCTCCTAGTGTGACTCACTCACTCACTCACTCACTGATGTTTGTCAATTCATCATCGTGATTCACATCTGATGGGCATGACGTCAGGAGCACTTGCTGAAAAGATCTCTTGTTGATTTGATGATGCCATCACAGCAAACAGTCAGCTCGCATGAATTCTTCCTTTTTTCGTGGCTTACCAATGTCTCTGTCTTGTCAGGCCCACTCCTGTTGTGCTACTGTAGATACCTGGTTAACCATTTAACGTATTGTTGGCATGTACACTTGGGACCCGGCTTTTAGAAGGGGTTGGTAACCATGCATTAGCTGTTGGTTGCCAAGACATTGTTTTGTTTTTTTAATTGCACGGCTCTGTTATTTCTGAATAACGACCGCTTGTTAATAATGGCCGGTGCAGCCGCTTCTCTGCCCCGTTTCACGCCCCTCGTATCGCCGTGATAAGTGGGATAATCTGCAGCCAGCTGGTCATTATTGCAAAATAATTCCCTTCCAAGTGACGCAACAGCCCCCCCACTTTGCTTCGATCATATAATGTGTTATTTTGCGATAATGAGCGGCTGGCTGCACATTAACCATTATAACCACATTAATGTGGTTATGAACCATATTTCAATATTTTCAGTTGTTTCACCATATTTGACCTAGTTTCTGAATATACAGAGGTATATTTATTTATTTATTTTTACATACATACATACATACATACATACATACATACGAAAATTGGTTGACAATGGGGAAACAAGGCCGCACAAGATAGTTGCCAAATTTGGTTGCCCGTGGGGAACTGAGCATTTGTTAATGTCAGGCCGTGATACTGTGTGTAAGCAGTGAGTCACACCCTGATTTATATTAAAACAGGTACTCGAACTCCGTTTCTTTTTGTATTTGTTTTGTAATGTCAGTTCTCTATCCTGGGTTTTTTTCTGGAAGTGGAACGCTACAGTACGTCCTCTTAGCTGAACAAAGGAGTTCAGTCATGAGTGCCGCATCCATTGTGCCTTTTATGTTTCAAAGTTAAACCCGGCTGTGATTTTGCTGTCACCTTTTGTCAGCCTACGCCTTGGCTTAATCTCTGAGATTCATGTTTCATCTTGAGGTGGAACACAGATGCGCAGGTGACGGAGCCTGAACATGTCCCATTATGCATTGACAAGCTGCCACAGGATTGTTAATCCTCAAATAGTCCTCTCCATTACCTTTCTGGATAAATCAATAGCCGAGACTGAGGACTTGTCATTGCTGTCCATGCGTCGGTTACCGTTGGCCTTGCTTTTCTTCCCCCTCTCTATAACTCATCGGCAGTCCAGTCACAGCCATAACGCAGAAGGGTAATTTGGGCCCTTTCCACTTGGTGAATGCTTTTCTGAGAATGAGACATGTCTTCGTACCGCTGAAGTAGGGTAATTTAGTGAGGCCGGGGCGACATATAATGAGACGGATGATTGTCCTCAAGTGTCTGCTTGATGTGAAAGTGAGCGATGTGTTATTTCGGTTTGCATAATAGCCTAGCGCCCGATACGTACGACCTGAACGATTTCAATCTTCCAGTGGGGATTGAAGACACTAAGAGTAGTTTTAAGGCGCAGGAGTTTCTGTGCAGATGAACCTCATGGCTTCTCTTCATTAAACCCCGGTCTGGAAACGATGCCTCAGTAGCTCGCAGATATCAGTTTGAAGGCGTATGTGACCGTTTAGGAATACCCTTTTCCCCCTGAGCCAAAAACCCGGTAACAACCGCTATAATCCAGCATTTTTTAACCAGTGGGAGAGGAAAAACCCGGGTCTCAGTCCTGGGTCAAATGACCCAGCAATAGACCCGGGTTTTAATCGGCTCCACCTCCGATCGGCTCTGATGTGAACAGGACATCCGGGTCGACACGCTCATTTTGGCCCCTTTACCTGCACGATGCGAGGTACATTGAAATTCCGGACGCTCCGCTCCCGCGCAACAGCGCACTGGCAGCATGGATTATCGGTGCGCGGGTGTGCCCCTTATGCATAGAGCGCCACGCTGCTTCTACTGTAGTGTTGGGTCGTTCATGAATGATGCCTTTCTTTTGAACGGCTGGAAATACATTTTTTTCAAGTTTTACGTCGTTTTTTTGAAGTTGTCTTCTACTGTTTTATTCCCAATCACACTGGAACCATGACACGCCCCTTTTGTGGCGTATTTGTGATGTCGAACGTGTCACACCAGACGTGTCACACCCATTGCATTTTTCCTGGCAATGGGGAAAGGTGTCAAACGCCTATTTTTAGTGGGTTAATAATTAGCAGGGTACCCAGGTTTTTTTTTTTTAATCCGGGTTACCCTGCTTATTCTGGTCTGAAAACTGTATTAGTGATGAGTTAAATCGATACTCCGATACGATCCAATTCTATTGTTTCACTTAATGAATCTATTTGAAAAATTCTAATGTCGATGCGTTGTTTACAAGTTATGCGACCGTTCTCCGCTTGTCTTGAATACCACGAGAGTCAATTCAAACATTTAATTTCTGTATTAGACTTGACTTTGTTCTGTGAAATATATCTTTGTTATGCGCGATCGGCATTCTGAAATGTTGGTAATGATTCTCATCGCGTATAAAATGTTGACATATCACGATAGAATCGGATCGTGAGCCATCGCATCGATATCTGATTGAATTGCGAGATCCAGCCCTACTGCGGGACACTAAAGAAGCTTCTTCACTGTCCGTCCTATTTGTAAACCGGACAAATTTCTTCCCCCTTCCTCCCTTTTTGCATACCTTTGTCTTTTGTCTTGTGTTTCAATTGTCTGTCTCTCTCCTCCTCACTCTCCCCGTCTCTTTCAGTTTAGCCCTTGTCAGTGTCTATATCTTCGCCCTCTATCTGTCCTTGTCTCTTTGTTTTACTTTTCTAGCCCCTCTTTTCGCTCTCTGATCCCCCCCCCCAACACTCCTTTCTCTCTATCTCTCTATCGCTCTCTCGCTCTCTATCTCACTCACTCTCTCTCTCTCTCTCTCTCTCTCTCTCTCTCTCTCTCTCTCTCGCTCGCTCGCTCTCGATCTCTCTCTCTCTCTCTCTGTCTGCACATTGTGAGCGCTGGTCTGGCTGTCATGTGACTTTTTTGTCTCAACACAATTGTCGGTGTTTGCCATTGGCCGGTTTTCTTTGAAAGCGCGTTGGTTTCCACGGCGACCGAGAATGGCGGCACCACTTCACTTTTGCCTGCCGTTACCCCCTCCCCTCCCGATTGCGCAGAGTGTGTGCGTGTGTGTGTGTGTGTGTGTGTGACAGGCTCCAGTAGATCAGGTAGCGACAGCACGACACACACCCGGACACTGTGACGGGGCTGCTTGCTCCTCTTCCTCCACCCTCCCTTCTCTTTTTCGTCTGATCGGCAGAGAGCGGTGGACTGTTGGAGGTGAGTCGAACAACTGGCTTGTTTTACTGACTCTGTTGTTTGTTTGTTTTTTTTGTGTGTGCCTTTGTTCATCTGTTAATGACGTTCTCCAATTGACATTGTCTCGAAACACTTTGCTTGAAACATCTTTTCTTGGTGAGAAAATTATTTTGAAGTTCAGGAAACTGAGACGGGTCACAATCGCAGTTACATGGAGAGTTAAGTTAAGGTCTGTACTTCATCTGGTTGGGGCAGTGGTGGAATCACCATGGTAACATTGCTTGGGATTCTCAGGAAAATGCTGCCTTTGCACTATGATAATACGTTTTTAGATAGTAATGTGGTAATTAGCGGGGTGATGAATCATTTAAGCTCTTAATTTAGCTCCAGTCTGCGTGCTGTGTGCTGTGTGCTGTGTGCTGCGGCTACCAACCAACAGCGTGTCACGTAACTATTGCTACGACAATAGTCATGCTCTGTTTTTTGGCCTCGCTGATTTGGTACAACAGCCTTTCGTAATAAACTATAACCAAAAGCAGAAATGTGCCACCTACAAAAGTCTGGATGGGCCAAATTTCCTATATGTTATACTGAGAGTGGAATACTGGGCTTAGTTGTTTTCTATGTTCCATGAAAGATTCAGCAGCAGCAGCAGCTTGCGTGCGCTCGTCGCAAGGCTCTGAGACATGGCACGGGGCCATGTTTCACAACTGTAATTTGTCTGCTTTTATTTTTTATTTTATTGGGTTTTATTGGAGTTGGAAGGGCGCTTTTTTTAGTAGTCCTGAAGTAGGATCTGCTTCAGGTCCATCAACCAGCTGGTTGCCTCTGGGACTCGTTTCCATGCCAACTCTCAAAACAGGCTGCAGGCCACTCCCTCAAGTGTACTTTATCAGATGACCTGAAGATGTTCTTCTTTTTGGGCTTGCTCTCTCTCTCTCTCTCTCTCTCTCTCTCTCTCTCTGCCAGAAAGAGACTAGGTTTGCCGACCTTTTGATAACGATGTGACAAAAGTGGTTGTAGAGAGCCCCTACTCCACTTTTTATACATATTCTGTATTTCTCAGAATTTTTCTTTTTCTGTAAATTCTGTTTTTCTCTTCATTCGCTAGGCTATTATGCCAGTGTCTGTGGAGTCTCTGTGAGGCCGGTAGGAGGTCCGAGTGTCGTCTGTCACCAGAAAAAAAGGCCAAGAAAAAGCCTTTTCACATCTTCTGTTACCTGCTGGCAGACTGACTTAATCATCAATAGCCTTCAACTAGCGCAGTGATTCTCAATCTTTATCCAAATCAAGGAACCTCAGTTTGGAACTCATTAGTCCACGGACCCCAATCTGAAAAGATTTTTAATGTTAGATATGATTTTGTCCAAACTTCCACACCTGTCTATACTATAGATTGGGAGATAATGGTAAAACTGTAATTATTGTACATTGTACATTGTACATATTCTACATTCTAAAATACAACGTATTTTAAGGGAAATAACGGTGAAGTTTAACGAGTAAATCATTTTGCTGGGGACCCCCTGGAACCTCTTGAAGGACCTCTCGGGGGTTCCCGGTTCCTGCATTGAGAGCCAATGCACGAGAGGTTGCTGTGTGAAAGCGTTTTGTGAAAATACCCACTAGATAAGAAAGGGACAGGCAGACCTGTAGATTCAGGATTCAAGATTCAAGATACAAGAGGTTTATTCGTCACATACATATACATACTTTCATACATATATGCAGTGAAATGTCAATGCAACGCACCCGGTGATTACACACAATATGTTCTAGACTGAACACAGTAGCTACCTAAGAATTTCTACTTGACCAACTAACTGATTCCTAAAACATAATGCAGTAAGTCGAATACTATAGAATAAAATCAAAATATATAGAATAAAATAAAATGCAATCGATAAAGGCTTATGTATATGGGATAGACTTATGTATATGAGATAGACTAATTATGTATATACAGATATGTGCATTAAAGTGGCATGTGAATAAAGTGAGGTAGTGTTTGTGCACAGTATACAACAGTACGGCGCAGCGATATGGTAACACCGAACAACACCGAAGACGTGCCAGTTTTTAAGCCTGTTTTAAGTTTGTTATTTGTGTGTCCATGTCAAGTGTTTGTGTTTGTGAATACGCGTAACGGGAGCAGCTAGCCGAGCCGGAGATGGGAGGCCATCGATCTGTAGCCGGCTGTGGCCGGGCTGATGTAATCAAGAGGAAACTGGCACTGATGTCTCGTTGTTGCTTCTGACAGGCGGCTATGATGTCACTGCTGCTGACCCGACAATCCTGGCATTCCTGCTGCCGCTTGTTATGCAGATTGCCGGGGAAATGTGGGAGAGACCCACGGACGTCCACACATATGGTCTCTGTCTTAGTGCTAATTACTAATCCAGGACGCCCCACCCCATATATATTAGGATTCACATACACAAAGACGCATACTTGTATACACACACACACACACACACACACACACACATCATTAATTCAGTCTCACACATGGGCCCACTCCAGCACACACTCGAGCCTTCTGCTCGCAGATGGAGACGCTGATGGTCGTTGCACTGTCCTTGCTGAAATTCAACAGGTCTTTTTGTCTCCTCATTTTGTTTTGTGTTTTTGTTTTACCCTGAAACAAAACTTGTCTAAATAACATATTTTGATGACTTGCACTATAACTCAAACTTTTGTACTGCTGGTCATTAAGTTACCAAACAATGACTCATCTCATTTAACAGTTCAACATTGTGCCTGCTCTTCTTTAGCCAAAAAACACAGGCTACAAGAAGCTTCTCAAAATGGCTATGATTATGTGTGTGTGTGTGTGTGTGTGTGTGTGTGTGTGTGTGTGTGTGTGTGTGTGTGTGTGTGTGTGTGTGTGTGTGTGTGTGTGTGTGTGTGTGTGTGTGTGTGTGTGTGATGTGGCAAAACACGCCACATTACTGACTTGTCTGGCACTGCTCAGCTTGAGCGCTGCTTTGATCCCGAAAAGCCAGAGGAGAGGAGAGATGACTCGCCCACCACACTGAAAGCTTTAAAGTGCTATTGTTCCTGCAGGTGTTTGGATATCCCTTTCCCCTTCTCCGTCTGACAATTACACCGATATATACATTCTACCGTGCCTTTGGAAAATGAAGACCAAGGACTTTAGAGTTTAAAGTAACAACTTTTCCTGTACGGCGGCAGAAGCGGGAACACCGTTTAAGTAGGATGAAACACAGCAAATGACAATACTTTACTAGAGCTCTTTTGGCAACCGGCAATTTGCAAGGTTTATTTGTTTTTTCTTTTTTCAGTAAAATTACAGGAATTTGCCGAATATGCAAGTAAAAGGGGGGGGGGGAGTTTGCTCTTGCAAATGTTGCAGAGATTGAATTTGCATCAATTATTGTCATAAAATTCGGACTGCTTTTCTAGAGATATGAGACACCCTGTTTGTTGTAAGGAGAGGGAGGGAGTGTTATGCAGACAGACTTGGTGTCTGCGGGTGCACCGGGGGGCCTCCCTCGATCTGAGGGGGCTTAGATAGCCTTTTGTCCCCCCGTGGCCCATGACTCCAAGCCACCTGACAGGTCGCCTCTCCATTCCTGTCTGTCCCATGCAGTCCGCCACAGCCTTTGTCATCCTGAGATCATCATCAGTCCAACACCTTGGCCCTCTTCTATGTTGCACTCATGAGATAATTTGATCATGATACTTTCTGTGATTCTTTCGTTGCGTATGCAGTTTTACATAAATGTTCGTGTTCCTGCGCACTGTGAGCTTTGGCAGGTATAGGTTGTAGTTTGGCTGGGTTGTGGTTGGGGTCATGTCACCCCTTTGCCCCACAGCATAGCACTGACCGGAGATTTTGCCCGGGGGAGGCCACTTTTGACAGGGGACGTTTTGTTGACTTAACTTTGGCTGGCTTTTGTTCTCTGGCCAACTGGGAGGCTCCATTTTATGAATTAGAGAGCGCAGGAGAGAGCCAGCGAGACTCCAGGGTTAGCAGTTGGATAAAACCGAACTGGTCTAGACTCGATGAAAGAGAGGAATTTGGCACAATAAGGCTTCAGTTTTCTACTTCTCTGAATAGCGCGCTTGGAAGTAAAGGCACAAAGCCCTTCAACCTCTAAACTTGCACCATATTTCTCCCTCCTCAACAACACAAAGTATGCCTTTGCTGTCGCTGCATTTTCAAAGCTCTAATAACGGTTCTCAATAAAGGGAAAGAGAGAACCAGAATAAAGGAACGGGGGCAGAATGTGACAGTCAACCTCAAAAGCCATCTCGACCAAGACTTTCTTATATACTTCCCTGATGTAGTCAGGACAACCAAAAACGGATGAACAATTTGCAGTGTGTGTTTGTGTGTCCCCCTCATGTGAGCAGTCGGACAGCCACATGATTTTGTGCAGTTTTCTTTCTTTTTTTCCTCCGCTTTTATAACTATCCCTTTGTTTATGCATACTCTTTAATCATCTATTTGTCCTGAGATTGACCCTTTGTAGGAAGTAATGTACAGTCAACGGAGGCATTGACTGTTTGTTATTAGTAAATATCTGACATAGTGAAATGCTTCTGCTTCCAAAACACACGTTGGGACATGGGGCCAGGTTTACTGGGAGGAAAACAAAGGCCTTTGTCTCTTCCTTGTGTATAATATGCCGTATTTAAGATGGAACTGTGCAATTACCTTTGCTAGCGAGAGCAATCTCTC
>NC_137201.1:13273307-13490807 GCF_960531495.2 Zeus faber | reverse complement strand
TTGCTGTGAGGAAGATTCGAATGAGGCAAAAAGAAAGTCTATGTGCATTTACTTTTAGTGCTTTGAGTGTTTGGTGTGCTGCTATGTCTTTAAATGAACCTGTTGCCTCCATGAAGCACTCCTGTGTCACAGTGGGTGGTAGTTATCCGTTTGTGTAATTCCTTTTTTTGTGTAGGATACACAAAGAGCATCTTGAGAGTTCAGACTTCAAATGTGTATATGTATATATATATATATATATATATGTGTGTGTGTGTTCCCTTCTCCATATACTGTACATGTACAATGTACATAAACTATGTGGAAAGACCAGCCCCGGCGATCTCTTCCTCCTCGAGCGTTATTTCACACGCACAGCTCCTTTTACCACTGGAGGATTAAAGATTAATTCAGGGAGGCCACGGGCAGAGTTCAGTTCGACTCATTGCTTTTTTTTTTTTTTTTTGCCTCCGCTGCATTTCGCTGTTGACGTGCTACACATCTCAGTCTGACAGGGTATGTGGCTTCTGCACTTAACCACGTGAGCGTTGTTTAAACATTGACTCATCATTATGCACGGCCAGCAGCCCCGCTAAGCAGTTCCCAGCCTGCTGCCTGTCAGATAGGGAGCCTCAGAGCTCATTAGCAGGCTCCGCTCATTAGCCAATCACAGCCATTGATTAAAAAGCCCCTCAGAGAGGTGATTTTCTTTTTCTTTCCTACCTTTCTTTTTAAGTTCCTGGTCGACTGGAGAAGTAAACAACCATAGCTCGTGTGGTATCTCTTGTGTGTATGGTGTACGTATGCATTATCTGTGTTTGTCCGCCTTACACACTAAACTTGGTTCCACGGAGATAGTGTCAGCGTAATGGATGGTTGCGGTGCAGAGAACACCGGGAAACGTGGATGGGACCGAGTCTTGCATTCATCGTGGCTTCAGCGAGACCTTCACTCACCTTTTCAGGTGTGTGCGTGTGTGTGTGTGTGTGTGTGTGTGTGTGTGTGTGTGTGTGTGTGTGTGTGTGTGTGTGTGTGTGTGTGTGTGTGTGTGTGTGTGTGTGTGTGTGTGTGTGTGCACTTATTTCCATTTAGTACCAGTGTCCTTCACATTAATCGCCCTGCCGGTGATTTCTACACAAGCGAGAGAAATATTGAGTTTTACCACGGTCAGAACAGCTTCTCTCAGTTGACCGCAACTTGATTTTGTGCATTTTTAGACTCAAGAACTTGGTTTGTCACATGCATGTATGTCGCAATGAAATTATAAAAGGGAGAACTGCGGAGGCTGCGCAAAAGAGCAAAGTAGGGAAGAAAAACCTAAATGGTGACACCATGGGAGCTTACCCTAAGCTAAAACTTAGACGGCCACCCCATAACATACAGTAACAACTGAGCAGAGAAATGTCTTATTGGTTTTGTCCCCTTTTCTCTGCTGTTCTTCTTTGTCGTCTCTCTCTCTCTTTCTCTCAGCGCCTGCTGCCTTGATATGTCCTCTTTCCATTACGCAAATGAGGCTGTTTAAAATGAAGCAAGCAGAGTGTCCTCTGAGAGTCGGCGTGTGTTTTTCTCAGCAGTGTTATTTTTACCGTTCTTTTCACCGCTCGAATACACAGATGGACTCAGTACCCGTGTCGGAGCGCCACAGACAGACAGACAGACAGACGGGCAAGACCGACTGGCAGGTTGCCTGTCGATTACCTTGCATTGAGGCTCGTCCAACTGTGCACAGCCCGCTATCTCTTGGGATTCCAAGCAAGAAATTTCAATGTCATACTGTGAAGTGACATTTATTTTTTACCTTATTTGTCATGTGCATTGCCTACCTTCCACACACACTCTGGGGCAGAGGTAGTATTAAAGGTTATGAGAGCAGGTGTGTGTGTGTGTGTGTGTGTCTGTGTGTGTGTGCAAAACTGTATTTGTTTTTCCTTTAGGGAAAGTAATTTAAATAGTGTTTTGCACTCTGTGCTATCTTTCTCTTGCTCTCTGTCCCAGCCTCTCCGAGAGTTCGGCCTCAACCAGCGAGTGTGACATGAGGTTGTGCCGTGCCATGCTCGTGTCAGATCCATTAGCGATGAGAGCACGCGGCGGTGATTAAAGATTGATCCCGTACGCCTTCCCCATCGGATCAGCACACCCCTCACATGGCTCTTTCATCTTCTCGTTCGTACTGCTCTTTAATTTCCAACGTTAACCGGCTTGTCTTCTTAATGACAGCTCGATTGCAACAAACACGCTCGATTGGAGTGAACAATGACAAACTGGGCTTATTGTAAGATGCTACTAATTCAGTGTTTATGACATTTTCTGGCATACTTTCACAATGTCTTAAAGTAAGTTGAGCAAAGGGGACCAGAGAAGCACTGGCGGCCTGCCCAGCTTAGACACACCCCTCGACTTCACCTGGATAAAGGAAAAACAGATTACGACTGTTGTTTGAGCTGGGCAGGTGCTTATAATAGGTGTGTGTGTGTGTGTGTGTGTGTGTGTGTGTGTGTGTGTGTGTGTGTGTGTGTGTGTGTGTGTGTGTGTGTGTGTGTGTGTGTGTGTGTGTGTGTGTCTGTGTGTCAGTGGGGTGTTGTGGTTGGGAATGAATCCGAGGAATTTCAACTGGTCTCTAGCTGAGCATCTGTAGAGTTAATTATGAGCTTCGTCAGTTTACCCTCGCACCCCATCTCTCTTCTTCTCTGTCTTTCTGACTTTCTGTGCCTGAACTGCGAGTTGTCACTCCCATTTTCAGCAGGATGTCAATTTTCTTATTTTTTTTTGTTTGTTTCTCTCTGAAAACTGTTAAGTGCCAAATAGAGACCTACCTAAAATATGCCTGTATCTTGTAGAAAGATACAGGCATATACCTGTATCTTGTATAATTTGGGTTCTAACTAGTAATTTATAGCTAAGAAACAACAACTTAGAAGGTGAGGGCTGTTGCCAACTCACAACACATTATACTTGTACTTTCCTTCTGTTGAAACATTCTAGTTTAGGTCATTGAGCAGCATGGAAGATGTTGGCCTAAATCCCTCTTCACTACTCTGATGCTTTCAGAGATTAGATTAAACCCTTCCCACTCACAGAATATCCTTCTTCTTCATTTTGGCCCCTCCCAGGACCGTGTTCGCAAGTGAGCGCAACTGGTGGCAAAGCCTACCTGAGTGAGGGCTGTCATGTTGCCTCATGGCATGTAATCCCATGCCACATCAGGTTAAACTACCCCTTAGCAGTCACTGTCAAACCCACAGCTTCACCTTGGCCATTCTACCGGAACGTTCTATAGCCCAAGACAGAATTTTCTTGGCAGTTACCCTGGTCTCAGATGTGTTGTTTTGAATCTTATGTGTGACTAGCCATGTGTGGCTCTGAGTGCAACCATGTCCATAGTGATTGTAGCTGCGCAAACATCTCCAGTGCAAATTCCCTGGGAGCTAGACTTGACTCTGTGCCTGTGTATGTACACACAAGCACATCTTGACTTTGGGCATATATGGGACTATGTCCGGCCAACCAGGCTGTGACGATTCCCCACACATGCAGAGACTTCTCGGGGCAGTAAATAACAAGGTGTCCCAACTAAAGGGCCCCGAACGGGGCCGGAAAAGGGGGTGAGGTGAGGCGGGGTCGTTCAAGATGCCAACAAGAGGGACAAGATGTCTGCTTCGGGGTATGGAAGTAGTAAATCAGCAGAGTTGAGAAATGTCAGGCAGGTGTTTCTGACAAGCACTATCCCTCTTACTGAGAGGTTTGGTGCTAGATTTGTCACAGACTATATGGAACCTCGATGATGAAAGACTCCAGGAATCAGCAAGCAAACTTCTCTTCCAGGAAAAGAAGATTTACATGCAGGCAAAAACCTTCTTACATGAGCCGAAAGACGTATGAGTTCAGACGTGTGTGGAAGACCCAGATAGGAAATCTGACAAATGGGTCATTCATTCGATGCTCAAGGTTCACACATAATATAGTACACACTCAGTCCTGTTCTTAGAATGATCAGCATTTCATGGGATAGTGTTAGACCTAAGATTTGTTATCATATATACATCTGCATGAGTACTGTACATACATTACACTACTTGTATGCAGTACATCTACATAGATTCGTGTATACTTACAATGCAGTTACCGCTTGACTGTACTGAGCTGGTCAAAGCAACTCCTACAAAACCTGACTTTTTCCTTTTAAACATTAATTTCACTCTTTCACTGCTGACAGGAGGATTAAGGGGCGGCTCGGTAGTAACATCAACCACCCTGTTGTGCAGATTGCGGGTTAGGGAGGCACAGATAACAGTATCGGGTCTTATACTGTGTCCATGTACTTGTACTGACAAAACTACTTGCAGAAAATGTAGCAGTTGTTGTACTGACTTTCTATTCCACCGAAATTGTCAATTTTGATTTCAATTTTCAATTTCAATATTGGTATTTGTGCGCATTATTGGCAAGTACCAATGAGTGACTGGTCCTGGTTGTTTATATCTGCTTTGTGTCTGTTTTCTTTCACCGTGTGTGTGCAAGCCCATGGGAGCAGTAACGAGGGCCATGACTGTGATGATGGAGGCCTCCGAAGACAGTTATACAGCCCACTTCCCGCAAGGTGCTTTGTGGATAGTAGGAATCCCTCCATAAATCCGCTTCGCTCTCCCCCCCTGCTCCACTTTGCTTTTGCTTTCTCAACTGCGCAGTCCACTCGGCCCCCTTCCCATTTAATGGCCATGATGGTTCTCCCTCCTCTGAGTAATGAGAGGGGGAGAGAGTTGTGTGTGACACCATCTATCCGGTTGTAAATCAGACATATTGTGTAAGGCATCCCAGCTCAAACACTCGAAACAGACGTCACATCCAACTGATACTGATACATGCACCTCACTGCACACCTTCTGAAGTATTACATCAAAAGCTGCAAATACAGATAATTTCCATAATTGATTATACATTCTGATATTTTCTTGTATTCCTAAATTAATCTATTATATTAATTATAATAGATTAATCTTAATAATTAATCTATTATTAATAAGGTGCAATATTCTGGACAAACTTAATTGGATGTTATCTGCGCCTAAATAGACATCATAAAACACCCCCTTTGACACACGGTCCCATTATTGTCTGGCTCTTTCTCGCTCTTTTACACCAAGGCGACGGCCCTCGATGACCTCCCCAACCTGAAGAAATATTACACTTGTATTGTCCGCCAAGTGGATGTTGGTTGGTTATTGGTAACTAAAGAAAACATGGACAGATTAGCCAGGAGAGAGTGGGAAAGCCATCCTTTTATTAAGCAGGCTTCCAGCATTGCCCAGCTCCTCTTGCTCCATGGTATGTCAGGCATGATTGATACTGTGCTTTTCATTGAGGCTTACTCAAAAATGCTGTTGATTCCAGTGAGGCAAAGTGACTTGAAAGGGCTTGTTAGCTGAGCTTGCATCATCCTTTCACAACATACGTACATTCCACCGAGTGCCTCCGCTCTCCAAACACCCTCCCAGCCTTACACATGCACACCATGACACATACAAGGCATCACTTTTGCATTTGTGAAACAAAAGCAAAAATGATTGCCTTGGTTTTGCTGAATGGCGACACAAAAGATCTCCTCAAATCAGCATTTACATGGCGATCCACTGGGTTATCTTAATGTCTACATTCACGGGCACCGTCTCGTGCACTCCATAGTTGTGTTTACCCATATCCCAGTTCCCTTAGGGCCAGCTATGTAGGAACATGTAGTCATTCTGCTCCTAAGGTAAATAGGGTGAGGGTCTCAGAGGGTGTGAGATCAGAGCATTTGCATAGCACACAGAGCTTTTGCATAGCACACTGACGTCCGCCATACAGCACAAGGTTAATTTGTAGAGCTTGTGGTTTTTGCCGAAACTCCATGTCAATTTGTGCCGAGTTTCACTGTAAAAAAAAAAAAACGAACCCAAAAAAACCCTGGATTTTGGCTAATGGAACTATTTTGATCAGAGCTATGAACTGCACACCTACCATTCATGGTCAAAGCTTGACAGCTGGGGAGGGAATTTATCGGAATGCAATGCTCTCATCTATGAAAACATCAGTTCTTCTGTCAGGTCAGTATTTTCCTATGGAAGCCTTTCCTTTTTTTTCTTTTCTTTTTTTTTTGTCCAAACGGCTCTGTTCAGCCTTGCTCAAGAATGTACACCTGCTCTGTGTGGGATTTATAATTTACATCCCTGGGACTCGAGGAAGTCAAGTCTCTGGTTCACAAGAATGTAATTTGTGGTTGTTGGTAAATTAAAATGGCTTGGGCTGTTCTCTAGTCTGCAGAAATCAATAACTTTTAGGTTTGATAAAATCCATTTGGCGTGCTGAAAAAAGTTTTTTTTTTATGGACCTAAATTTGTGACATTTAGTATCACAGATGGGCTATATTAAAATAATATGTATTACATTTTTTGTTTTATTTGGCCATTACTGAGTGCAGCTAAAATAATATTATAAAATAAATAACTAAATTCATATTTCCATAAAATTTCTGTGCCACCGCTGTTAACTGTCCCCGACACTTTCTGCTCACTGTTTGGAAAGTCACAGTTGTTATCGAAAGTCACAATATACATTTACCCTTATTTGGGGCTTTAAGCTTCATTTCAAGCTTTTCCTGAGGCAAATGGAGTTTCTTGTTGAGAAAATAATGCCAAAATTTCGTGACATTTGTTCTTGTATTTTAACGAAGGGTATAACAGCATTTCTATTCTTATTTAAGAACATAAAGACAACACACAAAAAAACGTGGTAAATAATTAATACAGGCTGACACTGCTCTCTTTAAATTACTAATAAACTGAGCCTCAAACCTGTGGCACTAGAGGCCAAGACACTCCAAACTCGCTCCCTCACTCAAAACACACACAGAAACAGGCACACTAAGACAGAGCTGAGCACCCACCCATCCGACAAAAATGGAAACTAAAAGCTATAAATAGCCCAGCCTCTCGCAAAATTTAAAGCTACCAATTTACAGTCACATTCTGTGTGAATTTCATCCTTGAAAAAAATAAGTGGGTTACCTTTCATGGCATCCTTCCCTTAACTTCAAACATGGCATCATGCCTTTCCAGTACTCTCTTGAAACCCTTTTATATATTTTTAGTTTTTAGTTGTGTAATTTTACCGTTGTTAGTTAGTTAGTTAGTTAGTTAGTTCCTCCCGTTCCTTCTGGAAAATTTATATTTTGTATTTTGGCGAGTTTGCATTCTTATGCATGCAGTATGTATGCGGCATGCATATACAGTATATACTGTGTACTACACTGTATATAAAAATACAAATAATATACATGTCCATGCGTGTCCTCTGGTGTGAGCATCGCTGGGAACAGAGTGAGATCCTTCTTCCCTAGAAGCCAGTGCTGAGTCAGGTGGAGAGTATATAATTACACGTGGGTGCCCATCAGCAGTCTGAGAGACCTCTTTCGCTGGCTCCGCCAACAGAACACGCTCCTGTCCTCGGCCGGGTTCAGCTTCAGTGCCGCCAAGCCGCTCATCCGGAGCTGAGCTCTTCCTGCCCGCCTGCCTGGGCTTCCAGCCTACATGATCAATCAGGCATTATCATTTGCGCTATTAGCGGTGGGCTGTGTGGGAAGGAGGGATCATGAGTCATCTCCGGCAGATTCCTCATCACCTATACACTCATCCCAGCGCCATCTTCCTGAGCCAGTGATTAGCAGCAGCAGCAGCGGCAGCAGTCTGGGAATGAGTGAGCCATCTATTTCTGCTTGAACTGTGATGCAGTCGTGTCTGAAGTGGGACTTTGAAATATGGGGGCCAAGCGTTGAAATTAGTTTTTCAAGGAACCGACTGATGACTGATTCAAAAAATCAGAACTAGACCCTAAATCAACTCCCCCGCCTTCTCTGCACACCCCTTCTACCGCAGCCCCTTTATGTTCTGCACGTTGGGCCAGGTTACAGTCTCGCTGGTGATTCATGGTGACTGCTACGTAGTTTGTCTCAAGCGGTAGTGACAGCCACAGGTGATGGGCACCTGGCACAGACTCTTTGTGTCTCATCTTGCTTCAGTTGGTCAAGCTTGGCTACGCTTTTAACCCCCGGTTTATAATCCATTACGCATTACCCAGCTCCAGCTTTATGCATTAAGAATTTTGCTCCTGTCCTTATGTCACTTCCATAACCCTTCCAAATATTTTAGCAGCTGTAGTGGTTACATAAAACTTTTCATTTTCAACTGCTTTGAGGCAGCGTCAGTTGCAGAAGATTCTTTAAGCCGTTAGAGTCATTTGGAGGGTTGCACCTTTGTCAACAGCAGCCCCGCAGCAATTGATGAGGGCAATGTAAAACTTGCCTGATCCAGTCTGTGAAGTCTAATAACTTGTGACATTCCCGTCACAAGCCCACTCCTCCAAGCTCTAACGTCTTGTTTTGCAGCGCTCACGGACGCCCTTGATTTGGGAACTCAGGTGTCCCCTGTATTAATGAGCTGCTAATGCTGTGGCTCATGGAGATTTCACAGTTGAACAAGCTAATCATTATAGAGGCCGGTATGCTACAGGCTACGCTGAGGGATGCCTCGATACGCAAACTGCGCAGGCTGAAGCTTATTCCCGTAGCTCCTGATTCCCCCGCGCTGAGTCATTAGCATCTCAATAGAGGAGGGACATGAGGATGGGGGGGATGTTTTCAGAGTTGGTCGATCACGCGCGCTTGGTTGTTTGCTCAGAGAAATATTTGCCAAATTAATGTGCTGCGAAAATAAAAATGCATTATTCATCAGGTGTGCCAAAGCTTCGGCGAAGCTCCGTTCGCCGGGAACCAAGCAACCGTTCAGGCTAATTAGCAAGCAGAGTGTCTAGAGAGCCTGCAGCAGGCCGGCTTTCCTCTGTGTGTGAGGACAAACAGTATTATACACACTAATGCAAGCACACACACACAAACACACACACACACACACACAGACCATCAAACTAAAATGTATGCTTCCACAACAGATAAACACACTTGAAAAGAGACCCAACACGAGTGCAAGCCTTGCACATACTGAACAGTGTTTGATGTTTTGTTAAGACCTCCCAGACGCAACCAAATTGTCCAGCTGTGACTCCCTTTTGTTTTTCCATCCTTACTACCCTGTCACATAGCATAAAAGCAAATTGGTTCCAGTCACAGAGGTGTGTCTGCGCTTTAAGGCCGTCTAGGAATCAAAGTCCCAGCAATGTGGGCCGTAAGAACACGGAGAAGACACGGGGTCTTTTTCATAGAGGGAGCCCTCTTGTTAGTGCCATTTATTGTCTCAAAGTTCAGAGATTTATAGAATTCAAGCGACAAACATTTAGGTAATGGGACGTTGGGCCTATTTAATTGCATCTTTACTAGATCAGTGTTTTAGTCATCATTCAATGAGTGTACAAGAATAAACATTGCTAGATATGTAATTGTACATAATAATGTGTTTTTAGGACTGTTTACGATTTGGTCACAGTAACTTAGGAGTCGTCTCGACTCCCGAAACTCTTTGCAGATTTGGAAACTTGTTTTAGTGCTAAAAGGCCTCTTGAATTATTCTTTGACCAAAAAAACAAACAAAAAACAGTTTGTCTTTCTTTTAAGAATTTGCCAGTTTGGGGCCACACTTAGTCTTCAGATGTGTCCTGAATGTGGACCCAGATTATGAAACTAGCTCTCTGACATTTAGCACCGTGTTGAACATTTAATACTACGCTTTGAAACTACTTGTCAGCGTAAATATCCACTGAACCCCAATCAGCAATTATGATGCGACCTGATTCGTTGATTCAGGGAACCAGGCCTGTGGCCCTGCGGAATTCAAATTGAAAAAGCTTCATCGCGTCAGTGTGGCATAAACACACTTTTAAAATGCTGAAGTTGTATAAAATTTTCCAGCACAGACTGACAACCAGTGCTGTAGACCAAAGGATAGCTTTGTATTATCATTGATAATAATGGCATCTATCGTGCACTGTTATTCAGGATGGGCATGATATGTGTTCCTTCCCCACTCCCTCGAGCTAGCTACCTGCTCTCCAACTTGTGCCCTCAAGGTTTATTCCTGCATGGCGCGATGGAGCGGGAAGCACCGCGGGATGTAAAATGGAAGGTTATCGAGGACAAAAGACTGTTCTGTTCTGTGCGTTTTATTAGTCTTATCAGCGGAGCCACTCTTGAGAGGGCGAAGCCGGAGTAAAACCTGTCGGCGCAGGGCAGCGGACGCCTCGGTCGCGCCAGACACGACAAAAGGAGCGACTGTTTGGTGAGGAGCTGTGAAGACAGTGGCGTTGGGGCATGGCGGCTTGGTGCCAGCACGTCACCGTCTCTGTCCATCTCCGGTTGTTCTTGTCATCCCGGAGCAGAGTGGCACGCAGCAGCAACACCACTGTCCATTGTCCACCGTGACTAGCAAGGCCCGGCCTATTTATCTCTGGACTGTTTGACTTCCCAGGCTGGTGATACTGATAGCGACTTGCTGTTTATGTCAAGGACAATGTGTTACAACATTGACTCCTCTGGCTGCGCGTTGCTCTTTATACTATGTGTGTGTGTGTGTGTGTGTGTGTGTGTGTGTGTGTGTGTGTGTGTGTGTGTGTGTGTGTGTGTGTGTGTGTGTGTGTGTGTGTGTGTGTGTGTGTGTGTGTGTGTGTGTGTGCTTGTGTGTGTGTGCTTGTGTGTGTGCTTGTGCGTGTGATGCTCACCGTTCTTTATTCCTCATTGTTTGGTGGACGTCTGTGAGTACAGAGATAGCGCTTCCATAGCTCCAAGGTAAGGAGTGGGCTTTTCCTAAAGATGGGTCAAAATTTTCCATCTCAAGGACCATCTATTGGATGCGTATAAGGCAAGGAACCTCCCATTTGAGAAGATTTTGCCTCTGGGACCCCAGTCTGAGAAGAATAAAAATTGAGAATCCCTGGTCTACCCGATGATCCTCCTCTCCATGCATGCACATACATACATACATGTAGAAATTATTAAACTAAGTCTTATTCTTTGTTCTTTCTGACTTTGGCAAGTTTCCCAGTATTACAGGCGATGAACCCAAGGAATGTGGAGTGTGTCCATCCTACAGTGCGTGAACGTGTGCTTGCAAGTCTTGCGTTTCTGTATTTCCTTTGAAAATGCAGTTTTAGGTACGCGGGTGTTTGAACCCCTTGAATGTTTTAAACGCGCACTTTTGTGCAACAGGGGAAGACGAAGGCGGGTTTTTCTTTTCCTACGTTGAAAATTTCAACGGATTTCAACTTCCGATAGCAGAAGTAGAGAGAAGCGTTTGGTTTCAAAAGAGAAAGTGCCACAGTAGAAACACCAGAGAGTGACAGACACTTAGATATTAATAAACCCCTCCATCTATATTTCAGAGGGACTTTTATCCCGGCTCATAAAGGTATGCCACGTTACACACGTTGCAGGGTGTGAATCTAGCACCGTCTCACTTGCGCGGTTGTATATCCAACGGTTCGTAAAAGCCTCGTGACGCTCGGCTCGTCCACGAGGACAAATCCGTTCGCGAATTGACACAGATGCTCCGCCGTGCGCCGCGTGTCAACCGGGGTCTCCGTGCAAACTCCTTGTGCCTTTTTAGCCGAATCCACCAGGGGATTCGGGGGGGGGCTGCCGGTGCCGAGGAGATACAGAGTGATGAAAGGAACGTCTGGCTGGCTGACTGCTGATGATGAGAGGGGAGAGAAGGAAGGGCACATGCCTCTAATCACTGCTCTTTTCTCCACCACCACCACCCGTTCTCCCTCTTTCTCCATCTCTCAGCTCTCTTGCCCTTTCCAACCCCCCACCCCCTTACTGTCTTTCTTGCAATTCCTTATAATGTTGTCATTCTTTTTACTCTTTTCAGGAGTTCTCAGACAAGTGTATTTCCCCCCTCAAGTGGATTTTAAATTATTTATTTTAATGGCAGGATTATTTCTGTGTGTGTCTGGAATTGATGTGTGGAATAGGCCAGTGTTTTTGATTTACATCTAAAGTCACTTTAATATAAATTGTAAGACGGAATGGAGGACCGAGGAGTAAGAGGTACAAATGGTGGCTGTCGATGGGCTGGGTTTAGATAAAAGTGGGGGCTTTGGGTTAGGGTGTGGAGGCTCTTTCTCTTATTTATTTTTCAGTGCCCTGAGGTTACTGGGTGGGACTCGGAGGTGTGGAGCGGTGTCTCGTGGCTAAATTACGAGATTTAGACTACATGGGTTGGCTTGAAATAAAATGGGTGTGTCGAACATGTGCGAACACTCTGCAGCTCGTGTCTTTATGAAGCTGTCACAGCCCTGGCAAACCTTTTATTTTCTGTCCGCTTAGGAGCGGGCATATTTGCAGTCTTTCATTTGTCTAAAGTGAAGGAGTAGAAGGACCGACTATTGGAGCTCTGCAAACACACTGTCGATAGTAGACTGAAGGCTTTTTTTTTTTTTGTGCACTATTTTAGTTTGGCATTTCCAGATCAGTACTCGAGCTCACATGCTTTTGTTTCACATTTCTGAAACTGCACCTTTTCCGAGGCCTCCTGAACCATTCAAAAAGTTTCTCTACGGTCTTCATTGCAGTGAAATGTGACGTGGGACTACGGGGCTTTGCGGCGGAGTGAGCCAGGTCAGGCGGACGTCTGATCTCTCTGAGCGCTGCTGCGTCCCTGTGACGGTGAGAATAGACGGCAACCTGAGACTTCCAGGCCTGTTTGTTTCCTGTTAGTGCAGTTGATCACATTTCGCCGACCATGATGTATGAGGACTGAGCACCATGGGAGAAGGCCAATCCTGTCTTGTAAGGGTTTGTTTTTCTGTTGTTAGTGACCTTTGTCTTGGGTGCGTCAATATTATCGTTTATTATCTTTCAGCAGTGAGATTAGGAGAGTGCCATATTATGAATGTATACATTGGTTCAGGAATGTTTGAGGGTGTTTTATTTTTATTTTACTTTGTCCACCATGCTTACCTTACCCTTGTACCATTGTATTATAGAGAGTAGTAGAGTAGTGCGTGCTCTTGATATTTAAAGGATCGACCAATCACCGGAACTCAGTTCAATACAGGATCAATACAGAATGTGATGTTTCCTTCACATCTACAGAGCAAGAATTACTGAGGTAACAATATTTTAATATTTAAACACAATGATTACTAAAACAAAGGGCAATTCTGAAGATTAATAAAGACGGAAAAGAATCCTGGCAATCGATTACCAAATGCATAAACACGTAATTTATAATGTGCTAATAGTTGCCTTTCCACTTAAACTGATCTAAAGTAAATGATCTGCATGTAGCATTTATCCTGGATTGTGTTTCTTTAAAATATGTTGTTTAAAAAAAAAAAGGAAAGAAACTGATACGAAGCCTACACCAACTTGCTGTTTCAAACTTACGTTTTTTTTAACCGTGTTCTTTTCTTAAGAGCAGGACAAATTGTCTCAAATGATTGTATTGTATGTACATTTTGTGTGTGCACACCTTTTTGGTCAGGGTATGTTCAGTCCCACTAATATCATGGTTTTTAATTCAATATACAGTGTATAAAATATGTAGGCATGTATTATGTAAAGCTACAAAAAAATAAGATCCTAACATATTGTCTAAAATTAGAAAATAATAAATTATCTGCAATTAAATTGAACACTTGCTAGATATGCCTCTCACTTTGGTGATCCGGGAATGTAATAAATACATGGTAAAACCTGCCGATCGCTGCAGCGTAGTCCAATGCATTTGCGCCACAGTTAAGGGCTAAGTGCTTCAGAGGGCTGCAAATTACATATATAGTTTATTTTGAAAGGTGATTGTATACCTTTCATAAACAGGTTATTCTGGCACACTGAATGGCTCTATTCCACGAAGAACGCAGCTCCTCATCATCATCATCATCGTCATCATCATCATCGTGTGTGCGTGTGCGCGCGTGCGCGCGTGTGTGTATGTGTGTGTGTGTGTGTGTGTGTGTGTGTGTGCGTGCGTGCGCGCGGCAGGCTATGTTCAAGTGGTATTTTTAATGTTACTGAGCAGGTTGGTACCTCTATCCATACACTTGATTAATGATGCTGTTGCATCTGTCAGCTGTGTGGGTGTATGTATGTATGTATGTATGTATGTATGTATGTATGTATGTATGTATGTATGTATGGCTCGCTTACGGCATAAGTAACCTATTTATGACCATTTTTCTCTCCGGTATGTCTGAGGAATGATGATTGGGAAGCAGATTTGGTTCTAGATATGCTGTGTGAGGAGTTTTCTTCAGCCCCCCAGCTCGTACCTTGCACGGGCCTGTGGCGTAACATTCCATTGGCTGAACCTGTCTTGGAAATAATAATACAGAGGGAAGGGCCTTGTTTTTCCACTTTCCTCACCTTTATGTCTGTACAGGACAGAGATAAGCCTTGAGGTGAAGATATTTGAGGAACCATATCAGCTCACTTAGTGTGTGTGTGTGTGTGTGTGTGTGTGTGTGTGTGTGTGTGTGTGTGTGTGTGTGTGTGTGTGTGTGTGTGTGTGTGTGTGTGTGTGTTTTAGCCCCAATTATATGTTGCAGCATGGCACGATATGTGCCTGCCCAAAGAAAAAGAAAAAAGCTTGGCAGCATCATAGTGTTGAAATTCCAAGCATCCTCAAGTGGTGTGATCAGCCCTTCCCTTTCCCTATCAGCGCTTGTCTTTTCAAGATCATATCAGCGGCTTGAGTTTCTACCATATGTGATCATCGCCAACAAATTTCCTGTGTTGTTGCCCCTCTGGGTTCTGTCTCCGTCCCATCCGGTTCCGTCGTTCCTCCTCTTGGCATTGAAACCCCGAGCTGCTCTGTGTGTTGTTTCCATATCAGAGCGGGCTGTTGTTGCTCCCCAGCTGAGTTTGTGTTTGGCGTCTAAATAGCAGATGAGTAATGGTGGTAGGGGGGAGCAGCTAGGTCAGCAGTAGGGAGGCGTGAGCAGGGTGAGGGAGGGCTTTTAACTTATTAAAGAAAGGCAGGGATTCTTGGGGCTGGCAGATGAAATCAGTGCATTCCTCCCATGCAGCTCCACCGTTAAGACGGCCGGTGGAGCAAGCCAGGCTCTGAATGAGGGGCAAGATAATGGAGGGTTTCAGTCCTAAAATGCCTCCCTGTTGAGAACCAGGACAGAGATGGAAAAGAGAACACCATCTGCCCCAGTGTGTGTAAGTGGAGTATTTCTGCGCCCGCACTGGCGACAAAGTTTCATTTACATTTTCAGAGTTCTATTCATAGTCCCTGAGGCGCCTGAGGCGATTCACTTTTTATGAGCACTGAGGTAGGTGTTCTGATGTTCACCTGTAAAAGAACAGATGGAGTGTCATGAATGTAATGATAATCCTTTAGATGATGCCGAACTTGAAACCTGCTCCTCAGCCCTCTACCAGGCCGGCTTCAGAGAAAAGTTCGAGACCTAGTTGTTGTCGTGCTTATGGGACGCAAACTTATGTAACGCAAATACTTTAGTCCACATGAAGACACGCACATACACAGCCTTTAAATGTTTATGTAAACATATTGACATATACGCAAGAATATCCGCTGTCTTGCTCTTTCCTGCGCATTCCCCCAAACATTCGAGCGTCAAGCATACGCATATTTGACTCGTTCCAGTTTCCCTGTCCGTTCCCCTCTGCGGTAAGCCTTCACAATGGCTTTGAGGGAGTGCAGCAGAGCGTTTAATTGGGTTACAGATTGGCGTTTACGCTTCCAGGTCCGCGAGATACTGCCGAGGCTCTTAACTAACCACTGCAAGCCCAACAAAACACTCCGCTCCTCGACCCGGAGGCTGCTGAGTTGGTAATCTATAACGCAGTCACGACCAATAGACTCAACAACACACAACATGGCAGGGTTTGTGTTGGGAAGGCTTTTGAGACACTTGTAGCCTAGATGTTCGCCTGATGAATGGGCTGCTGCGCACACCTAAACTACTGGTGGGCTGTGTTTACCATAGCAACAAGTTGTGGCACATGCGGGGAAGTGTAATTATGTCACCAAGGTGGAATTTATCAGGTCTGCTTTTGCTCTCTGACATGTCTACACAATTGCACTGTAGTACATAAACTTCCAATCATTGATAACCCTGACGATTTGCCCCCATCTATTTTAACAGTATTTTGTGTGAAGTCTGAATTTCAATTGATTAAAACTCTTTTCTTGTCTCCATCCGCAGAATCAACGCCATGCAATGTTGAGTTCAATCCGACCAGTTCCAGCTGATCTGATCTGAAGCCTGCCTCAGCCCCTTGTCCCGCACTATCTACCCGCTTCCAAATGGAGCTGAAGGTGTGGGTGGATGGAGTGGTGCGAGTGGTGTGCGGCCTATCGGAGGAGACTTCCTGCCAGGACGTGGTCATCGCTTTAGCCCAGGCCATTGGTAAATACCCGATGCACACATCCTCCTCTGGAATCCTTTTATCACAAAGAAGGGATAATGGATAGTGTAACTCTGTGGGGACGCCTTGCTCATCTGTGCCTGAAGCACAGTTTATCGAAGGGACAAAAAAAGTCAATGAGTTAGTATGTGCATCATTGAAATAAGACGTGTTACCTGCACGGGTGCGAATGCAGTCGTTTATTTCACTCTCCACTGACCTAAATAAAGTGCTACGTTTTTGAAGTGGGGGGTCAGTTTGGAAAGGAGCCGGGGCTCCATCTCTCTATCCTCAGGCTGCTGTAGTGTTGAACAACTCAACTCCACATTTAGCACTCTGCTCCTTCCATGAGCGAGATGCTTGCCAAGTCATTAGGGAGGGTTTGTCCTAATTTCAGGCCCCTTGTGGAAACTTGAGTTTATTTGAAAAATATTATATGTTGTGTAAGTCTTACACAACATCCTCTTACTGCTATTCTCAGCAGTTGGGGAGTGAGCGAGGTCTGCATCGACGCAAGACTGCTGATGTCATTTTCTCACTCAAGACTTGAGAATCAAGTCCAACACTTTGATTGGGCCGCATGAGGACATCAGATCTTTGCTGATCTCACCAAGATACCAAATACAAGTCATTTAACAAGAGATTTTTCTCCAGAGTAATGAGATGTGATTTAAAATCCCACGCTTTGTTTTGCGTCGTGTGTGGTCATTTGTTCTGTCATATTTTTTGCTCCAACTATCTGTATCTGCCCCCAGGTCAGACCGGCCGTTATGTTCTGATACAGCGTCTGAGGGAAACGGAAAGGCAGCTGCTAGCCACCGAGAGGCCCCTGGAGTCTCTGGCTAAGCTAGGCCAGCATGGCAATGAAGTCCAATTCTTTCTACGGCGCACAGGCCCCAGCAGCAGTGACGGACAAGTGACTAAACAAGACAAAACCGCCACATTCCCCTTGCCTAAGCATCCGGAGCCAGAGGCGTCCAAACGCAACCAACCCAAAAAAGCACTCACTTTCAACCTGGGGCCCTCCACCTCCCCTAGAACCATAGCCAAACAGATAAGGAGGTCTCCCCGGGACTCCCCAGAGCAGAGAGCCTCTCCTTCCCCCTCTCTCAGTCCGGTGTCCTCACATCTACCGTCTCCTTCTCCGTCACCTCCCGCCGGTCCGTCTAAAGATGAGGTTTTCCGGCAGGTTCTCCAGCAGCAAGAGAGACTGAGGGCTGTTGAGGCCCAGCTAGATGCCCTAGAGAGGGACTCGCATTCTTGGGAATGCCCCTCCCCATCCCCCTGCCCCTCGCCCGTGTCCGACGCCCGCTTCCAGGAAGAGATGGAGACCCTGGAAGTTGCGGTGCGGAGGAACCAGGCCGAGCTGGCCCACGAGCAGTTCTGGGAGGAGGAGCTGCGAGCAGAGGTGGAGAGAGAGAGAGGGATGAGGAGGAGACTCGGGGACCTCCACGCCAAGATGGAAGACTGCGGTCACCGGCTCCACGATTTCTCCGTCCGCTCGGCTCAGTTGGAGCAGGAGATCCAGCGGGAGAGCCAAGCAGGGGGGCTGCGGCAGGCCCAGAGGGCCGGCGGAGCGGGGCCCGAGGAGTCTGCGGACGCGATGAAGGTGGAGCTGCACAGCCTGGAGAAGCGAGCAGCACAGCTGGAGGAGCAGCTGTCCACCACAGACAAGGCTCTGGGGAAGGCCGAGTCGGTGCTGCAGGTAAGGGGAGAGGTCAGGGCTCTGGGGAAAGGACTCTAGGGCTACATCAGGGCTGGGCGGTACTGACAAAAACAAATATCACAATATATTTTTGATGGATACCTCAATATCGAGAAGTTGACTATATATCAGGGATGACTATTGTTGTTCTCATAAGATATATACACAGAATTAATATTGGAAAAACAATCATTAGTAATGTGGATATTATGACCAAGTAGCTAGAGATTCACATTTCACTACACTAAATGAACACTTTATTAGGAACACTGGTACGCCTACTTATTCATCTTCTAATGGATACTTCCAGCATGATAATCCACCATGTCACAAAGCAAAAGTCATCTCAAACTGGTTTCATGAACATGACAATGTTCTTCAGGACCTTCCCAGTCACTGGATCTGAATCCAACAGAACACCTTTGGGATGTGATAGAACGGGAGATTCGCAGCATCAATGTGCAGCTGACGAATCTGCAGGAATTGCGTGATGCGATCATGTCAACATGGACCAGAACCACAAAGGAATGTTTCCATCTTGTAGAATCCATGGCAAGAAAAGTGTAGGCGGTTTTGAGAGCAAAGGGAGGCCAAACCCAGTATTAGTTTAGTGTTAGTAAATATAAATAAAGTGCTCAGTAAGTGTTTATCACAATATTATGATCCCAGACGATGTCGAGTCTCATATCACAATGTGGACATTGTATTGATTTATCGCCAAGCCCACATCAGCCCTCAGGTTTTTGTCACTAGAGGAGCCTCCTTCTAGCAGTTCTTCCTATCCTCTTATCCATGACGCACGCACCAGTGCAAGGAAACTCATTCTGCAAAGAAACACTGAGGAAAACATGGTGTACTGTGATGGTTTGTAGACATGAGACAGACGTCATGAATTATGAGAATGATGTTTACCTAGATCCAACCTTCTATAAATATGTTGCTTTTGGAGCTTATCATGTTGTACTGAACTGGTTCAGCAGGTATGATTCAGTAAGCTCAGTGCATGTGCATGTGTGTCCTTGACAGCCGCTACGTCTCCCTTTGCGCCTGTTAGGGGCAAATAAAGAGAATAAAGAATAATGTCTGTTCTTTAGTACATTCGCCTTTTTATTGAATTTACTGCACTACAGCCAGTTGGGATTCGGTTGCTCGTCATAGACTTGATCGCCGTGGTGTGTAGTATCCTTTCAATAAAGGTCAAACCTAGTTTGAAGCTGAAGCTCAAGGTCTCTTTCCACATGAATCCCGGGGTCTGGAGAGTTCACCCACTTTGTGAGGCTGAGCCCAGATAGGCTAAGAGAAACTTTAATTGGAGTGTCTTGGATGGTGTTTCTTCAATGATTTTGTCAAATTATACCACGCAGCGGCAATGTTTACAGTGCATGCTCCTGAAAGTCCTGAATGACATTTGCATAGATTAAACATGCTTGCTACACTCTTAATTGGGATACTAAGTGGTCTGTGAGCCCATTGCGTTCCATTTACATCTCAATAATGGTCCATTTGCTATGGGCTACAAAATTGATTAAAAGACAATAGAAAGAACTTTTGGTCTCAATCAATCGTCTTAATAGTAACTTCACAGCCCCTTGGGGTCAACTCAGCAGAGATTAAGCGACCGCTCCATGAAGTTAAAAAAACCTACTGAGGGAATGAGCGTCATGGTCAGGTAGCATGCTAACTGCTGGAATCTGCTAATGAGCTAGACAAGCAGCAAAAAAAAAAAGGGCGCATCCTTTTCTCTCCATGGTATGACTCTCTCTCATTCCGTCATGTCTTAATGCAGCCCGCGCCGACAGAGATTCAGATGCGGCAGCCATGTCGCCGGAGCCTCAAAGAGGTAGTAACGCCAAGTTGTTGTTATCTTTTGTTTTTCTTTAAGTCACGTTAAAGGCGGTGATGGAACACACCGTAATAAAGCTCCATTCATGGCTCCCGAAGGCCGAGGGAGTGGCGGTCTGACAAGGGCTGTGTCAGTTCTGATCTAATGAGTCGAGGCATGCCTGGCAGCTCGGCTCCGAGGTGTTGAGCACAGGGCTCCTGTCATTAAGCTAATGGAGACAGACCACCGGGTGTGAACTGCCTCAGCAGGTTGCCTCTTTCCACTGTCAATTACAAACGCACAAATACATGGCTGCTGGAGCTGGCACGCCGCTGCTCCTCCTCGTTGGGGCGGACGCATCGACTCGATGCAAATTAATCGAGTCGATGAGGTGGATCGACTCGCTTGTTTGTTAGTGTGACTCACTTTGTTACCCCCGAGGTGTAAGGGCGTCGAAACGATAAGCTTCTCTCCGCCCTCCAATTTATCAACCATCAAAGACGGAGGATATCCACCCCTCTCGTCTGCATGACGAGAGTCCCGGGATCCTGAGCTTTGATAGAAAACAGAAAAAGTTGGTTGTGCCGGAACTTGGATGATTCACTGCCACCAGCGATGCCGACTGGCTGATAAAAGTTATCAGACTCTGTAGCGTTGTGCAGCGGCACTGTGGTCTCGGCCGCCCCCCTGTGGTGAAAACTACACTTGCAAGTAAAATGAGCTGAAGGTTGATGTACCAAAGAGCAGGGGTTCCCAAAGGTTTTAAGGCCAGGCCCCCTTGGAAGACTTACCTCTGATACACTGGCAAAAAAGTGGCGAATCGTACAACAAATCCTCACTTACAACCGATTTAAAACAATACAATAAGAATATATTAAGAATAATCATTTTGCTCCCTGTAATTCCCTCTGCCATAGAGCAGCGATACCATTAAGTCTCGAGAATAAAATACAGCTTCTCTCTGTCCTGTGGTAGATCCTATCGCCACTAATCCAGTCAACCAATCTGACGACTTAAGTGATACTTTCCTGTCCCGTTTGCAGCAACTTAGATATAAGGAAGACTTTCTGTCACCCCCAGGACAAGCAGGAGGAGCTGGAGGAGCTCAACAAGGAGCTGAGGCAGTGCAACCTGCAGCAGTTCATCCAGCAGACCGGAGTCCCGCCGGCACACGTCTACTCCTGCTCGGAGCTGCAGGAGCATCTAGAGAAACTGGAGCTGACGCATCTGTTGCCGGACAGCTACAGGAACGGAAGTACGGGCCACTTGGATAGATTCCAGCAAGTAGAGACGCGCCAGGCTTCTTCCGCCGCCGCCGCTGCTGCCGCCGCCGCCGCCGCCGCTGCTGCTACACAGTTTGTCGACCCCGCCTGGCTCCACTCAAGCTCTCTGTTCCCTCTTCTAGGTCTAAGCCACGTTCCGTCAGAGTCGCCGCCGCGCCCTACCGCCAAACAGTTCCTGGGACACCCGCGAAACCTGCAGAACCCTCTGGTGTCCAGTCTCAACCCCGAGGGTGTGTATGTGTGAGACCTTTGCCCCCCCGTCCCGCCCCCACTCAACCTCTCCTTTCTCCGCCCCCCCCCCCCCCCCCCCGGTCGCAGAACCTCCCGCTGTCCCCCTCCTACTCCCCCCGCTCTCTACCCGATAACGCTTGGCTACGATTGCATTGTGGGCTCTGGTCTTGGGCGACGGGAGGCGTCTCCGCATGACGGATGTGTCTGCATGGTGGAGGTCTCTGCTGCTTCTCAACACCTCTTCCTCTCCCATGTGACGGTCCCGCCCCCCCCCCCTTCCAGCCCCCCAACTTCCCTCTGTCCATTCGATCTGATCTAGAGCCACATCAGTTTCCCCGTCATGTGGGCTTTATGCCCCTGGTCTGTCATTTTCTCCCCCTCCTAACACACACAAGCAAACACAGACATGTAACAGACACTGTGGTTGCACCTCTGGGACGTGAAGACATACGAGACCCAACCCCTTTCATGTACGGATATTGTTTGGGTAGGAAGGGTTTATCCATACACCTTGCCTTGGACTTTGGTGACACTTTTGACTTCCAAAGAGCAAGAGCTTTTTCGTTTTCCTCAGAGAGCTCTGCAAAAGAAACGTCTTACACGGTGTGTCGTCCCCCCCCCCCCCCCCCCTCCCAGAAGCAACGGCCTTGGCTTGAAATGTCTCGTTACTCACTTCCTCTTCTGTCATTTACCAGAAACTGACCCCAGCAGGCTGTTTTCTGGAGCTTGTTGCACATGCCTGGGTTTTCTAAAGGGAGCATGGGGGGGGGATGAAATGTCGTGTGATTTATTTTTTCTTTTCAGCCCTTGGCTCACTGGTCTTTAGCACATCTTAACATTTGACTTGTCAGACTTTGCATTAGACCTTATGTAGATTTAGATTGAGGGTCGATCGCTTGGGTCCGCCGACCTCATCGTGTTTTTTAAGTGTTATGTTACCATTACCCCATCATTGAAAATGCAATATCCAGTCCGTAGAATAGCAATGTGACATTTTGTCTTATATTTCATGTATTTCCCACTGACAGGTCAAAGTGATGGGTGTGCGTAACCACTTCTCTTTTTATTTGATTTGCTTTGTGTTTTTTTTCCTTGTGGGGTGATTAAATCCCTCCTTAAAGGATCATGCTGGTGTTGAAAAGGAGTTTTCGCCCATATACTGGTCAGCACACACATTCTACATTACCCCTGACCATTTGCTCAACATTTTTGCACAAATATTGTCTCTATTTGTTCGATTTTTCAGAACGGTAACGCATCTAAGTAGATTCAATTTGAAAAGACTGATGCTCCACGAGCTTTAAGAAATTAAAAAATACCGAAATAACTTGGACGAAAATAGGAGATAAGTTCAAGGTAGGTTTCAGACCATGAAACCCTGAAATAGAGACGATAGTAAAAATGTGAGGAAATCAAATGTGGAAAAGGTCTAAAAATATATATATATATATATATGAGCTGTCATCAGTGAGCTCGTCAAGGGGTGACGCAAAATGTATGTGCTGAACGTTTCACAAGCTACCGCTCAATCAAACGCCAGCACGGTCCTTTAACCGGCCGGTTCCCAGGCCACTCAGACTTTGCTGTGGGTTCACTAGAGACAGATATTGTCCCAAAACACTGCTCTGCCGTCAAAGGCCCCGTGACTCTGCGTACTGGGTGCAGGGGTGACCCGCGTCAGTGTTACGGAGCAACGTCTGTCTTTCGCTCCGGCTGCTCCTCCCTGCCACGGGGAACAGCCATCTAACCAGCCCTTTAGCCGGAAAAGTGTTCTATTTTTGAGTATAATCCCGTAGCGAGCCGAACAAAGGGGTCATCACCCCCACTTATTTTTGTGTGTCTTGCAGTCCTGACGTCGCGAGAGTCGTCGTCGAGATAAAACACGGGACCGCCGCGCCGAGAGAAACTCGTTCACTGTTCTGTCACCGTCACCTGATATTTAACCCCTTTTACCTGACTGTTGTTGTTAATATCACCCTGACAGTTATATACAGAATGTGTATATATGAATACATGAGACAAATATATATAAATATATATATTTACAGTATGCATTTTGCTACTGTGCACACTTGCAAAGTACATGTATGAAATGTAAAATTATTTAGGAAACTTTTACCAACGCCAATTATTACTATATCTGTGTATTTAAATAAAATAAAATTTGTGTATTGTGTTTTAGATAACATGTTTGTGTGTGGTTGTGATTTATTATTAATTATTATCATTATTATTATGAATAGTAGTAGTAGTAGTTACTAGTTAGTAGTTGTATTTATTATCACATCGATAATCCAACTGGTTTAATGAAGCAGTGGCAGGGAAATGGAGGTGCACTGCCCCACGGTGAATAATTAACATGCCGGTCTCTTTATGAAACTATTATCAATGCATTAAGGCTCCTGAAAGATTCATGGCTTCCTGTACAATACGTCACATCGTTTAAGAGCGTCTCAGGGCAAGTATTTGCATTGAGGTTGAGCTGGATCGGATATAGGGAAACCACTCTGCAGCGCTACTCGAGATGACACATTACATAGGCGTGTGATCCTGCACTTGCCTTCATTAAAAACAACAACAAATAAAACTGCTTTGAATGCATATTCTGCACATGTTGGGGCGTTAAATGGGTTTAGTGCTCGTCATATGTGAACGTGTTATCGTCTGATCACACCTAAGAAGCCTCCATCACGCCGAATGTGTATCTGCATCCAACAGCTTGTTGGGACATGTACCATGTTCACTGCATGAGAGTTTAACATTTTCTTTATATAGTGGATGCAAAGTGCGAAAAATATAGAAAAATACAAAAAGTTCACTTATAAAAATACATTTATTGATAATGAATATGGTGACATCCAACATTAACGTTAATAACGTCATTACTTAGAAATACGGTGTCGGGACCAAAACTTGTGGCACGGCTTCTTGCCTGAATGGATTTCCAGTTTGTTCTCCTCGTTTTGTCGTCTTTGGTGTGAAGTGGGCTTAACAATTGATTTTAAATCGACGTCAATAAAAACCTCTCTCCTTGAATAATATGACAGAAATCATCACACCCCAAGCGCAATAACAGCAAACACAAGTACACAAGCTCTGAGCTTCCTCCACATTCCACTCTCTCCCTCCGTCCACCGCCTGTTTGTTTACTCTTTAGAGAAAGTGAGTGACGTGGACGACTGAGCCCATGACAGGAACCCAGTGGAGTGCTAGGAATACTTCCTGCTGCTCGCACATCGCGCTCAAGCCGAAGCCCACATCTTTCTTGTTTTCTATCCATATCCGCTTGAAACCTATCGGCCAGCTTTGGCGATCCAGTCGTCACTTCACGACAAGGGTTTTTAGGAGGGTTTAGGAGGGCCAGATGTCTTAGATTTTCAGATTAATTATTTAGAATTGGATTATGTAAGATAAGATTTAGACCTGTCTGGCTTGGCAGGGGTTTGGATAAGCCGCCAAATCCTGGACCAGGCCTGGCCCCGGGGAGACTTGACACCTATACCTGTCAACACAAACACACACACACACGTGCGCGCACACACACGGCCTGTCCTACTACGAGCAGGATATTAGTACTGCGTCATGTGACGGCTCTCATGGGATGCAGAAAAAAAGACAGGAAGAGGAGCTGGAGAAGGATGGGACTGTGATGCTTTCAGTTTCATAAACGGTGGGATTGGACGACTGGACATTCCCCAAAAGATCCACTGTTTAAATCTCCACAGCGACAAACCTGCCCACGCTTGCCCATAAATTCCAGCCCCCTAGGACAACAACCTCACAAACAGGAGGAAAGTACCATGTTTTACCGGTACATGGTGATCTTTCAGGACGCAACATCACGCTGGAGGAATTACTTAAAAAAATGTTTTTGCTTGAATCACACTCAATACGACCGTATATCCAAAAGTTGTGGGCCTTTTTTGATGAGAGATGAGATAAGGGGTGGGTTAGAATTTGATAGGTTTAATGTTTATGTTGAGGATAAAGCTCTTGTTGTTGTTGTTGTTGCTGTTGTTTTTGTTGTTAGGGAGACGAATGAGCATCTGTGCGATTCAGGATTCAAGAGGTTTTATTGATGAATGGGTCAGTAATGGAGTCTGGCGTGGTCCTCTTATCTCGATCTATATCTATGTCTTTGCACAAAACAAAAAAACAAGAGGATATGCAAATGATTTAATTGTAGAGTACTTGTTACTTTACTCATCTATTTCCTTACAAAATATAATTTAAATGATAGGTGGATACAAAGACAGACACAATGATGATTATTATTATTATTAGTAGTAGTAGTAGTAAATAGGGATGGGTGATACTGTATATCGTAACAACATCTATATGGTGACACAAAACTGCATTGTCTGGGGTTTTGGTTATCATAATATCGTGATTTAATTCTATGTTGTTTTTGAGGTCACAGTAAAAAGTAATTTTCTGAACTTCATAGACTGTTCTCGTTGTTATAATCAACACCTCTACCTTCTTGGTCATAACATCCACATGACCAGTGGTTGCTTCTGAAATATGTATTGTGTGTCCGCAATGGTCAAAAAAAACATTGTGAGCTGTGATTTTGTCAATATTGCCCAGCCCTAATACTTATGTACAATTAAGTTTGACGCTGAAGCTTTGTCATTCACAGGTTTCCGTGCAAATTCTTGGACATAGACAAGACATAGTGGAGAACCATTTATCACATGAAGGATGACCCCATGTTTAGAGGATGACTCTTCGATGCAGAGTACCTATTTTCAATAAGTGCGCCATGCACCGTTGCCGATACTGATACTGCAAGCCTCTGAAGCAGATAAAGCAGGAGCCAAAAAAAACAAACAAACAAAAAAAAACAACAACTTTGCAACCTCTGGACAGTTGGTGGCTCTAGGGACGTCAACTTCGAGGCCAGGCGTCTGACGCTACATGCCTGGGGGACACACCCAGCCCGTGTGACAATTTAATGCAGCCCCGCTACACGTTTATGATACACTATTGTTAAATCCGGCCTGCATATTAATTATAATTCCATTGAAATCACAATGTTCAATTAATCAGCTACACCAGCAACTTTATTCCAATGCCTTTTCAGATTATATAACACAACAGAATATAACACCGATTTTTTTTTTGTTTTAATTGATTCATATGATCTATTTCGATTGATCCATTTAACTATGTATTGAATTTCATGTTTTTGAGGTTTATTGTATTTGATTATTATCATCTATCATTAGGCCGTTCAGCAATGCTCAGAGTAAAAAAAAAAAAAAAATGAAGTTAGTTGGCGTTGAGGCCCCTGGTGCAGCCACTATACAGCGGTGCAAGGTTCGACTCATTGACATTCGGTTCTTGACAAGTCGTTCAGTAAAAAGAGTTGTTCGACGCCCCCGCGCCCACTCTCGGTTCATTTGATTCCGATCGCCCACTTCACGCAACACAACACGGAATTCTTGGCGAAAACAAATAAATGAGCAACCAATTCAAAATTCTCTCAAAACGGGTTTATTTTGGCAGGGAAAAGCGCAAAGTGCGCGTCACAAAATAAGTAACTTCTGTGTAAAAAAAACAAAAAAAAAAACAACAACAAAACAAAACAAACAAATAAAAAGTGCAGTCAGAGTCACAAACACGTGACTTAAGCCGGAGCGACTCCCAAAGATCCCGACTCGCTCAAAGTCTTCGTTCACCGCGAACGGACCGCACATCCTGAGTGGCGCGGACGGTCGGACCGCACCTACAGGTACGGCACGGCACGGCTCGGCCCGGCACGGCCCACAGCCCAAATGACGATAACGTACATTACAGACCAACACAAACAATGGGTGGAACAATAGAATATGAACGTCGGCCCGGCCCCTCGTCTGGTCGCGGGTCGTTCCCCGCGGGACACGCGGTGGGAGAGGGATCCCCAAAAACAGGTTAGCCGCTGTCACACGCACAGTGGAATGGGGAATTGGCACAATGTGCGTTAGTCAGTGGCTCACCTGCTTTTAGATTGAATAACAGCTCGTTCCTCCATCCGAAGCCGAGCTGTGGAATAACGAGCTGTGGAATATGAGTTGAATTGAATAAAACAATGACAAAACAAGTCGATCATTCAGTGTAACAGCGTGGGACTGAGGATACGTCCAAATAACTTCATGACGGTGTCATATAATAATTCAAAAAAAAAATACATATATGGGTCAAATATTGATGCGCGAGCTGAAATAGAACAAAGTGACAGGGAATAGCCCACACCTGAATGTATAGTGAAGGCTCGACGGAGCCAACCCCAAAGCGTTTCAATCTGACAGCGGGTGTGTGGCTTGTCTTCTGACGGAACACGCCGATTTCCACATGCACTCAACGCGTTTCCCGAAAACCACCAAAACCCCTAAAAAAAAATATCGCTCATTCTGAAAGAGACCGAACCCCAAAAAAACGTGGACAGCGTCCATCGCGCCTCGGAGCGCGATGGCATCAAGAATTATGTGGCTGAGAAAGGAAGCTACTCACCACTTTTTTTTTTTTTTTTTTTCTTCCCCCCCAGTTTTCTTTTAGAAGATATCAGAACAAAATGTTTCACTCAACTTGGATAACACGTTGTCTAAAGTGCATCGGAATGAAGACCCCCCATCCCCTCTCCAAAAATATAATAATAATAATAATAATAACGACAGGAGGTGATTGAAGTTAGGTGCGTTTAAAAACACACTGTACTGTACTGTACACCACCGCAGAACTTCAGTCCACTTGCGCGCCCCCCCCCTCGACCCTGCCCACTCCCCTGCCTCTGCAACCTGCCATGGCTGTGGAGACGATATGTTGACTGGCACCCCCGGCCCGCCAATGGGGCGCCTAATTCGGGCGACGCGTCCCGCCCATTAGAGGAGACGACCCAATCAAAAGCCCCACGGGGCGCGGCGAACGCGACCGACGTTCGGTTGATCTGTGGCGTCCTGGTTGGGGTGCGGGCGCGTTCGTTCTCGCACGTCTCCCATTAGGGCCGTACCATCTCAGGGCCTCCGCGTTTCGGCTTCTCCGAACGCGTTTGCGCCGACGCAACGGCGCGGGCGCGGCGACCGGCGGCACGCCGTGTCGCCTGTCGGCGGCCGAGCGACGTGCGCCGTAGCGCGGCTTCGGAAGAAAAGAAAAAAAAAAAGACGCGCCACCCCTACAAACAGCAAAGTGGTTGAGCTCCGTTTGCTTGTGTACAGCGTTGCCATGAGGAGAGTGTGGCTGCGCACGTAGCAGGGATGCAGCGTGACCAGGAGCGGGTCAAGGAGAGCCGATGGAGTGTGAACCAAATTTATGCAATTGTTTGATTACGGCTGACGGCAAAGTCATTTTTGACATACAATGTAATACAAAAATATAATATAAAAAAAAAAATACTTGCATACATACATATCATTTTGACCTAGATAGCACTGCCTTTATTGCATCCATTTTGAATTCCATCAAGAAAAAGACTGACATATGTACGATGACTAAATAAATATATATATGTATATTGATATATATTGATGATCTCTGTAATATTCTACTCCTAGCTATTCTCTTTTATGCAAAGTGTGAGTCTGGATGATGAAATGAGAGCCGTGGCCCTCCCTGTGCAGAGAACATTCGAGGAACGCTCAATAATTTACCCTGCACCCTGGCTAGATTGCGGTCTTGGAATAGTTAATATCACACACACACACACACATCACCGCACGGTGCGGTAGAAAGAATAAGGACATTTTAAGAGTTGACCTATTTGTCTGTTTAAAATGTTTTAATAGACAATAAAAAAAAAATATCAAGTGCCCCTGAAAACCATTTTGGATTCGCGTATATATACACAATCCCCATCGGCACATACATCCTGTATGAAAGCATTCATTTCATTATCTCGCTTCATTGGTGCAATTTGCAAGGGAGTGCCCCTCCCTGGGCCTGACTATTTATGTTCCTTTGGGGTTATTTGGAGTGAAAGTCCACAGACAGGACAAGCAGACATTATCCCAGACACAGACAAATCAGGATAACTGTGTTATGTAACAGGAGTTTCCTTCAATTTGGAGTCACCATTAGGGGGCGACAGACAGACAGACAGACCGATAGACAGATAGATAGATAGATAGATAGATAGATAGATAGATAGATAGATAGATAGATAGATTCAGCCCTAAGCAGGTTTTTTGTACTTACAAATAAATGTTGTACTTATTTTGTACACAATGTCCAAGGCACTATATGTCTTGCAGTAGGCTGCAAACAATACTTTTAGCAGCAGTGGGGAAATAAACAGCAATACAGTGATCAGACAAATAAACCATCAGACAAACCAATAATGATGCATGTTTTTTCTGATTCAAACATACCAAATGCCCTTTGATCACCATTTGTTAAAGAACAAACTCTGAAATGATTTCCCTTAAATTAATTTCAGTTTGACCAGTACCGCACATAAAGCTTATTATGTTGGAATGTTTTTAAGAAATCACACTCTAACAGAAAATTGATTCCTCTACATATTTAAATACTGCACAGTATCGTAAACCATAAAGGGTTGCTTTGCTTAATGTATACAAACACCCATGTTGAATTAAGGACACCTTCATAATGTCAATATCTATAGTGCTCAGGCAAAGTCAAGTCTACCTGGAGCTGGAAAATGTATCTTTATTTCAAATCATAACACATGCAAAATCACATGTAGTCTCAGAGGTTTATATGAAGATCATAAATCAAATTTGTTTACATTTATGACGCTAAATATACCACAGAGACACCGTAAGGCAGGACTCTGTGGACTACAGGTAGTAGACAGCCACCTTCAAATTTTCAGGATAAAGCAATAACACGCAACAAGTGTATCGGCTTGTAGTAGTAATTCTGCGTGTCACCGGGATACGTCATTACGTCCTTCGTCCTCATTGGCTTCCCCCATGCACATGCGTGCCTTGCTGAAATATTTGAATGTACCCAGCAGCCTATCAGTAATAGCAGTAGCGTAGGCAAAATTCGCAGTGTGGGCCTAGCCTGTCCAAAACCAATCATACTAATAGGTTCTAAAACGCATTTGTTAACCAAAATAGGCCATTACAACTACACTTGCCTGAATGCACCACAGTTTAATCATACAAGCCTAATACATCATCAGAGGTAATGTCACAGGCACCAAGACAAAAATTAACAGCATCGCATAGCCTGGCACGGCGGCCACATATACACACACACTCACACAGCTGACAGATGCAACAGCATCATTAATCAAGAGTATGGATAGAGGTACCAAAGTGCGCAGTAACATTAAAAATGACACTTGAACATAGCCTGCCATGGCGGCTACATTAACCACACACCCATGCTTGCGTGCACACACACACACAGATGGCAGACGCAACAACATCAGCGTAGCATCCAATTCTATGCCCAACAAAAACTATACCCGATAAACAATAATATTGAAATAGGCAATAGGCTACTATAGTCGAGATTCAGTCAGTTCTCTTTCAAAAGAGAGCAGGGACAAAGAGTTCAGTCTGTATGTCATCATTGATGCCCTGATGCCAGTTTTTAACCGACTGACAGTTGAAAAGGGTCTTTCAACGGTGTAGCTTATGGGTAGGGCAACGAGGGCCTGTAGGAGACAATTCATTTTGGGAAATATGTCACTGGGGCATGCGGCGAGCACCTCAAGAAGGTATGGAAAGCCCCTGTCCACTGACTCCGCTGTGACTTTTCTCTTCAGCTGCTGTACAAACACTTCATGTTCTGCATCTCCCACAGAGTTGGGAAAGTGAGTGCTGGCGGACTGTTTAATGCCTTGTCACCAAAGGTGTTTGATCGAGGCAGGCAAGCAGCAGCGGCTCACACAAACCCGTATGTATCCGCCTTAAAATTGATGTTGGTCCAGGTTGGCCACCGTCTTGCCCTCAGCTCTTCCTGCCGAGAAGATGAGATTGAAGATCCCTGAGTTGGCTGAGTTGACTCTGCTGTGCAGCAGACCTTGCTGCCAGAAAAAGCGCCTGTGACATTACCGCCGACAACGTGATTAGTGGAGGTACTATGGCCAGTTCTCCATGTTTGGCTGCTCCACTAGCCCCAAACAGGGCTACCCACTCAAGTCACATCAGCAGCCACCCCGCGGGTGTTTTTATGCCAAGGGTTACGTACTCGGAATGAGATCCTGACGGTTTATTTAGATGAGAACCGCAGAGACTCTATACCCACAGATGAGAGCCACAGAGACTCTATGCAGACAGAGTCTCTGCTGATAACCGAACCCCCCTTAGATGAGAACCGGAGAGACTCTATGCAGGTCCTGATAGCCACGCCCCCCACTTTTCCACCTGAGCGAGATGACAACCAGGTGATGGAATATTAACACTGTTCTCACTAACGTCACAGGGTGAGCCCCCTCCCTTTGGGGCAGGGCTCTCCTTGGGCAAGACAGGCACATTGCCTGTCTGCAGCGGCGAGGGCAGAGGAATGTAACGTCCCCCGCTTGGAGGCGTCCTGCCTCTCCCTATACTACCTCGAGTGGCGTCTAACATGTTCACTACCACTATGGCTAGACACAACACTGAGACAGGGTAACATGCTGCAATTCGCGATGCCGCCCTTCCAACTCTGATCCCCTTCAAGGGATCAGAGAGACAGTGATGTCAAATTCCATGGCAACAGCTGCCTTATCAGAGCACTATTACGGAAGGGGGCAATATCAGTTGTTCCGCCAGCCAACAGCCGGACCGGCGTCTATTCCCACTACTTCTTAGTTATCAAAAAGACAAGGGGAATGAGAGCAATTCTGGATTCACAAGCTCTCAACAAACTGATTGTAAAGAGACTGTTCCGCATGTTGACTACACAATGTCTGCTGCATTACATCATTCCAGGGGATTGGTGCTTCAGTCGATCTCAAGAAGATCGACTAAGATCGACCGAAGATCTCAGCACTGAATCCACTTAGAACGGGAGGTATGACAATATTGTTCTATCTAGACAATATTCTTGTGCTGTCTCACTCCCCAGAGTTAGCGAGAGCACACACCAAGTCCCTAGTGACGCATCTCTCCCCCCTGGGTTTCGCCATCAACTGCAAGAAGAGCAGTCTTCTTCCCAGACAGTGAGAGGATTACCCAGGCATTCATCTGGACTCTCTATCCATGAGAGCGACACTGACAGCCCCTTGTCAGAACGCTATTGTGGCAGCAATGGAACACTACGGGTGGTGTGGCACAGTGACCATTACGCATCGGCTTGGACTGAAGTCAGCGGCACATACAGTACTGCCGTTCGGTTTGCTTCACAAGCGCCCCTTTCAGAGATGGTTCATTCATCTCAAAGTGTATTCTGTGTGCCACAGAACACATATGTTGACAGTCCCAGCCACAATAAGCAGCGAGCTGAATCATTTGGGGAGACCCCCGGGTTTTGTCTCTCGGCATGCCCAGGAAGGACGCCCAGTCATGTGACTATCTTCACAGATCCTTATCTGACCGGATAGGGAGGAGTCCTTCGTGCGGGGGCCGAATCCTCTGTCCTCACACAAGGTGCTGGAACTCAACACAGTCCTTCTGGTGCTACAACAGATTGGCTCCTTTTTAAGGAGCTGCAACGTTCTAGTCAGGATAGACAAAGAATCGTATGCGGCTTACATGTATATCAACCGACGGGGCGGAGTGAGGTCGGTGAGTCTGTATTGCTTAGCGGCCAGACTGTGGCACTGACTGGGCGCATGCCCAACCTCCGCATCCTGAGAGCACTCTACATTCCCGGAATACAGAATATAGGGGCCAATTTGATGCCCATGGGGGACCATCAGACCAAGTGCCCCATGAACCTGGACATAGTTCGACAGATCTGGTGCAGTTTCAGAGAAGCGTGGGTGGGCCTGTTCGCAAACAGGGAGAACATTTAGTGCCCGTTCTGGTTCTCACTTCACCGCTGCGATGAACCGCCACTGGGAGTGGATGCCTTCACCCATGCCCCCTGGCCCCGTGAGCTGCTATACGTGTTCTCTCTGATCCACCTCATAGACCACTTGCTAACGAGAGTAAGAGCGGAGTGAGCTTGCCTTATTCTAGTCGCCCAGGAGCGCATGTCCACATCTTGGTTTCCAGAGCTGGTCCAGTTACTGGCGGACGAACCCTGGCCAATACCCAGGTTCCTGGGTGCCATGTCTACTGGCGTTTAACCATCCTCTGATTAAATGCTTCCTACAGGGAGAAAGTCGATCCGACCCGCGTCATGCTCTTTCAACCCAAAATGGGAGCTGGCATTGGTACTGCACCGTCTCCCAGGTCAGTGCTTTGAACCGATTATCACCGTCCCTTCAAAACAGCTGTCCGTCAAAATGGCGCTTCTGCTAGCGCTCACATCTGCTAAACGTGTGGGGGTGACCACCCTGTCTGTGCACCCCGGCTGACTTTTTATGAATCTGAGTAAAGCTACGTTGAAACCTAACCTGGCTTTTATAGCAAAGAACATCAGGAGCTCCTGTTGTTCAAGGGGCATCACGATTGACTCTTTCTACCCACCACGGCACGCTAATGAGGCAGACAAACGTCTCCATTGCTTATGTCCTATTCATGCGCTGGATACATACTGTATGTCCGACGCACAGCAAAGAGGAGCACAACTCAGCTGTGAGAAAAACCTCTGTCGAAATATCGTCTTTCTCATTGGTTATGTGACGGCATCTCACAGGCCTCCACGGAAACGGGTCAAGTTTTTCCACCTGCCATCGAGGTTCACTCGCGGAATGGTGGCGTCCACTGTCCTGTTTGGAGGTGTGTCAGTGCATGCTATTTGCATGGCAGTGTCATGGGCGTCACCATGCCCCTTTGTCCGATTTTCTCTCCCGCATGTATCTGGAGGATCTCTCAATACTTAGCTTGCTCTAACTCAAGTTCTATGATCATAGGCGAAGCCTTTAACTTTTCCTGCACAACTGTCCCCCTAGGGTCACTAAAGATCCCCAGGGAGCATAATGGCGGTTTACAGCCTTTTTTTCAGCGGCAGGCCACAGCTGATAGGCTGGTGAATGCATTCAAATTTTTCCAGCAAGTTGTGCAGGGGAAGCCAATAAGGATGAAGCCAGAGGGCTTTGCCTCTGATCATAGAACTTGAGATACCATAGAAGTTGAGCAAGCTAACTATCGGCGTACTGCCCCTTTAAGGGAGCCCCAGTGATTTGAGTGCAAGCGGCCATTTCCGTCCACCTCCAGCCGGCGGTGTCACTCAACACAGACCCAAACCAAACATGCCTCTCACAGCCAAGTAGGGTAGGTGCGGGATCCCACACGGGAGTTCTGAATGGGGCGATTTACAAGTGGGGGAAAAGCGTGCAAAAGAAAAATACCGTTGGAACAAATGTGAATAATGAAGGCGTAGTGGTGGTTGACACCAATGCACATGCTACATTTAGCAGCGCTTGGGCTAACGGCTAGGTTAATGTTTGCGGTCGACATTAGCCGCCGTGCTACTTTCTGTGCCGTTTAACCACAGTGCTGCGTTGTGCGGTAGGCTATGTTATTGCTATGCTAAGGTACGCTACGGTCACTAGCACCCAGATTGTAAAGTGCTGCATTGTTGTCATGGGTCTGTCTATACTACTGCACCTTTGAACATGCCAATACCACACTTAGTTTCCCTCAACTCAAACGATGGAAACTCACCCCACTCACATTCTATTGATTTCAACAATTCTAACATTGACTTCAAAGTCCCATTAACTTTGGATGGGAAAGCGTGATTATGGAATTCACAACTAGGCATTGATACACATGTGTGATGCGATGGCTCTAGTGTATACTAGACCCCGCAGCCTTGTCAGGTACGCTACAACTAATAGCAACTTCGTTTATATGTAATATTCTTGCACGTTTCGGACTTGAATATAACCGACTTTGTTTTATTAGTGTTGACTCGTAGTTTTTGTTATTGTCCGGTGGTGACGTTGCTATGAAACCTCCACCCAATATTTACCTTTATGTTTTCCCTGAAGGAATAAGGATCATCGCGTTGTTCCTGCAGTGCCTTAAAAGTGAACGGAAAACCTTCCCTTCGTCTCATCTCCTTAAACGAGTGAGTACCTTCGGTATGTGTAGCAACATACAACACTTATCTTTGTTACGACCCTTTTGTCCAAAGTGACTTGAGGATAAATCATTTGTAGCAGTACCAACTGTATGTCAGTCACAGCTGAACATTCTCTGGAAACAAGCAGTACCAGAAGAGTTGGGGACAGTTTATTTCTTTAAATAAAAGTATGTTCAAGTAAAGGGAACAAAGATGCTCATAGGGTATGCGTGTTATTTAGTGTGGAAAACAAGTCTCATAAGAAGTGAATCAAATTGTTGATAAGTGATAAATGGACTGCATTTATCCCGCGCTTTTCTAGCCAAGGACACCGCTGCGAATCAAACAAGATCTGTACATGAGTATAAAAGCAAATAGCTACGTGAACGTCGCCTGTGCATGTGTAGATGGAGAAGCATAATCCAGCCTCTAGCCAGGAGGAGCTGAGGATCGAACCATCAGCCCGCCTGTTGCCAGACGACCACATTGTGTTTGTGACATCACAACCCTCCCCCTATAAAAACTGGAACACACGGACATACGCACGCACACGGCAGGAGGTAATGCAACCATACAGACCGGAGAAATAAAAACAGAGTAGTTTAGAATCTTTGGACCCTTAGGATCATGTAAGCAGCAGTGTCTCATTACAAACATTACATTATGTCTGATGTTTTTCCTGATTGGCTTCATTTGATTAGACAGAAGAAGCTTCTACTGAAATCGTCCACCAATAACTCCTGTATTTCTGGCTTGATTGTGATGACCAATGGCTCCTTGGACACCTCAACTTCTTTTGACCTACGCTCATTTAGCTGACCATGTATTCCATTGAGTATTTGAGCAGTTTTGCGATTAATCTAGTCTGTAGCTGATCTCATGGACACCCACTGAAATTCAGAAAGACAGTGTTTTTCCCCACGTTCTCTTCTTGGAAGAGAACGTGTGGTCAGATATTAAAACTCTGGTGATGTTGATGGGTCAGAGACTTCAAAAAGTTACTTCATACAAAAGATAATCCAATTTAATAATAAAAACAGTGCCTAATTTGAACATAATGGTGATTTGTCTAAATACTTACCTGGAAAAAAGAGCTCTATGCATAAAAGGGGTTATTTCCGAGTTTTGAAAAAGATAATTATGTAAATACTCTTAAATCCAAGCCAAGGATCTATACTTTAAGCGCATATTAAATGTTTAGAGACTGAGAGTACAGAGAGTATTGAGCCAAAAGAAAATGTGTCCCTGAGAATCGTGGTCTCAATACGAATCACCAATGACATGATTCTCACTTTATTCAAAATCATGCCGGCCCGCTGATCACCCACAAATGCTGCTCTGGGGTTTGTTGATTATTATTAATCCCTCTGTATAGAAGCTGTGTTGAAACAGACTGTTATTACACCCTCTGAAGCATTATTTGGACAATATTGCTCGGCAGAAAGTAGTGTATTGCTATCATAATTGCAAAAAAAGGCAAGACCGAAACAGACCTTTTATATAACCCTTAAAAGTGAGGTCTTTCCTTGACAAAGAAAGCCAAGGTGTCAGTGAGTAGAGTTTCCTACACCATCAAAAGGCACTTGGAAACAGGAGGAAACTCTTGACAGGAAGAGGTCTGGCAGACCAAAAGCAACAACAGAATCAGAAGACAAGTTTCAACAGCTTGAGTGATAGGCAGCTCACAGGACAACAGCTTCAAGCACAGCTTAACACTGGTCAAAGTAAGCCTAGGTCTCAGTTTCAACTGTGAAGACAAGACTTTGAGCTGTCATCACAAGCTTTGACAGGTCAAGTGGCAGTAAGAAACCCATCACTAAGATGGCAAAATAAGAAAAAGAGGCTTGGCTTGCCTGGGCCTGAAGCACCGCCAGTGGACTACTGAATACTGGAAGAAGGTTTTATGGACCGAGGAATCACAATTTGAGATCTTTGGTTCATCACGCAGGGCTTTTTTTACGCAGTTGAGTAGGCGAAAGGTGTGTGACAGTGTGTGACACCAACTGTCAAACAGGGAGGAGGAAGCGTGATGGTCTGGGGCTCTTTTGCTGGCTCCAGAGTTGGTGACTGGCATCCTGAACCAAAAGGGCTACCACAGCATTTTGCAGCGCCATGCATTACCCTCTGGTCTACGCCTAGTTGTTCAGGAGTTCAACCTACAGCAAGAAAATGACCCAAAACATACCTCTAGGTTATGTCAGAACTACCTTTTTTGAAGAAAAGAACAAGAGGGTAGGCTTCAAATAATGGAAGGGCCAGCAGTCTCTAGACTTAAACCCCAATCAAGCCGGTTTCGGATGAATTGGACAGAAGGGTGAAAGCAAAGAAACCTACAAGTGCAACACATTTGTGGGAACTTCTGCAGCAGTGTTGGGAAGAACTTTCCAACAATATTTGATTTCCATTGTAGAAAGAATGCCATAAATTTTAGAAATATATATCTGCAAAAGGTGGCTACTTTGATGAGTCATAATTTTATAAAGTTGTTAAAAAAAGAACAATTCCATGATAGATTTTTTTATTTCCAATTTTTTGCTTTAATTTCAGAGTTCATTGAGACATTCAACTGTACATTTCAATAAACTGGAAAGTGGAGGTTTTTCTAAAATAGTAGTGTACATCCGTTTCTTTTAAATTTGCTCCTGTTATATCGATTAAAAGTTCCAGGTCGTTCTCTGATGGTCAGCAATGGAGGAAGATGACAGCCAGGACGAGCTGGTGAACAGCACTCAGTCCCACGGCAAGAGGAAAAGGGCGGCTCTGTGGGCCATTTCTGGTAGGATTCTCCTTCTCCTCTTTTTCTCTATGCCCAAAGAATAGATTCATCAGTCGATCCGAATTGGAAAATGGTTCTTATTGATTCGATCATGCAATGCAACGTCTTCCATCTCTCTCCTCTCCTTTCCAAGACGAGTCAGACGAGGTGGAGGAGCGGTCAGAAGAGGAAGACTCTGAGAGCAGTGAAGGAGAAGAGGACGATCACCCTGATGGAGAGGAAGATGGTGGTGATGATGACGACGATGAGGAGGAAGAGGAGGAGGAGGAAGGAGAGGAGGATGACAGTGATGGTGAGAGCGTGTGAATTTTGTTCCGGCCAGGTGGCACTCAATGAAAGCAATTCATATTTTGGCTGGTAATTTTTATTCAGGACAGAATATTTGTTGCCTAAAAATAGAAAAAAGCTGGGTAACCTGTGGTTAGATTTATTTTTAGAACATTAAAGAATAAACATTACGCATGTTATTCAGATGCTATCCCGCATGTTTCCCTGATATACTGTTTAAGTAGAGAGCCTGCCCTAATGTACCTTTCTAAATGCTACACATTGATGTACTTCACAAAAAAATGCAAGATACTGATGAGTATTGCTGTTTTGATTTCTGTTTGTATGAACATTTAAATGCCGGGTTTGAATCAAAGTAAAGCAGAAAGCGCATGAACGTGGCACTGTGGTTCAATCCAGAAGAGGATGGGGAGGAGCTGGAGGAGGATTCTCAGGCCCAGGACAGAGCGGCGGGGGGAACCTCCGTTGACCTGGCACGGCTGAGCTCCGATGATGAGGTGGACAAATGTCCCATCTGCCTGAACTCGTTCAGCAGTCAGCCGGTGGCCACGCCCGAAAGCTGCGAGCACTACTTCTGTCTGGACTGCATCCTGGAGTGGGCAAAGGTGGGTGGTAGGAAAGCCATTGGCTGTACGGGTTCCAAAATGTGTTGCATTGACAATATAATGTGATATCAGGGCACAGCCGAGGCTCATACTTCTGTCCCGGTGATAATATTTTATGTGTGGCAATTCCAAAACATTGAATTCATTATGTAAAACTAATCTAGTATTCTATATCATTTTAAGTTATGAGCACACCTTATCATGCCTGAAAACTAAATTGTTGTCAAATTCCGTTATCCCTAACCTTTGGCGGCCTTAGCAGCCGGTACTACTAGGATGGTAGTACAGGCTGATATTCAAACTCTACTCTGAAAAGTCCAGCAGATTTGCGTGCAGGATGTGTAGAAATGCAAAGTGTGAAAGAAACCAAGAGTAAGAGTCATTTGTGCTGAATTCACAGCCCTTTTGAGATGTGTAATATTGAGCATTTTCTCAAGGTCAATTAAAAATACAAAAAAACAACAACCTTGTTCAGCCCTTTCCACATAGATTCAAGATTCAAGATTCAAGATTTTTATTTGTCACATACATATACATACTTCCATACATATATGCAGTGAAATGTAATAAATAGCACATCATCTCTGTAAGTTTTGCTCCTCCTGAAAGGAACTTATTAATTAATTAATGAATTAATTAATACGTTTTTCCCTTCGCTGTTCAGAATGCCAATTCCTGTCCTGTGGACCGCATCGTGTTTAGCAGAATTTACCTCCGGAAATGCTATGGAGGAAAAGTGCAGAAGATGGTGAGTTTCCATGCGTTTCATTCTTTGTTTTTTTACCTGAGTGAGATAAAATGTGTGGAACTTCCTCTGCCCCTAGCCTGAAACCTGAAAGAGACAAATGCTTTATTTCAGATCACAGTGGAGAAGCCTTTGAAAGAAGCGCAGCAAGAACAGGTGGACCTGGACCTGGATCAGACCAGCTGCGAGGTGTGTGGGGGCAGCGACCGCGAAGACCGACTTCTGCTCTGTGATGGCTGCGATGCTGGGTGAGGGTGACGTCCTCCTCCTCTATTTTATAATTCCAAAATACTTTTAAGCTCTGAAGTTTTTGCTTTTTCTTTCTTTGGTGGTAGTTACCACATGGAGTGTCTAACACCCCCGCTGGATGCCGTTCCTGTAGAGGAATGGTTTTGCCCGGAATGTGAAGCCAACAACCGGCATTCAAGTAAGTAAAAAAGAAAGCTGTGTTTTATTCATCGTTCACGTCAGTACGTGAACGCAAAAGCAAGCAAACACAAGGTCTGGTTGGACAAACTAAACGTGTGCGCCTACATTCCTGTGGAGGTTTTATACCCAACTCCACCAGAGAGCAGTAGAGGACAAATCGGTGTCATCTTGTACTTATTGTGGAGTTTCTAAATTAACGTAGTCATACATGTGTGAGAGTGCGTGCGCGTGTGTGTGCGCACACATTACAACAACTGACCGGTGAAGTGAATAACATTCCTTATCTCGTTCCAATGGCACCTGTCAAGGCGTGGGATATATTAGGCAGAAAGTGAACAGTCAATTCTTGAAGTTGATGTGTTGGAAGCAGAAAAAATGGGCAAGCTTAAGGATCTGAGAGACTTTGACAAGGGCCAAATTGTGGTGGCTAAACGACTGGGTCAGAGCATCTCAGAAACAGCAGGTCTTGTGGGGTGTTCCGGGTATGCAGTGGTTAGTACCTACCAAAAGTAGTCCAAGGAAGGACAACCGGTGAACCAGCTAGCTACTGTAGCATCATAGAAAGGTGTCAGAACACACAGTGCATCGCAGCTTGCTGTGTATGGGGCTGTTTAGCTGCAGACCGGTCAGAGTGTCCATGCTGACCCCTGTCCACAGCCGAAAGTGCATACAATGGTCCTGTGAGCGTCCAGTAGCGAACTGAACCATGGATCAATTGAAGAAGGTGACCTGGTCTGATGAATCACGTTTTCTACATTAGGTGGATGGCTGGGGTTAGGGTCCACTCGAGTATCTGGGATTGTGCTGGAACAACAAGCCTGATCCATGGAGAGCTGAGTCAGAGCTGTTTTGGCGGCACGAGGGGAACCCACACAATATTAGTGGTGGTTTTAATGTTGTGACTGATCGGTGTATGCGATAAGAGATTTAGGTGACTCTCCTATATCTTGCCATAGCGCCCCTGATTGTAACGCGTGGTACTGCAACTGGAGCGAGAGTTAGGCGTTAGGAATTTCTAGGTGATATTTCAGAACACGACAATGTGCTCCGGAAGCAGCCTTGTGTAGCTGTAAGCGTTTGCATACTTGGAATGGCTACCTTTCAGCCCCTAGTCTCTGATTAAATGTAATCAATTAGTCATGACAAACTTCTGCATTATTCAAGAACTACAAATCTGTTCGACGTGGCGTCGTAGAGGATGAGGTTAATCCAAGGACTGATTTATATATTTGATTTCTTTGACTGGTAGGTGGATTGAATATTCTTCCTCCTGCAGGGGGGTCGGTCGAGTCGCTGAGCGAGACCGACAGCTCGTCTGCCAGTGCCCGTCCCACCACCAGCCGCTCCCGGTCCTCCTTGGCGACTGTGGCGGCGGGCCCCACCCGAGCCATTGCTCGCACCCAGCACAGCGAGAGGGTTCGAGCCAGCGTCAACCGCCACCGCATCACGCAGGCACGCACGGCGCAGGTTTGGCATGACGAGTGACGCTTCTGACCCTGCTTCTTCAGCATGTCCTGCCAGTTGTGGCAATTTAAACTAGTATTAGTTTGGCTGAACACGTGTGTTTCAAACTCTGTAAATTTGTAGCAGTTTTGCAGTTCCTCCTGCTACACGCCATCCGATAGGCATTTTCAGGGCCCTCCAACCACATGTCAGCACGTGTGTGGGCGGGCGTGTGTGGGCGGGGGTGTGTGGGCGGGCGTGTGTGTGTGTGTGAATTTCTATTTTCACACTGTCAAATTCACCAGGGGGTGGGGGGGAGTTATGTCACAGCCCACCAGTGGAATGCCAGCATGAACGACGTGAAAATAAGTGTTTTAATAAAATGTATTCCCTGTTTTGTTAAAATTAATATTATTCAGGTTAGAATTGAATTGTGATTAAAGACTTTAAATAATCATCTCGAGTGTGGCACTAAGTGGGAGGTCTGGGGGTCCTCCCCCAGGAAGAGCATATGTGCATTATGGTGAATTGTTATGCAACAATTTGTGCTTATTCAGCATTTATTTATGGTGGAAATATCTTAATTTATGTAAAGGAAAACACAAAACTGTTTTTATTGGGGGGGGGGGACAAATGCACATGTTCTAAATATTGTGGGCGACGTATAACCTGCATTGCCTCAAAATCTCGCTAAATGCAATCTTGGCTAGTAAACAATAACTATTTATCTGTGCAGATCTCTCCAGTGAACAAAGTAAAATGAGAATTCTAACTGAACCTTTCAAATGCTCTTCAGTCTGTTAGAAGACAATGGAGCAAGAAGAATATTGGGAATATAACATTTAAATTAAAACAAAAGGATGGGTTTTTTTTTCATTAAATGCCTTGCTTTCATTATATTATTTTTTCTTTTTGTAGTGGAATAAATATAAACCAATTCGATTTAAATTTACTTAAAATTACACTGTCAGATGAGGTGTGTCTGATCTAATCAATGTTTTTAAGGATGGATGAATGCTCTGGAAAAACAATGCGAGTTTTGCTTTTTACAGCTGGCTCCCAGGTTTCTGATGCAGTCCACCTGGCTGGACGAGACCATCAATGCGGTGGTGGCAGGACTCAACACGGCCGTGTACATACGCGATCTCACACCTCGTGCCACAACTAGCCGCCGGCGCAGGACAGGTAAAGCACACAAACTCCAAAGTCCAAGAAATAAGTGCACACACAAATTGTGGAAAGACTCATAGAAGCACCTAGTTGTGGAGGGATTATCACTAACCTTCTGATTGTGTTCTCAGTAAGGCGCAAGAAAGGCCCCAGTAAGAACACATCAGCAGCTAAAGGGGCCAAGAAGGGAAAAGCGGGCACCGGGGTCAAGAGGCGGAAACGCAGAGTAAGGAGAACAAAATCTAGAAGGAAGATGGTGAGTACGTCCTCATGAGTTAAAACTACACACAAAACACAATTAAGGTGTTTTATAATAGTATTATATACATTGTTTTATGTAATAGTATATAATTAACAAAACAATTCAATATACATATGAAATCTACCAGAACATTATTTTATTATTATTATTAAATGATATGTACAAACTTCTCAATTTAATGACCTTACATGCATTCTAGGGGTTTACCAATTGCCTATGCGTTGTCTGGTTAATCTGTTTTTTGTATTTGAGTGTTATTGTTTTGCCTTTACTGGAACGTAACGCCCCGTCTGTCCTGCATACTTCAAGGTGGTCAAGAAAAAGGCGACGTCCCGTAGCCGCATCGCTAAAAGCATCGGGATTGGGAAGCCCAAGAACGGATCTTCCCTCCCGACGGTGTACCGGCCTTCTGAGCACACGCTCGGCAACATGCGCACTGACATCGGTGCAGCGTCACTCTCCGTCTACGGAGATCCCTTCGACCTGGATCCCTTTATTGACGGGTACAGCAGACTTGATCGGTGTTTTTTTCAAATTAAGTGATGCCCATTAGGATTGATAAACCACTCCTTCTGATGTTGTTGTCGCTGACTACTCCAGCGAAGAGGTGGAGGAGCAGCGGTCACAGGTCACATCGCTGCTGGAGGCCAAGAGACGAGGAATCTCTCACTCCGCTCTGCGATCCCATCAGCCTGTCGCTCGACCCATCGCTGCCGGCATGTCCAGGTAACATCCTCTCATTTAATATCAGTCCTGCTGGTCAGCTGATGTTATTGTTAATCGTCTTTTTGGATGGATTGTATCGTTATTCAAATCAAATATATTGTTGTAAAATCTTTTAGTCTTTTAAAATAGCCTTATGATGATGGTAAGATAGGGGCAGAATATATTATATTAGACTTTTAGTTGCTTTAGTCTTGATATACATTAAATGGTTAAGATATGTTTCAAAGTACTATGGTTAGATTCTTCAATAATTTCTTCTGATTCTTCCATATTACCCAGACCAACTTTCATTGTCCTGAGCTGTGCGCATTTCACGCCACAACATATAGTCTTCGGGATGCATCATGTGGTCGACAGGATATTATTTGGCCGCTGTTCTTTGTTTCTGTGTTGTAGAAGGGGTTTGGGCGTCCCCCAGCCACAGAGCGTTGTGGAGGCTGCTCCCGTGCCTGACCTACTGGGCAGCATCCTGTCAGGGCAGAGTATGCTTCTGATGGACAGCTCGGCTGTGGTCATTAATAGAGACGGCTCCCTCAAGGCTGCCAAGCCAGGTTTGTGTGTGTGTGTGCAACGGTGTGTGCAACGGTGTGTGCAACTGTGTGTGCAACTGTGTGTGCAACTGTGTGTGCAACTGTGTGTGTGTGTGTGCGCAAAGGGGTGTGTATATATGTGTCTATATATGTCTATATCTTTGTTTGTTTCAGAGAGATTGCCACTCGTGAAGACCGGTACCAGTAGAGAGAGCAGCTCACGGGAAACCAGCTCAACCCAGGTCAACTCGGGAATGTCCCCCAAATTGAGGGCCAGTTCATCTTCCTCTCAGAGCTCTCCTGGCCCGCGTCCCTTCTCCCCCTTTTCGCCGTCGCATTCTCAGGCCAATCACAGCCTCCCAGCCTCCCATTCTCATCTCCCGCCCCTGGGTCATCCTCGCTTGCAACCCACTGACCCCAACAGACCTGGCACTGGCCACAGGGGGAGTGGTGGAGCCGGGGCTGCCCACGGACCCACCAGAGGGACCACCGCCTCGAAAATGGCACCCGCAAAGCCCATGTGGGTAGATGTGTCTGTTCTACCTAGAATACCAAAAATAAAACGGGAAGGAGGCAGTGTCACGAATGACGGCACCCATCGAGATAGAAGTAGCAGTAGTAACAGCAGTAGAAGTAGCAGCAGAGAAAGCAGCAGTGCTGTCGTTGCAAGTGCCGATGGTCATAGTAATGGCATGCCGGGAACTGGTATTCACAGCCTGGCTGGGGACAAGGGCCGACAGCAAAGTGTGGACCAGACTCAGGGAAGACCGGAAGGGCAGACACAGAGACAGAGGCCTGAGAGAGCAGACCATTCATCTGCCTTTTCAAACTCATTCTCCTCTTCTTGTTCTCCGGCAAGCCAGCCTCACGTATCGTCTTCGACGTTGTCCTCGGCGGTAAGCTTTCGCATTAACTCTAGCGGGAACTCCTGGCGTACGCGCCGGCTGAGCTCCACGTCACCAGCTGTCTCCAGCGGCGGCACACAGGAAGATCACGACACAGAGGATGAGGAAGCAAAAAGGCGCCGCCAGCATAGGGACAAACAGATGCTACTGGCCTCGCATACGCAGGTCAAAAAAGAGCAGAAAGACAGCGACATCTACGACCCCTTTAATCCCACCCTGTCAGATTCAAACAGCTCAGACAGTGAAGTCGAGGACAAGGATCAGCACAGAGCCTCCCCCCACAGTTTATGTTCAGCCAAGGCGGAAACAGAGGAGCGGGAAATCACTGAGAATGAACCAGAGCAAGTTGATGTTCAGGAGAAGGCCTCACAGTGGGACAGGGGCTTCGGAGATGGGATTAGGATCAAGAAGGAACCCGAGTCATCTGACTCTGATGGTGAGAAACAAGAACTTATGTCCTTCACTCCAATTAAGGAAGAACCAGGTTTGAGCGTTGTTAAAGTGGAACCGCAAACTAGCCACACCACAGTTAAGGAAGAACCAGGGTTGGCTGAATCAAAGGAAGATGAAGGGTGCAGTTACAGCCCTATAGATCCCTCGACATCCAGGACAATAGAGTCGACAAAACCTTTACATTATAGCTCAGCTTCCTTAGAAACCAAGGAGGAGTTTGGACAGAATGTCGTCACTCCTAGCAGTATCTCTTCCGTCCATAGTGTCAAGCCATCAACATCTAGCTCGTCTTCCGGCAAGAAGAACCAAAAGGAAGAGGTGAAACTCCAGCCGAGGCACAGTCCAGGCAGGTCCAAGTCGGGTTCTCCGTCCCCAGCAAAGGGCACCAGTCACAGTCAGAAAACTGCCAAAGGAGGCGGATCCCATAAGGGGCATCGCTCCAGGTCCAGTAGCTCCGACGCAGGCCCAAGGAGGGAAAAGCGACATGAATCGAGCCAGGGAGGCAGGAGGCCCAGAGGGGATGAGAGCAAAGAGAGGCACTCAAGGCGCTCAAGATCGAGGGAGAGGAAGAAGCCGCGCAGGGCACGCTCCACCTCGGACAGCTCCCAATCGGATTCGTCCGATAGGTCACGCAGGAAGAGGAGGCGGCAACGCTCACAATCCAGGTAAATGGTTTAAATAACCTTGACCATCTTTCTTAATATTTTTGGTCCAAAACATGTCACAAGAATTTCACATTTTTTAGACCTGTCATATACTTTATATGTTTTAGTTAATGTTCATATGCGGTGTTGCTAATTTTCAGGTCTCGATCTAGGAGGAGGAGCAGGGAGAGGAACAATGGCAGGGGGAGCGATAGAGATGGAGGTTGGGCTTCAAAAGACAAGCGGCACGGTCGGTCTCGCTCAAAATCGCGGTCCAGGTCACGGTCCAGGGAGAGAAGGAAAGATCACTCGCGGTCAAAGCCGTCATCTTCAAGCTTCAGAGATGGAGACAAGTCACGATCCCAAGACAGAAAGAGGCCGAGGTCAAGATCTTGCTCGAAAGAGAGGAGAAAAGAAGAGAGTTCTTCTAAGAGTGTTAAGAAAACATCGGGTTCATTCGGGTTGGCCGTCAAAGAACCAAAGGAAACAAAAGGGAAGAAGAAAGGAAAAGACCATCCTCTAAACAAAGACACGAGAGAGAGAACTTCTGTCTCTGAGATTAAGAAGGAAGAAAAAACTTCTGAAAAAGCCGTGTTTGAAGTCAAAAAGGAAAGCAAAGAACACGCGGTAGACAGTCAGGTCTTGGCAACAAAATTGGACAAAGAGTCACAAACCTTTAGAGAAGTGAAGACTGAGAAACTACCCGTTGTCGATATGTTTGAAGACTCTGCATTTGTCCACCCAATCAAGAAAGAAGAATCTGAAACTGAAATTGAAATTCCTCCTTCCAGTGTAGTCGAAAGCATACACGAAGAGCGGGACGTTAAAAAGCAAGAGATGGCCCCGGTCAAAAGTGAGGCTGAGGACCTGTTACCGCTAACGCCGTCAGAGACGGTGAGGATCAAATCTGAGCCCGGTTCACCAGAGCTGCCTTGTCACCTTTCCCCCGATGCACTCCCATCAGAGATGGCAACCACTCCACCCCCTTCCTCGACCGTCTCAGTGGGGAGTGACGCTTCGGGAACCTCTCAGCCGCCGCCAGCGTCCTCACCTCCCTCCGAGTGTCCAGACAGTGCTCTGTCGATCGCCACCGTAAAGCAGGAGGTAGAGCCACTGTCCGACTCTGACTCAGACTTCAACGTAGACATGATGCTGGACAACCTGGACCCGGTGAAGTCTGAGAAAGCGGTGGGAACGGAAACGCCTGTTGTCAAACAGGAGGTGGTGGTGACGGACGAGGCCAAAAATGAACGAGAGCCGCCGACTGCTCCAACGGTGTTAAAATGCAAAACCCTGGTGAAGAGAGTCACCTGGAACATCCAGGAGCCTGAGGGGCCTCAACCAGAGAAGTCGCCAAGCAGTATGTGTTCCCCACATGTGGCTACACCCCATTTCTATTGGTTAAACTCATTGGTATTGGCTGAATCTCTTAATTTTAAATGCACATATTGGTCCAAGTATTTATATTTCAATATGCTTTTACCCTACGCAGAGCTGGCTCTGTACAAGCAGAAACTGAAGCAGGAAGGAGCTCGCAGACCGGCATCCTCAGCACAAACACCCAGTCAGGTATGATCTTGACACAGTTTATTCAGTGCTGCCCAGCTAGTTTCAGTATCAAGGCAAAAGCAAAATACCACAATGGCTCCATGCTTTTATTAACAGGAATTTCCTACCTACAGAATAAAAGTTCCTATCCAGCTTTGTAGTGTTGTGAGGCATTATATGGTACAATCTCTCTGTATTTTTCTATAGCTGCTAGTGAGTCTTTAGAGGTCTCAGTCAGCCACAAAGAGAGACCGTGATCTGTTAAACCGGCTGTTTTGTTTTGTTATCAATCAGGAGGCGCCGAATGCTGAATCAGGCATGATTACAATTTGTTGGGTGGTGTTTAGGCTTTTATTGTGCCTTTGCTCCTACATGTCATCCAGCAGAGTGCCCTGGAGATGGCAGGATTTCCTCTGAGATTAGATCATAGTCCAACACCAGACTGAGATCCCGGCCTAGTGACGTGACTGAAAGTGAAACTAAGGAGGGTTTTCAGACAAAACAAAACTGAAAGGCAAACTAAAGATATGAACTCTCTTGCTTTGTGGATGAGGAAATCACTAATGGCTGTTGCATCATACTCCGGAAAACCATTGGAGAATTTCAAGCCTTCCCAAAGCTCCCTTTTGTTGTTTTTTCACTGAACATGAATAGTCAGGATGGACCAATACTTATACTGGTATCATTTAGTTAAAAATAGGGCATGGGTTTCAGAGTGTATCCAATACAATGAGAAGCAGCTGGATTTTATGATTCTTTTTTTTTTTTTTTTTTTTTTTTGACACGTCATTTTTAGATGTTTTTAATGGAAGGCGCTGGCTTGTATTTCAATCATTACTTAGAATCAAAGTCTTTACTGTTGAGTAATGGACCAAATTGGTTGCCTGTGTATCACCTTGCAATTTCATTTCTTCTTTGATATACATCTACTTGGTATGTGTCCGCAGCTATCTAGTCATGTTGGGACTAATGACCTTCTTCAAATGTTAACCATTCAAATTATTTTGCAGATATTATGATCATGAGGTATAAATGGGATGCCAGATCCCTAGAGTTTATGGACAATAAAAGCTGCCATCTATTGCCTTGTGCGTGGGGACTAGCGTCAGCATTACACCAGAGAACGTAGTTAAGGTAGTAGTTTGTAATATGTAAATATTAAAAAAGTCACAGTATCTTTAATATTAACTTTGAAAGTGACTAGATTACCAAATTCACTTGGACTTTAAACTCAGGACTTTAACTTTGTTTTGAAACTGTCATCAATCCCTCTCTAATACTTACCGCTCGCCTCCTACAAGGACATCCATGGAGCTGCCCACCTCAGCATCTCCTCAAAGAGAAGCAGCGTTCCTGCCAGGTCCGCCGGAAGCCCCTCTCACTCCGAGCTCCTGACCCCTGACAGGTCATCCAGCAGCGGCCCCCAGGAGGCCGCAGAGGATGAGGAGAGTGATGAGTCCAGGAAAGACAAGGTAAAAACTATGGATGCAACGGTACAGTAGGCTCACGGTTCAGTATGTATCACAGTTTTGTGGCCAAGCTAACAACACAGTTTCGGTATCTTTATATTTAAGTTTATTTATTTTTTAATTTTCAAATGTTAAAACTTATAAAAAAAAAGGTTTTTACAGTAGTCTGCCATTAATAATTAGTGTAACGCTGTGGTGGGTGGACAGGGGTTCAAGTTCTTTCGTAGGTTGTTATAATTTGCATAAGTTCATCTAATTGGAGGGATAATAGTGGCTAATTAAAATATTACTTTTTGTCAATAATTGCATATATATATATATATATATTTGCAATTATGTGTGTGTATGTATATATTTTTTTTATGTAGTACGGGTATAAACAGTATTTTTTACACATAAATAATAATAGTAAAATAATTTACTGAAATAAAACCTCACAGTCAGACCAGTGTGTGTGCCTTCACCATGTGAACCTCACATAACAGTGGGTGCGCTCCTTTTCAGCCAGGGCACCTCCCGGCGAGGGAGGAGCCTAGGCTATCTCTTACATAGAGGGGGAAACATTTACTGGCAGCAGGAGACGGCAACTTACACAACATAAAACTTTAGAACTTGACAAAATAAAAACCGCTCATCGTCCAGCGAGACTCGGTTCCCTTCATTCCTACAAAAGAGCCATTCAGAAGAACCGGATCGTTCGTGAACGACATGGTGCAAGTGGAAACGAGTGTCAAGTTCGTAATGAAGAGGGACACGGCCATCACAGGGGGTTATTTTCCGACTGGACACCTTGATTGATTGGACTCTTTGCTCAAACATTTCTATTTAGTTTTATCTTGTGTTTCTATCGAAAAGGCTGTGTAGTGCAGTTGGGGAAAAAAGAAAGAAATAAAAATAGACCTCTCACGCAAAAGTAGAGAAATGGTGACGTGGCCGGTGGAGCAGCAGCAGTGGACTAACAGATTTAATCGGAAGCAGCACTTACGGCACACGCCGCGCTGCACCGACGGGGGACAACCCGAACGGTTTGATAGCATACCGTGAACTGTTGCGTCCCTAGTAAAATCCATTGGGATGGATTTCAACACCAACTGCGCTCCCTAATGTAGACCTGTGGAGCAGAGGAATTGTCCAGATACAATCGTGCCGGCGGCAGTTCTAATCTGCTTTGGTTCTAATCTGTGATTTTATTGAAACGTATATTATTCCTAACACCATCTTCTTGAATGTGTTCTCCCCGGCCTCAGTATTTGAAGAAACTGCACATGCAGGAACGAGCAATAGAAGAGGTAAAGTTGGCGATCAAGCCCTTCTATCAGAAGAGAGACATCACCAAGGATGAATACAAAGAAATTCTACGCAAGGCCGTCCAAAAGGTGGGTGGAAGGTGCACGGGTACTGTTGATATGATTGAGTGCACCATCAAATGGAAACGTAGGTTCAGCCTTTGCGTATTTAATCTATTGCTCCTGAGAAAATCCCACTTTTCACCATGCGCCCCTGCCCGTCAGGTTTGCCACAGCAAGAGCGGGGAGATCAACCCGGTGAAGGTGGCCAACCTGGTGAAGGCGTACGTGGACAGATACAAACACATGAGGAAACACAAGAAGGGGGAGGACGCGGAGAGCTTGCAGAACGAGGCGTCCAAAGAGCCAGAGAGCCCCTGAGGTGCGGCGGACGCTGGGGGGGGCGGGGGAGCGGGGGGAGGTGTGACGGGACAAGGACGGACAGCCACACCACCCACCCCCCAAAAACACTCAGACATAACTTGACTTCTTTACTACCATCACTGGATCAGACACCCTTGTTGCCACACTACACTCGTGCCAGTATTTGTTCACCATTTCATATGTGGAGGACCCGGTGTTTGTTCAAATATTTAAAAAAAAAAAAAAGATAATTTCAGGAGAAACTGGTGATGCACCTAAATTTTATGTCCAGTTTAGTTGCAAAACGCTGTAGTCTTTACTGCATTGCAGGTGTTTTTCTTTAGGCACAGAAGGGATATTAATCACGAGCATACTTAATTTTGTTGATTTAAAGAATAAATTGCAGTTTTGCATATTTGAGAAATGTACCACGCACAGAAAAGTAGATTTCTTTGTAAATAATATGAATTTGATAAATCTACTCTTCGGTTCCGTACTGTTTTGGTTAAGTTAATAGTTCTCTTGTCATAAAGTTTATCAGTTTCTATGTATTTTAAGTCTTTTTTATGTCCTTGCACGAACCTCCACTGTCTGACTGACTGGTAGATGTTCAGAGCAAGATGATAGAACTCAACACACAACCCATAGCCAAGGTTAGTTCTGAAGGTGTGATATTTAAGTCTACTGTGATTATTTGAACATTGATAGATATCAAAAACTACTTGAATCTTGCAAATAGTCATGTTGGTTTTTATCTGCGAAAAAGGAACCTTTGGCTTGTTCAAAATACTCTTCATTAGCCCTGATGCTGCTTCTATTAAAACCTGAAAGGAATTTCCCATTCTTACTCGATTTTGGTTATAAATTTAAAGGACACTGGAAGTGTCAAACATGGCAAAGTAAAATAAAATAATTGCTGTTATTTGTCCAGAAGAGTAAGTTAATTTAGGTCATGTGGTGTGGTTTAGTGTAAGGTTGGAGTACACAGTCTGTGTAAGGGATTGTTTAAGATGTTTTGTTTTTTTTGTTTGTTTTTTTTTGGCCCAGATTATATACATCTTTATAGGATTTATTGCGGTGAAACTCAAAATACAAAACATATGCATTTGTGTCCAACGCGCACTAACTCATAACTCCTTCCTTACGGTGTCTGTCCAGTAGTTTCAGGTCAAGTATGTCCTAAAGGTGGTTAAGAAGCCATAGCGTAGTGTACTGACGGGAACTAAGACAAGCAGAGTCCAGGAGGGTCTCAGTTCCGTCCCTTTTTTGTGATTTGTTTCTTTTCTTATTTTGAATTTTTTTTATTTACAAAACCTTGCTCTGTGATCTCCACTGGCCTGACGAAGAACGTCTTGTGGGAGGGGAAAAGCTGACGCTCTTTTATATTAAGACAGGGGGTCAGATCTAAAAAGGTGCTTATTTTTATTTGAATGTATTTCATTGCTCTATCTTAATTTACTTGGTCAGATAGGTGTTTCAAGAGGGAGCACAAAAAAAAAAAATACTAGATGATAAATGCGATTTGTACCAATTTAATAATTTTCTTTATGTTGTACAAATTACAGGTAAGAGGGCTTCAGGAACTTAAAACTCTGACAGTTAATTGGTGAACCTTCTGTGAAGAGACACCCATTAAGTGTCATTCTATCAAATCTTTGTTGCCTGGTGATACAATATAGGCCTTGCGAACGTTTCTCTAGCTGCAGCTTGATAATTCTTGTGTTGCTGTTCTAAACCTATGGCAGATTCTAAACTGATACTCATATTTAATTATTTGTAAATATGTTTTGGGATAGTGTTTTAATAAATAAAAAATGTTTATTGGATACAAGGGCATTTGTGGTTGCAATATGTACAGTATGCATTCTACTCTTCTGGTATCTACTGTATCAAGCAAACAAGGGACATTTTCTTGCAAATACTATTAACTACAGGATGTTTTGATCCATAAAAAAATATATTTTGGGGCAAATGGGTTTCATAACATCAAATTGAACTGACGTGTGCTGCCAATGGACATTTTAATAGGATATAGAGCATGCTACCTATGTGCTTATAAGGTATGACACCATTTCTTGTCGCTGTAGTCGAGCAAAAGATAAATGTAACATTTACAATGTGACTACCATATAAAAAAAGTGCTCAAGTACATAAATAACTATGTAAACAGATACTTTGAATCATTGGCTTCATCCAGTGACAAGATTAATAATGCGGAAAGAAAGAAGAGTAAGTCCCATTCCTTTGTCCACCAGATCCTAAAGCTGGAAGTATAGCAAAGGGAGGGATGGTCAAGGCATGTGAGTGTTTCTTTTAAGGTCCAAGCAGAAGCTGCGAGTCACCAGAGCCGTAGATCGACTCTGGTCTAGATGTGCTCAGTGGCTTGTGGGGTCTCTTCTGAGGTGGGCAGGCCAAAGGCGGAATAAATCAGGTCGTAAAGGCTGTCGTGCGAGATCTGCAGGCTGACGTTGGCGCTGTGAAGAGACGATGCGCCCTCCATCTGGGCCATCTCGTGGAAGTGGCGGCAGATTAAAGGAACCACCTGGAGGAGGGGAGGGGAGTGTTCAGTTAGACCTGGTGTCTATGTTGTATCGATAAAGTTCTTAGAAGGTAGGATGGGATAGTAGGGTTACCTTGACGACAATGAGCTTCTTCTCCAGTGGTTTACCATCTGGGAACTTCTCCCCAAAGCACATGTTGATGGTGTAGCCCGGGGAGCCCCCCTGGTTCTCCTTGAACTGTTTCAGTTCTGAAACATTAAGGACACAACTGTTGGCTTTTGCACTGCAGTTCTGTAAGACCTCAGAACATAAATACAGCAGAACACTTCCTCTAAAGATTTCAACCACTTCTTATTAAACAAATTCAGAACAGGGTGGTGTTTCACTTCTTGTTGGGTTGGTGGTATTTGGATGTTGCAAATTTGTGAAAAGACGCCTACCATTAACATATTTCTCAAAGCTGAGAAGTTCCACCAAGGTATTGAACGGAAGCTTCTGAGGGTCTGGATCGGCCACGCTGGGGTCATTGGTGCTGGCGAACACATGGCACCTGTCCTGCCTGACGGCATAGACCCCAGTGTCCCGGACCTCCAGGAGTAGACCTCTCTGAATGCTGTTGAGGATGCAGTTGGTGTAATCGATCTAGTGGAGAAAATTGAACAAGGCAAGTTTATTTATATAGCACTTTTCAATACGCTTTACATAAAACATCAGAAGCATTAAGACAAAGTGCAAAAGAACCATAAAAAGACAGAATGCATAAAAAAAATATATTGCATAAAAGTTACAGTGCAGTGCAAGAAATTAATCCAAGAAACCTTGTTTTACTCTTTGTTAGCAATTATTTAGCCTATTCCCAGAATAGTGTTTTTCCCTATTGGGGCGATTTCTTAGCCCCGGAGAACCGGTCTGGAGATCTTTGTATTCACCTATTCCCAGAATAGCGTTTGTTTTTGTTGTTGTTTTTTTTTGAGGTTATTAAAATGCTATTCTTTGAAAATCTCTACGATGCTATCAACGGGTCGTCATGGTCACGGCCGTGCCTGTTTGCGGTCCAGCAAGGTGTCGGTGGTGGGGAAGCACAGCGGGCTGGCGTTGAGCTCGGGAGCCTCCTGGCAGAAGTGGAGCTGGATACGAGGGCATGACAGCTGCGTTTTCAGCATTTCTCTCTTTCTGTACTGGATGGAGATTTCCAGGTCGTAGATGGACGGCTGGAGGGGCGAATTGGGCACTGGCTTGAGGTTTGCTACGGACAAAAACACATCGTACAATCAATTCAGCATTCTGCTTTGGAACGCTTTTCTCTCCCAGAAAAGTCTCTGAAGGACGTGGGACCGCGGCCGCACGTCTGCTCGTCTGCCGCTAGTCTACCACGCAGTCGACCAACAAGTCTGATCCCTTGTCTACCCCTAGTAGCAATTAGTCTACCAACTAGTCATCCACTAGTATTCTACTTGTCTACAGCTACAGACAAGTCTACCATTAGTCTCAAGGCTTTGTCTACATGTATATGGGTATTTTTAAAAACACATTTTGCAATCGCTTAAAAGAAACTACGCAATTCCGTCCACACCAACAGTGTTTTAGAAAATATCTCCGTCCGCAAGAAAACGCAAAAACGCTAAGATACGTAAGCTGAGAAGTTGATCGGCTTCTTACCGAGCTGGAAACACAACAGCACAGCACGGCACTGGCGTACTTTGAGCCGCAGAGTGGTGCCTTGAGAACTATTGGGCGCGCATCCGCTATAAAAAACACACACCGTTATCATCAGCGGAGAAAATACGGGATATTTACGGGGAAATACCCTCCATTAAACCTAACAGTACGAGCCACATGTCAACGCTCGGATAGTCCGCCGTCGTTTGTAGGTTGCTGGATGCTCAACGTGTGAAACAACATGCGCGCGTGTGTAAATAGAGGTCATGACGTCATCGTCTGGTGAAACCTCAGTTTCCCCGGTCCCAAAGAGATACGCAGAGGATGGAGGTTTGAAACATCTCCACCCTGGAGGGCGTTTTTCCAAAAGCGTCGCTTTCAAAGACCTGAAACACAGTTTTGGTGCGGACGGGAGGCCGCAACATGGAGAAAATACTACGTTTAAAAAAAAATACCCATATACACGTGTGGACGGGGCCTAAGATCAGTCTACCGACTAGTCTACCATGATCGCGAGTCTACCACCAGTCTACCAACCTTTTTTTGAGGCCATCTTTTTCATTGTATTCCAAGTGCTACGACGAAAGCCGGATGAACGTACCCCGGTAGTAAGACTGTTGCTCTGGCAGCTCCGTGTGGTTCTGCGAAAGGGGTACTGGTTCTGCTGGCGAGGGCTGGACCCCCGGGTAACTACAAGGGGCAACTGGACAAGGCTGGACATAGTTCTTTGCCCACAGGTCCTCCTCTTGTCAAATACAAAGAGACAGAATACAGATTTAGAGATGAGCACGCTTCGACCTATGTTGTATGGCTTAGCGTGCGGAAAAGTTTGAGATGTTTGGTAGAGCCTTAGCGTGGCAGTAGCCAATAACGTGAGATGCTTTACCCGTGGGGTAGTTGGTGAGGTCCAAGGTCATGAATTGGTTATGCAGATTGTGCTGCTTGGAGAAATATTGCATTGGAGGGATTCGAGATAAAGGAAGGCAAAACACATGATAAAAAAAACCCATTCACTCACGATGCACAACTGTAATTGTCGTACCTCACTCCCCGATGGGTGACATTCTGTGGGCGAACTGTAGAGGACTGGGACTGTGATCAGGTCGTCGTCTTCTATGTGCTGACTTTCATAGCTGTCTGCAGATGCAACGGCAATAACCCAGATTACAGGCTGCATTAGGCTGCGTTAGGCTGCGTTAGACCAAAAAAAATCAAAATGCCAAGAAATTGTAATCTTACACCCGATATTGATGATTTCGTAGATCTTATGAGGGTCTTCGGAATTCTTGGAGTTGTCCACAATCATCCTGAAGCGCTTGGTGAGGTTGTTCAGAGCGCAGCGGAAATTAGTTTTCCACTTTGCTTTGTCGTTGGGAAATTCGTGGATCTTACCACTGGCCACTGCCCAAGCCTGTAAAAACCATGAAAAAATAAAAGTTAAGTAAATTTAAAAAAAACCCCAAGAATTCCATTGTATTACCAAAGGAGAGGCGACGGCCCTACCCTGAATATTTTGCAGTCCTCGTCGTTACAATCCTTCCTGGAGTTATGCTTCCAGGGGACTCTGAACTGGTTGTGGCCCACATAGCACAGGCCGGTGTACTGGCCTGTTGCCACCTGCGCCACCAGCCAGTTCGAGAACTGTGGCTTCACGGTGCTATTAGAATAGGAAAGACAAAAACTATGAGATAGGAATCAGAATCAGAATCTGTTAATCCGGCATTAATCCGTAGATTTTCATAGACAAGGAATTTGGCCTTGAGGTGAGGATCGGTGCATTGCTGGAAAAGAAAGTCAACAAACTATAAAAATATATAGATGTTATACAAAATTATACACAGTATACATTAAGTTAAAAGGTAATATCTGGAGTTAAGTGACGGTATGGTTGCTGGTATCAGTATAAATACAGTATGAATATACATGGCTATTCTGTACAGGATCAATACATATGTGTACAATACTACAGCCGTGGATCACAACATTATTTGATTAGAAACTAGAGCTATGTGTTTGTTTTTACACAGAGAGAGAGAGAGAGAGAGAGAAAGCAACAGCGTCCTACCTTTGCATGTTCAGCATGTCTCAGCGGGTTCAGTGAACACTTCCTTATTTATAAGCTCTACTGGTGACGTCGTGGGCCTTCCCACTTCCTGGCTGGGTGGGAGGAGGATTGAAAAACCCTGATTCTTTGTCTCAGATCGCAGGAACGAACACGGAGCGCTTGCAGACATTTAAAAACTGTGCCGAATGAGACCTGCTGGTGAGGTGTGGTGACTGGTTGGGTACGTCAGACAGGATGCAGGATAAGGGTTTTTTGTTCAGTGTGAAACATAAGATAAGAGAGATAAGTCGGTGTGAACGCAATAATGAACCAAGTTGCACTGCCATTAAATATCCCAATGAAAACAGCCGATACAGCCTCATTTACAAGAGATTCAAACCATACTTTTCTGTTGTATTGTTAATAAAGATGGCTTCCGGAATGAAGCACATTCCCAATGATCATTCTGTTGTATAGGATAAAAGACAAGGACTGTAAATCTAAAGTAGAGTTCTGATTCAATTAACAAGAGAACTCCAATTCCAATTTGATTTCATTTATATCCATTAGGTCACACGAGAATACAATAATGACATATATTTGGCCTGTCAACGCGAACAAGCATTCAATTAACGTTTGAGATGAGACCCAAGGAAAGTGCGGCTACACATGTTGTGGTTAAGAGAGACGTGGAGCGATTAAATACTTTCTATAAACTGTGCTGTTATTGAGGTGCTTTTAATAGGAATTGATTCAATTTTGACAGCATGTTGTCACCTGTAATGATCGCTTCCCAAATGTTTGGGAACAAACATGCAGCGAGTCTAGCCTGGTTAGAATGACATTATTTGATGTTGAGTTTTTGTGGTCCCCGCATGCTGGCACATTATCCAAAATGCTGCTGGGCTGGTTTCTGGCATAGCAACGTGGCCTCGAATTAGTCACGCGCTTTCGTTTAAATCACGTGATTACAATGATACAGTTAGAAAGATGGGGAATGTATTTTACAACCTCTATGGACGCACTGTTGTACAGTCCCCCATGCTCGGGCATGCTTGGGCCGTTTTGAAACGGTTCGATGCTCAGGAAGTGCCCAGAGGCACTTTTGGTCGAGAGGAGCTGCAGATCAGAAATAGCGGCTCAGCTCTGTTCCTAGGAATCCAAACAAAGTGCCGCCGCCTACTGTGAAGCGAGCGCACCTCTCGCAGGTGTGGGGCCGCTCTGTGTCTTTCAACGGGACGGAATTTTTAGCCGAGCGAGAGTGGTTGTGGGGACAACCCCCCGCACTGAATAAGAGCAAGATGGACGCTACATTGCATGCCGTCACTCAGCTGGGGCCCGACGTGAAACTTCCTCTTTCCACTGTCGGCGTTTCATATTATAATTGGATTGGAAAACACCACTCGTCTCATCCGTCCCCTTGCCCAAATGTACCAGGGCAGGTATGATGCAACGTGTTGGCACACAAACCAAGCACAAGCGCCTCACTCTCTCTGCACTTTTCTTCCAAGGGGGGCGGGACGACTCGTTTTTGAGACCCGACAAGGCTCACCGCGGTCAGTCTGCATGAAAAGCAGTTTGAGTCTTTCTTCGCTCCAGAGGAAAAGGGAAACGAGACGCACGGTGACTTCCACTTCCCTCTTCCTGCTCACTGGAAGCCACTGCGCCGCACATGGAAAGAGAGTCTGGTGGGAGGATGTAGCCAGACATCGGCGCGATTTAGTGCGGCTTTCACATCCCTTTTTCACGTTACTCAAAAGCCAAACGTGACATATATGCCCCTTTCCCCCTGCACCGAAAAGCTGGTAACACCCACCAACAATTGACATTTGTCACCAGTAGGAGAGGAAAAACCCGGGTCTCAGTCTTGGGTCAAATGACCCGGTAATAGATCCGGGTTTTAATCGGCTCCACCTGCGATCGGCTCTGATGTAAACAGGACACCCAGGTCGACACGCTCATTTTGGCCCCTTTACCTGCACGATGGGAGGTGCATTGAAGTTCCGGATGCTAGCGCATAAATAGACATGAATATCCGTGTATTATTCCATCATTTCATATCCCATTCAGAATCCAAAAGCAGAAGTTATTGACTTTTTCAGCATGGGGGGGGCCATGAAATGTTGTGAGTGTGGGGATGGCACCGTGGGGAGCACAGCAGAGAACCCCCACCGGTCCCCGCTCCCTGGGGTGATAGTGTAGGGCTTAAGCGGCATTGTGTGTTCAAACAAAATTGAGATAGTTTAGACGTCAGAAACATTGTCATAGACGAGAAACTGGCCTTGATGCATCGTCGTACAGACATTTAGCACAAAAAAAGTTTGAACAGTCAAAAGAATGACTCTAAATGAGCATGAAGGAAGCACAAACTTGTTAATGACAGCAATGCAATCCAACCATTAGTTATCACATCATCCTCCAACTCGGTACACTAGTGCACCGTGAGGGTTGGCCAGGTGTGCCTGAAACATTTTCAAATTACACTTAAAAAAATTTAAAAAAATCAAAACCACCCCTTCTGTTGCCAGATCAAAATTGAACAGCTGTACTAAGTCATGAGTTCCAGGTTTGAGAGATTTACATTATGAATTTATATTACAATATTTTGCGGAAACCTTTTGCAGGTTTCCCATGGGAAAATGCAGTGCACAAACCAGCGAGGACCCAGTCGACATGGAAACATATGAGGGGAATTCCCCACAAAGCCCCCCACTTCCTGGTAGCTGCGGCAACCAGATGTGATGTATTTGTGATGTCACAACTCTCCCCCTATAAAGCTGAATGCTGGGTGGAGAAGCTGTCGACAGGAACCCCAGAAGAAGTGGAAGTAGTAACCCAGTAGGGCTGAAACCCGATGGTTCTTGTAAATTTCTAAAATGATCGCGACATGAAATGTGGCACATGCATATATATTCTCTTGCAAATCTCTTGCCGATCTTCACAAAAAAATACATTCTTTCGAAACAATTATTAGTCAAAATATGCAGTTTTGTTGTTATCGGTACACAGCCTGGCCCAGGCGTATTTATGTGGCCAATCACATATGACGCCTAAAACTAGTTGGCCGCCAATTTGGAACGTATATACCAAGTTTGGTGTGAATCCATTTAAAGGTTACAGAATGGCAGGCCACATGGTGCCGCTATAATTAAAGAGCAACTATCAGGTTCTTTTTCATGAATTTACAGTCTTGGGCTTATAGAGAAGATGCTTTGAAAAAAATCGATCATTTAAACAGGCAAAAAAGCTTAGAAATGCAGAAAAAAATTAAGTGTTTTAAGGTCACAGGTAAAAAACATGAACATTTTTTTTTTTTTTTTTTTTTTTTATGTCTGACGTTGATGTCACAGGGGGGAGTGGTCAGCTCTGTGAGTCAGATAGCTTCACGGCTGTGAGGATGGTGAAGTACCTTGTTTAAGATTTATTATTTAGAACAGGAAGTAGTTATCCCCGCATTCATTGTTTCATACAAGTAGATTTCAGTAGAACTGCTGTAGATTCCAATATTGTACAGATCACTCTTCTTCTTTTTTGACATCTCATATCTTGGTACACTTTAGGAGGAAACCTGCTAAACATCCTTTTACAGCTTGCACCATAAGATCTAAATGGCTTTCATGGGCTTGTCCTGTTAATGTCAACTTGCTGCTATAGTCATTATTATTTTTATTATTATTTATTATTATTATTATGATTATTACAGGAAAAACTGTTAATAAGTTGCTGAGATGACAGTTGCTGATATAGTCCGGCGTGCAAGGGTGAATCATCAAGGAAGAAATATGGAGCACCCAATAATGACGAAAATTAAGCGCCGTTGGGGCCTGAAGACGGTCCTTATCAAGGAGTTCCTGGCCGAGTTCCTGGGGATATTCCTCCTCATCCTGTTTGGGTGCGGTGCCACGGCCCAGGCGGTGCTCAGCAAGGGAAGGCTGGGGGAGCCCCTGACCGTCCACATTGGCTTCTCCATCGGCCTCATGATGGCCTCCTGCGTGGCGGGGGGCGTGTCAGGGGGTCACGTGAATCCCGCTGTCTCATTCGCCATGGTGATCCTGGGCAAGTTGCCCCTGAAGAAGTTCCCGGTGTATGTGCTGGCACAGTTCCTGGGAGCCTTCACCGGCTCCTGCGCCGTCTATGCCCAGTGCCATGACGCTTTGATGGAATACAACAAGGGGGAGCTTACGGTTACGGGTGTGAACGCCACCGCCCTTATATTTGCGTCCTACCCAGCTGAACATCTCTCGGGCCTGAATGGGTTCGTGGATCAGGTGATTGGGACCACAGTGCTGATCCTCTGCATCCTGGCCATCAACGACATGGGCGCACCGAAGGGAGTGGAACCTGTCTTGATCGGCCTGATCCTCATGGGGATCGGAGTGACCATGGGCCTGAACTGCGACTACCCCATCAACCCCGCACGGGACCTCGGGCCGCGGATCTTCACCGCTGTCGCCGGGTGGGGGATGGGCGTGTTCAGCGCCGGAGGCTTCTGGTGGTGGATCCCCGTGGTGGGGCCCATGGTGGGCGGGGTGCTGGGGGCGGCCCTGTACCTCTTCCTTATCGAGCTGCACCACAGCGAGCCACGCAGCAGCAGGCTGCACTGCCGGGGTGAGTCGCACCGGGACGAGCCGCAGCAACCCAACCTGCAACGCGCCAAGGAAGCCCAGCAACCGGATGATGAGCTTACAATGGACATCAAGGTCAAAAATGACAGGATTATTGTGGGCGATGTGAAGGGAGAACCAAAGAACGAACAAGAAAAGGATAGCTTACTCCTCTCCCCCATAGGAAAAGATTTTTATACTGAAGCACCTAAATTCCCTGTGAATTTTGTGATAAGGAGTTAATGCCAGATATTATCTATGTGCATTATTTTCAACATAATCACATTTTAAAGATTTTCTGGACTTGACCGTCAATAAAAATCGGAATTATTTTGGAATATTTAAATATTTTGCTTGCAGAGTAAGATGTTTTGTTAAAAATCTCAAACAACCAGCTTGATCGGGAATTGCAGGCTAAGTTTGTACATAACCCATATTTTCATGTCATATTGCACAATACCGTTTTGTTTAGTTGAGGATACAATAATTATTTTCTTTACTGGAAAGCATTTAAGACATTTCCAGCTTTTTTCAGTTTTTTTACATTGATTTTTGGATGATCAACGGCAACAAATGAGCCCTTGTCGGTAAAAATTCCAAATTTATCACATTAGTTGTGATGCAATTCGATTTTTTTTGATCAGCAGAAGCTTATTGCATTCATTCGGGGGAAAATAAAATCAGCCTCTTATTATGTTATAAGGTGATCTTATCTCATTATAATGTGATCTTCATGTCGTTATAACATGAAAAGATCAGCGCTCGACGTGGGCAGGTACACAACTTGTACACATTTCCACTTTCATTTTATACGACATTTCCTTGCTCACCCGTGTTGTGCTAAGTTCCGCCTGCCCGCTGAGAATTGCATGCCCCTTGCAGGAGCGCACACAGCCAAAGTGGAAACTACCAGACAGGCAGCGTACTGTCTTTACGCTCTTTACGTCTTTACCGTACTTTAAAAACGACTCATATTTGTGGGTGTTCATCAATGATGAATAATGATACTTGAGTCTGAAATTTATCTGAGAATATTTCTGAGGGTGAACTCCATGGTGTTTTTAAATGCGGAAAAAGGCCAAGCTCTGTAAACTCTGCGGATGCATTATTTGACAAAACCGATTTTGACGGGATTTGCATCCCCCTGTGTTTTCAGCCAGGAAGACTATACGCATATATTAAATTCTCAATTTCAAATCAACAGGCCAAAACATGAGCTGATAAGTGTCTGAAAAGAAACTCATGAGGTGGAGGCATTATTTGGCAAAATAGATTTTACCCCCGCCGATTATGGGCTGATTGATTCCTGTGCCATTGAAGCCTTGGAGGTTCAACACTTCTCTTTTAGCAAACCAGGACTTTTATGTATTCATGAACAATATTTTAGACATTTTTTACGAAAGCACACCAGAACAGCACAATATTCCCTGGGATGTTCTGGGATGCTCTGAAGTCTTATCTTAGGGGGGAAGCATCATAGCATTCTCATTGTCTCTAAAAGAAAACTAGGAATACCCTCCACTTTCCACCCTAGAGATGGAAAATGAAATCAGAGACTTAGAAAAGTGTCACGGGTCAACTCAAAATCCTCAGCTGCTTCTGCAGCTAAACAATCTCAAAATAAAATATAACACTCTAAACCAGTGGTCCCCAATCTAAGGCCCGCGGGCCGGATACGGCCCGCCCTCCACATTCGGCCCGGCCCCCCGAACAATACCAGAGACGCATTGTGATTTTTTTTTTTTCAGTCTGGCCACGCGAATCCTACACTAGCCCCTGTCAAATAGAACGGAATAATGGCGAAAAGGTTAGGTAAGACAAAAATTGATTCAGAATGCAGGGTATTTAACGTGCAGTGCTCAAACGATTATTTTTTTGTTCAGTGCAAAGAAAAGGCTGTTTGTCTCATCTGTCAAGAGGCGGTGGCGGTATTCAAAGAATACAATCTGCGCCGATACTATGAATCCCGTCACAAAGACAATTATGATAACTTGCAAGGCCAAATGCGAGCAGACAAACTCTCAAAGCTAAAAAGCGGACTGTTAGCTCAGCAGAATACATTTGTACGCCAAGCTCAGCTGAACCAGGCATCCGTTCGGGCCAGCTTTCGGGTTGCTCAACTGATAGCGAGCGGCGGTAAACCTTTTACCGATGGAGAGTTTGTCCAGAAATGTTTGAATGCTGTCGCGGAAGAGGTGTGACCCGAGAAGAAAGACGTCTTTAATGCCGTGAGTCTGTCGGCGAGTACAATCACCAGACGTGTATAATGTATATGCCCAGCTGCAGCAGAAGACAAAAGAATTTGACTTTTTCTCATTAGCACTGGATGAGAGACACAGCTGCTCATTTTTGTTCGTGGAGTTAGCGCAGCCCTCCAAAGTCTCAAAGGGACTACAACGGGGGAGGATATTTTCGACAAATATGTCAAACCATGGAAGAGTTGGACCTAGACTGGTCAAAGCTCGCCAGCATCACGACTGACGGGGCTCCTAGCGCGATGGCACCTCGCATTTTTAACAGACGTGACAGAAATGCTGAACAGCCTTAACTTGCAGCTACAAGGCCAGGGGAAACTCATTTGCGACATGTATTCGCACATAAAAGCATTTGAGGTGAAACTTGCGCTGCTTTTGGAACAAGTGAAAAAGCACAATTTCATCCATCGCCCTGCTACCCAAAACCTCTCTGCAGAGAACCCAGCGGCACGGCACAACAGAAAGTTAATGTTCAATGGACTTTTTTTTGTGAAGAACCCAGAGATGATTATTTATTTCACAAATAGTGTTATTTATTTCCTGACTTGTTTTCTGTGGAGATCCCAGAGAGGGTTATTTGGTTATTATTTATTTCATAAATAGTGTTATTTATTTCATTAATAGTGTTATTATTTATTTCCAGATTTTTTTTTCTGTGAAGATCCCGGAAAGGGTTATTAATATTTGGTTATGTGTGGCTTTCTGGAAAACAATAAATGTTTACGTTTAGGCACCCCTGCGATCATCACACTTTTTCTGTTACAGACTGACCCCGGCCCCCATCAGGGAAGGGAAAAGTTATGTGGCCCTCACAGGAAAAAGTTTGGGTACCCCTGCTCTAAACACTAAAGAAATTGAGATGACTTTGCTCAATTCAAAATATAGATTCGTAAAAGAGGGCGAGACAGTTGGTAACTTCTATCGTGGCAGATGAAGTACAAGAACAATTTTAAGGATAGCAAAACTGGAGGGTCATTATATTGGGACCCATGAGACATTTGCATCTTATTATAAAGAACTTTATAAATTGGATTCTGCTAACAACTCAGAGATCCTTTCCACATACCTGAACCAAGTTAATCTTCCTACATTATCTGAATCTGCTAAAGCTTCCCTAGAGAGGGATTTCTCAGCTGAAGAAGTAATCAATGCTATGAGACTCCAAGATAGGAAATAGACACTTCTCAAAACGAAGAAACACCTCTCCCCTGTGTCGGAGGGCCCTGGAAACGCCACTTGCATGGCGTGTAGCAGGTGGAACTGCCACAGTGGCACCTGAACAGGGACTCTCCGGCACGGGGAAGGGACACAGAGGGGCCATCCAAAGAAGGACTGGAGCCACCAGCGGGTCAAGGGGCGGCCACAGCACCGGCCCTCTCCCGTACCGGCAGCAGCAGCACCCAGGATGTCCAGCGGAGGACCGGGGGAGAAGCAGTTGCAGCAAACCACCGCAGGTAACGGCTTTCAGCTAGCTGCTCCGCCCAGTAGCCACCGCTGGGACCATCCAGCAGCCCAGCAGCCAGGCCAACCCTCCAAGCAGCCCTCACAACACACGAGAGGAGCCCTTGTCATGACATGCTTTCCATCTGCTCCGGGCTTGTTCCACCTTGCCCACTGCTCTACAATAAAACTGGTGTGTTTTCAACCTCCATCACCTGTGTCAGAGGGCCTTGAAAACACCACTCGGGTGAAGCGTGGCAGGTGAAACTGCTACAGACCCATTACTTTATTCTTCCCATAGGCCAATTTCCCCTATTATTATCGGCTATTAAAGTTGTATCCATACGTTTGGAAAGTGTTATGCCACATATTATCCATCTAGATGTGTCTTTATCAAGGGTCGTTCATCATCTGATCAACTTACGAAGATACTTCAATATAGTGTACCATACTAGTAATTTGAATGGAATGGAACTATCTGATGGCAGTTTTAGTTAAGTTCAACTTTGGCCCAATTTTCATTGCTTGGATTCAAACACTGTACAACTCCAAAATTCCATAATATGGACAAACTATTTACTCATCACCCTCACTGTTCACGATCGCCATAGAGCCGCTCAGAGCAATGATTAGGTCTAATACCCACCTTAGCGATATTGGCAACGAGAACAAACCATTATTTCTTTATATACAGATGACATTTTATTCTACCTTCAAAACTCCTTGACCGTCCCACTATTGCTGGATTTACTGAGTGATTTTCGGAAAATCTCAGGGTATAAAGTTAACTGGTCAAAAACTGAGATTATGCCAATCTCCCAGTTTAACTATGACAGACTACAAAATCAACTAAATTGGAGATGGTCTCATTCCTTCAATAGGTATAGGGGGTGTGAGCATTCCTTCCAAAATACCTTTGGTCTTAATTACCCCCCGGCAATTCAGAAAGTCTCGAAAGACTTGAGAGTGAGTCTGCTCCCTCTGTCCCTGATAGGCAGGTCCAACATAATTAAGATTACTGTTCTGGCCAAATTCCTATACCTATTTCAAAATCTCCCGATTACACCACCCGTTAATTTTTTTGAAAATGACAAAGTCCTTTTTCATCCTTTATATGGAACAACGAAGCAGCTTGAATTAGAATGACGCTTCTATACCTTCCTACAACAGGGGGCTTAATCTACCTAACCTGAAACTGTACTTTTTGGCTGCACAGCTCAGTCAGATTAAGCAGTTGCTCTCACTTCCTCCCTGTCCTGAGTAAAGGCTGAAATGTTTGACTATTCCCCATACAAACTGAAATACCTCCCCTATTTTGGTCTTAGCGTTGTTAATAGAAATACTCACAACCCTGTGATCTTAAACAGTATGCACCTATGGAAAATGTTACATAAATTTTTGGGTCAGAATGAACACATTTCTCCATTTACCCCCATTTGGAGAACTCCATGCTTATCAGTTTTCTTTAATGACGATACATTAAAATCTTGGGACAAAGTGGGTATACATGAAACTGCAGGACTTTTATGTCCTTTCCTCAAATACAGATATAAATAAATATCTCCAATTTTCCCGATTATACTCCGGTTCTTTGAGGTTCGACATATAGTGGAATCAATACAACTTTCACTACATGATCCACATCTGTTTAAGTTGGATGCTGTTCTAAATACTACAGGCAGAGTCACTCAATGCATCTCCAAGGTCTTCAGAATACTGTTGGACAGCTCCCCAACTTACACTGAGAAGGTTAGGCAAAAGTGGGAGAATGACATTGGCAAGATAGTAAGTACAGCAGATTGGTCCCAAATGTGTTCTAGAATTCACAATCTCCCTTATTACTTCAGACATAGACTATCCCAACTTAAAGCTGTCCATAGAGTATATTTTACACCTGAGAAAATGTATAAAACATTTCTGCGCTGGTGTTGTACTAGGTTGAAGGGAACCTTTTCCACGTATGCTCTGGTCGTGTTATTAATTAATTTATTAATGTAGTCCCTTTTTTTTGAATGATGTTACTGACACTATCGACGTGTCTCAAAGTTTCTATCCCATGTTCACAAAAATGTCTTCTTGGGACCCATTCTGACCCATGGAACATGTACCAGAAAACAATACATTGACCTCACCCTACTGGCAGCCAGGGAATGTATTACAGTACTACACCTTGGAAATCTTCCACTCCTCCATCCATATCACACTGGAATTGAACTCTCAAGTGACATACCCCTTGACAGAATATATTATAACAACAGGTGTAAAAGACATGGATTTCTATAAATAAATAGACTTTATGGCATGCAGGCATACACGGGTATCACTTTAGAATATATCTTTTTTCCATTTTTATTCTCTCATTTAAATTTAATTTAATTTTGTTGCATATAATTTTTTTGTAATTAAATCTTTTATTAATTTTTCTCTGTACAGTCGTTGTCCTGTCTTTGTCTCAGTTCTGTGTCCCCAGGTCAATGTACCTATCTAACCTGAAAGCCATAACCTTTTAGGGTTAGAATTATAGTATAAGGTCAACCATATACCATGGCCTATGTTACTGTTGTTTTTACTTTCACTTTCGAGTGAACGAGTGGTGCAGGTGTGTTTAGGGCCTGGGGAGCTTGGGTAAGTTTGAGTGCGACTTGCTCATGAGGAGGGTGAGCGTCGAGTTGCCGGTGAGGGTATGTTTGTGTGTGTGTGTGTGTGTGTGTGTGGATGTGTGTGGGTGTGTGAGTGTGTGTGTGAGTGGGGATGCTCTCTACTAATTTTCACATCTTTTATGCTACTTTTCTTTTGGCACGGGGAAAAAGTGCATACATGATAACATGGGGTTTCATTCGGTTAATGTGCCATTGTAAAACGTGTAAAAAATTTTATGATTTGTGCACTCCTATATGAAGACATTAAAAGATAATTTAGGGAAAGTTCATTTTAAAATAATTAATTCTTGCAACTAAAGATAGGTGTAGCAGAGACCAGCATTCCAAATCTTTTTGCGGCCACATTAAGCGGCATCACTTTTACTAAGATTTATACCCTGATAAGTGACTGAAGAATGTGAAAGCGACGAGGGCAGTAGGAACAGAAATAGAAAGGTCGGATGTGTATAAAATAAATCACCCGCATAGAAAGGCAACTTGTGTTCATGACCATATTTAACTATACCTTTGATGAGCAAAGTGCTATTGCATGGGGTTCTATGGCGAGGGCAACCCTTAAGGGCTAAACCCTAAACCCTTAATCCTAAAGGGCAACTCTGGTGTGTTGACCGTTGCAGAGGGAAACATCCTGAATGAGTGGTCTCAGTCCTGACAGAGGCTTGAGGGCATGAACACAGAACTCTCATCCAAGTTATGGATTTCGAGCCAAAGCCAAATATATTTCCAGTGTACAAATGGTATTTCCACTCCACCCGGTCAGGCGCTTTTCCTGCATCCAGGGATTTACAGTTAGGGCCTCAGAGGCGTTGGTGACAGAGGGATTATATACGAAACTGAATAATCGTTGAAGATTGAAGAATGAGCGTCTATTATTTATAAATCCTGTCTGATCAGGAGAGATAATTGATCAGAGGAAAATTTCCAGACGTGTTGCCCAAAGTTTAGATAGAATTTCATAGTCGCCATTTAAAAAACGAATTGGACGGTATGATGCAGAGTCAAGAGGGTCTTTATTTATTTATTTATTTATTTATTTATTTATTTATTTATTTATTTATTTATTTTTAAGAATAAGACAAATAGTTGCCTGAGTGAAAGTCTGTGGAAGATTTCAACTAGAACAGGGGCTATTTTGGAGAAAAAAAAGCTTTTTCAAAAACCCTGCCAAATAGCCATCAGGTCCTGGCCTCCACCCGGATTGAAGGGATTTGACACCATTAGACAATTCTCCAACAGCGATCGGTTGGTAAACATTTTTGAACCCAATCCTGGCTGGCTAAAGCCACAGCAAGGGAGCGGAAGAAATCATCCAATTCCAAAACATCCACTTCATTTTCAGAGCTGTATAAAGACTGGTAAACTCTCTTGAACTCGTCATTGATCCCCCTGGGGTCTAATGATATCCCAGACCATGTACGAATTTTTTGGAATCTGGTGTGATGATGATTGACTTAATTTGTGAGCTAGCTATTTACTGGCTTTATCTCCTTGTCTGTAGTTAGTGCTCCTAGACTTTACAAGCAGTTCAGTAGCCTGGTCTGTTAGTAATCTGTCAAATTCTCTTTGCAAAGTTAAATGCTCCTTATAAATATCCGGAGATGGTGAAATGGCATAAATGTCATCTAATTGGGCAATACAGCGTGTTAACACAGACAGACAGCCTATCTTCTTAAGTTTGTTTTCATGTGCGGTGTAGGAAATCACTTGCCCTTGATACAAGCCTTTAAAGTTTCCCAGAGAATCGATGCAGAGATGTTTGCAGTTCAATTTCCACTTATTAAAAAAGTACATTTGAGCCGAAACAAAATTGACAAAGTTTTCATCACTGAGCAGTTGAGTATTTGGCCGCCATGGCGGTCACAGGTTATCATCAGTTTGAAAGACTACTTCCATAGTAACAGGGTTGTTGTCAGATACAACAACTGGATCACAGGAACATGGAGAGAGGGAATGGAGAAGTTTGTCATCTACAGTGGGTAGTCTAGGCGTGTAAAAGTATGATGAATACAGAGTATGCTTTTGCAGATGATTGAAAAATCTCCAAGGATCTGAAACTGCGAATTAAGACATAAAAGTTTGGACAGCCGTAACTGAGGTTGACAAGGTAGTAGATTCAGTGGAGGATGGATCCAAATGCAAGCCTAACAAACAATTAAAGTCACCTCCTAAGATCAACATATGCGAGGACATATCGAGGAGTGTAGAGAAAACCATTTTGAAAAAAATCTCCATTGTCCCAACTGGGAGCATAGATTTTGACAAAAAGTACATTCGTATTGAACAGCCTCACCACTAACAATAATGTATCTACCATTGGGAGAGATCACATTAGAACATCTAAAAGATACCGATATGTGAAGTGAAATAGCCACCTGTGGTGTGGGGCTGGCGTGGTTTGAGCAGCCACACCTGTCTTAGGTCTATGTCATTGGGCCCGGGATCAGGGTGGCTGTAAGCATGTTGCTTGTAAGAGTAATCAACGAGCAACAGGTTAAACACCCATCCCCAAATGCACACACGGGAGGGGCCCTTGTCATGACACATTCCAATTCAGAAAATGAAAACCGTTCCCTCCAGCTGGATGGCTGTCTTAAGGGAGAGAGGATGTGTAAAGGACAGCACAATATAAACTGAAGATCTTAGTTGACCCTAATAGTACAAGTTTAAAAAAGAAAGACAAGTGACAAAGCACAAAAAAACATATTGAAACCACATACAAATATAGAGTGAAAAACCCCTTTCCCACAAAACCTCCCTTGACGAAGCAAAACCCGAAGTACAAAACATATTTAGAGAAGCGCATGATGACTCTAACTCCTTGCTACCTGAGGCTGGTGACCATTGAACCAGAGTAAGCCCAATGACAGTAAATTGGACAGTAAATTGGCCCCCAGTAGAATGCGGAACAGAGTTTAAAGACAATAAAATGGCTCACGTCATAAAACTGCACCTGAACGATGCAAACAGCCAAAGTAATGGACTGACCGAAACAGAAATACACGCAATTTGGCAAGAATAGAGATATGGATTTGATCACCGACTCAGCAGCGATTGAGAGACGCGTCCTACGTCCTACAGGCTTCCAAGAGCTCCCCCAGAAATCACCTTATTAAGTTACACATCAGTAGAAAAGAACAGAAGAAAAGAAGTCTAGCCAGGCTTCATATAAAAGGATCATTTTTTTCACGATCTTAAATGCTATGGAGCGTTACTTTTAAATGATGTGTTTATTCAAATGTATCTGAAGGGAAATGTAACAATCAAAAACATAACGATATGTTTCTCCTGTGGGTGTTTTTTTGCAATAGCGATGAAAGAAAATGTTACAGTTCTGTCACATTAGTATTGAATGGCGCAGAGGGTGCCTGAGCACCTGCGCCTTTTCCCCTTTGATGCCCCATCGGCCCTATGGTATCCTTTCTATCCTTTTTATTTTTTATTTTTTAAGCATCGATGGGCATAGAGGTAGTGGATTTTCTGGGCAAGGTATGCACATTCATGAGGAATGTGTCCTCTCCGCACACGCGATGTGAAAACACCGTACATAACGGGAGCACTTCCTCACGCACTCTCTTACTCATCTAGTACCTATAAAGTATCTAGGAACAATGGGCTGCCAGGTAGCAGGCCTGGGGACCAACCAGGGAATCACACTTGAAATTTAAAAGCTATGAGTAACTAGAAACTTTTAGTACTGTTAAATGAAGGCGATATTAACTTATAAGAAATTCTGCAAACAAGCAGCAAACAAACAAACAAACAACAACTTATTGGAAATGATTTAAAAACAGTGTAAAACCCTAACCTGTCCGAACCGTATTCAATTATACATTATTATTTTAGTGTGACTGAATCTTTACAGATCGCCTAAGTTTTTTGTATTCTATATACCTATTATTTTTTATGGATGGCGTAAATATATGGAGCACTGTTGCTGGTCTATTTCCACCATCTACTGGTCAAATTAAGTAACGTTGTCAAATGACTGGCACAGTTTGCAATGTTTGGGTGCTTTTCAGTAAACATTTGTGAATTTTGTGAAGACCAGCGGGGTAACAAGACACAGGGATAAATGAGGTCAAACTTTTTTATCTAACGTTCCTTTTACCAGTTCTGTATATTATTGGGGATATTGGGGATCTCACTTTCATTTTTCTAATCGCAGAAAAGACAGCTTTGGAAGGAACAATAAAAATGACTCTTGGGAATAATATGAAGATTAAAATGTTAATGATGTGATGAAAGATGAGGGATCTGAGTCATAGTGGGGCTGCATGAAAGCCATGTGCGGCTGAAGTTTTGCAACACCTCAGAACTTGCTCTTGTTGTAGAAATAAAGATGGAGTACCCCTGCATGTCTACTGTATGTCTTCCCATGAGCTTTAGGATGATATTTTAGCGTTCTGACAAAATACTCTCCATCTCCAAAGTGCAGTGTCTCAATAATCAGGTTCGACAGTCACAAAATTAGTGTCGTTCATGAGACATGCTTTATCTATAAGACCACAAAACTCAATCTCATCTCTTATGTCTTCAATCATGCGATCAAATAATTTGCATAATAGAGAATACACATATTACTCACCACTCCACAAAAGGTTCTCTAGAATTGACTACTATTTTACAAGTGACTCTGCTATGTCCAAAAATACTGAACCTGAAATCACCTGAAATCCAACCAATCGTAATCTCTGATCACAGGCCGATTAGTTTCAGCCTTATAAAAGAAACCAACCCAAGCGTCCTAGCAGGTGACGGTTTAACACGTAACTTCTGACGGATAGACAATTTTACCGTTTCTTTTCCAGATAATGGACATGCTTCATTGAACTGAATGACTCTCCAGAAATATCACCATCCTTACTCTGGGAAATGGCAAAGGCAGTTCTGAGAGGTAGGATCATTTCATTCTCCACTCACAAGAAAAAGAAAAGACAAGAATGCCAAAAAAAGACTAGAACCAACCAATAGGAGCCTTTCTGTGTGGAGTTTGCATGTTCTATCCGTGCTCACATGGGGTTTCCTCCACCTCACGTCAGTAAGGACCCCCACCAAAAACATGCACCCATCATCGTCTGACCAGCGATGGACACTTATCACCTGGTCCCCGGGCGCGTCCACGTACGCTACCCACTGCTCCTGGCTGTGCCCCCGGAGGAAGGACAAGCCAGGATGGGTCAAATGCAGAGGAACCATTTCACCGGCCACCATCAAAGCATGTGTGTGTGTGTGCAAGCATGTGTTGTAGTGTGGTGTGTTGCGTGACAAATAAAGACTGTTTCTTCTTTCTTCTTCTCTGTTTCATCGGGCACCATTAGATACCTTGGTATTGATATCTCCACCAATCTGTCAGATTTGTTTACGATTGTTGTTTGTGAACTTTATTCAATTGCTCAAATCCATTGAAGAAGACCTCACTCGATGGAACAACCTACCCATCTCACTAATTGGTAGGATAGGAGGTTGGCTTAGCTGTTTTATACTCTAGACTCAATAATCGAAAAATTCTATTGGAAATACAAGAAACCGAGATGTAAACTAGCAACACTACAGAAAACAAAGACTGTGGATGCCTAGCAAACCCACACTTCAGAAACTACTGTTGTTTCTTTATTGTCAAGGATGTGCTGATGAAGAAGAAATCTCTGCAGAGGCTGACTTGATTATAATAATACGTTTATTACAAGGTAGAACAGGGTCAAACCAGACTTGCCATGGATGTCTGGGAGAGAACAGAAGTCAAATGCATTCTCTCGCGAATGAAGCAAGAGACAGTCTTTTAGACAGACATAACACATCTGGTTCCATTACATAGGTCACAGTTCAGCACCTGTCTGACATAAATCTAAAAATTTTCCATTCTCTTCTCACAGGGGCCCCTTCTACTTCCCTTCTCCCAAGGGTGCCTAAATAGACACTCTAATGTTGACGTTCTCCGTGTAACAATGGAAGCAACATATGTTAGTAATTATAATATCAATGGGCTCGTTCTTGGGAACCCAGTGCAACCCAAACCTTCCAAACACCTCCGTCCGATTTAGCAATCCATTTTTAATTTATAATTAAATGGTGACAACCGGAGAAAAAATTGGGCCATGGATGTGAGACATTATACAAACAGAATGTCAGGAGTTATTAATATCTGATCTCCCATTCCTTACTGAATCAATAAGGAAATATAATTGCTTTAAAAACCCATTCATCGCAGTCTGTCAGCCTGGTTAGTGATTCCTCAAACTTAGTGGTCACACTCTATCCCCAAACAAATTCACCCCTGGCACAACCCAGATTTTCTGGTTAAAATCAGACAGATGATCTTCAGGTCTTGGAACCTCAAGTCAAATTGACGAACAACATCCTACAACCAACTCCAATGATTGAACTTCTTACTCATATATGTAATTAAAAAAAATCCCTTTTCCAGAATATACAAACTTTTATTAAAAACAGATGACACTTTATCTTTACCTACCATGGAATGGGAAAGAGACCTTGCTGTTTCCACTGATATCAACCTGTGGCTTATTTCCAACAAAACCTTTTCTATGACCTGTAATTCCAAAATGCAACCCATCCAATACCGAACCCCGTTGGGTTGCGGGAGCTGCTGAATGAACCTGGTTTGGGTAAAACTTTGAAGGTGATTATCTCAGAATCACAGTTTGCCACACCCTTGTCATCAACAAGTCATAGCTTTAAAAATATTTGCTCGATTTGCACAGGTGACACCTTTTTTGGAAGCTCTGATTCTTCACTTTCAAATGATGCGCAAATAAAAAAGTCGAAAACCGCCAAATGACCCTAAAGTATGCGGTGGGTCACATATAAGATTCTGCACAGAGCTCATATCACCCAACACAATAATGTTCATAATGGGTTTTGTGGATAAAGATGTTTGTTCTCACCGTTCCCTTAATATTACAGATGACTCATGCCATCTGGCTATTCCCACCTATCCAAACATTCTGGACCAACATCACCAAGAATCTATCTACCCATCTGGGTCACAGCATTCCAGTCTCCCTGTCTGTATGTCTCCTCGGTGACCTCTCCTCAGTTGACAACACAAAACCATTTTGATCACCTTAGGGGGGATTGACATCCAGACTACGTGGATGGGCACTCGGTCTCGGGGCTGGAGTCTGGTTGGCTGCGGTGGGGTGGGCCTCGCCCTTGCATACGGCGTGGATTCGGGCGGGGTGTTGGTCTGTCGGCGTGGAACCTGGCTCCGGGGCTTCGGTCAATGCCTGGCACCCGTGGGCTGGGTTCTGCGCCTGAGGCTGTGTCTTGTGCCTGCACATGGGGTAGGTTGTATGTGTGTGCTTCGGGGGTGTGGGGTCTCCTCAGGCTCTCTGGGACTGGGTTATGCGCCTCGGAGCCGGGCGTGGAGGTTGCTCTGTGGGCTTCGGGCTTCTAGTTCTCTCTCTTAAGACTGTAGCAATGACCTACATTAAATAGTTTGAGGGGGGAAGACAGCAAAAGTAACAAGAATCTCTATGAAATAAATCCCCAGTGACAACCAGAATGGGTGCCAATAATAGTAAAGCCCAACAGAAGGATCAGCAAGTGAGGAGATCAAATGAATGTTTTGGAAAGTTGTTGGAAAGTATATGAATGGAAAAGATGAACAGACTGGTGTCCCCACTGGCTGTCATGTTGAAACCCTCGTTTGTCACCTGGTAGACGGCGACCTTTGCTGACACCATCCTCCAGGCTGAACACGTCTATGAGACACACCAAAGGGACAAAAGCCGAAGATCAAAAGAAACAACGTGAGTGCCAGACCCAGATGACCATGCTCGCTCAGCCCATCACTCAAGGTCAGCAAGGTCCATCACAGGCCTAAGCGAAACCCCTGAGGCCAGACCCAAAAAGGCGGGAAATTCCATGGAAGCAGTCCTAATGGAAGCCATCCTAATCGCAGATGCTGAGGAGGTCCCAACCCAGGCTACAACACCTGTTATAGTTGCTGCCAGGAAGGACACTGGGCACGCAACGGTTCCATGCCGCCACAGAGACGACCACAGGGCAACTTGGGTGAAACAGGGGAGCAGGACAATATCAGAGTTGGAGGAGGGGACCCCAGGGAATGACCCAAGTCATGGCTCTGCACACCCTGATCAGGTGACAAGTACACATACACGTCACAAATGTGAATATTGAGAATCGTACCCACACACATCAATTATACCCAATGACAAAAGTGATGGCAAAATACACACGTCCATGTATTAGAATGCCGTTATCAAGTTCCCAGTCATTGATTTACAAATTAGAAGTCACAAATTAAACTTTATCGTCGACCCGAAGCCTCACGCTAACTAAAACTCCGCCACGAAACACCCGTTAAACCTAATTTGTCCGCTAAAACATGTACCATCATTGGCTGTAGTAATACAGTGGTACCTCGACTTACGACTGCATCTACTTACGACTAATCCAAGATACGAGTATTGATAGTCGCGAAAATTTGTATCGACTTGCGACCGACTGCTCCAAGATACGACCGTGGAAATTTGCAGTTGGCGCATCGGTGGCCAGTCAGCAGCCAGTCAGTAGGCGACCTACATCGTGTGTGCGCGTAGTTCGTGGCTTATCAATATTTTTTTCATATTTACAGTGTTTGTGCTGTGCATTTTGTTTATTTTCACCCTACATGATTTCTTAATTTATATGGGAAAAATTGCTTCAACATATGACTGTTTAAACATACGACTGTTCTTATAGAACGAATTACAGTCGTAAGTTGAGGTACCACTGTATTACAAAATAATGACACTACACCTCGTTGTTTCACATACCATATTTGCATCTTTATTTTGTCATAATTAATAGTATTTCATAAGTTTGTGTCTTTCCTTAATTACTTTATCTTACATGTTTAGTTTTTGCTCCGGAGCCATCTTGCACGCACTGATCAAGGCCTGCAATCTTCTGATCCGAAGTCATATGTGCGCTGCTGGCTCTCCACCTAATAATGGGTCTTAATGACTGAGAGGGTTGGCGTAAGTACATACGAGCTCCTCCAGTAACTTGATCCAAGCGCGATTTAATGCTGGACACAAATAGCACATGCAGGGCCATTTAGTGGCTGTGGTTTTGAGAATTGCGGTGTTCTTTTTATTTTTTTTTACTCTGTCATTTTTCTAAATTACACATTTATCTGATGGCCAGTGAAAGAATATAATGCATAAAAATAGATTTATGGTGGGATTTGTTATTGGCAACGCAATGGTGACAGAAGAAAAAGCAGGATATTCTGGCTTTTTCTTCACCAGGATCCTTCAAACTAGTGCATGTGTTTCTCGTGTTTGTTGGATTTAGTGTGTGGCGGTAGTGTATAGAGCACATTTTGTATATTCTGTATATATTAAATATTTTCTTTATATATTTTATATACAGTATTTAGTGATTAAATACTTGCATACATACATACTGTCTGTAATTTGCAGCATTCTTTGATTTTGTACCAAACTTAAAATCGACAAATCTCTTGTTTATCAAAATGTACTTGGCCCAATAAACAGATTCTTATTCTTAAGTCATAGTCTAGAGCGGCCACCAGGGGTGCTGTGAGCTACTGCAGAGGATCGTGGAATGTAAAGTAAAACCATTTTAGCTTTCATTGCCGCGATTTTCTGATTTTGGAAAGCGCTGATTCAATCAATTGAAATGACGATTGGAATATTTCAAACATGAAACTGTATCATGGAAATACGGAATCCTGTCAGCAATTTCCTTGCCATATCAATATTTTTAATGCATCCGATGTGAATGTATTCAAATTTAAAACGCATGGGTTTAAATTTCATTCTGATGAGCTAGTAATAAAAATGGGATACTTGTTTCGCTTTTTCTCTTTTGAATGGTCTAGTAAATTTAAGGTTGAGCAAGAATAGGGTTATTGGGCCATACACTCATTATGAGTTTCATTCATAGATACAATTAGCTGGATATAATAGCAGCGTTTGCGTGGCTGTGTACCCAATGTACCCATCAGCCAATGCGGTGGGTACATTGGTAACAGGGAGCCCCACCAATCAGAGACGTCGCAGTTATACTTAGGATTATGGGTAGTGTTGTCTCATGACATGACGAATAAAACATGTTTTTTTCTCAAATCAAGTTTGATATCATACGGACTTGTGGCTTCTAAAAGAGCAAAACTGAATTATTTTATTTATGCGTAAATATAAGGTAGTTATTTATAGACATTTTAAACCCTAATGCTAAACCTTAACTCTATAAACTACACAAATTCCGAGACCATTTTGTAACGCATCTTGATGCAATTGCCTCATGGGTAAAAAAGTTGTATTATTAAAAACCTAAAAAGAAACAGATTTGAAAACAACATGCATGTGTTACCAGGGGTTTATTTAGTCGAGGAATATACCTGCGTTTTCCGAATTTACATATGTAATTTTCAAAGCCGTGAATTATATGTTAGGTCATTTTAAGTGGCGCGCCTATTAGCACGACCACCCATTAAAAAGTATTATTTACTACCTTATTTTGGTAGCGTTTTAAATTACTGTGCTATCTGGCTTCAAAGGTGATATCTGGTCAGCATATCAGTTTAGGGTCCACATATATATACACTACTCACAAAAAGTTAGGGATATTCGGCTTTCGGGTGAAATTTCAGGATGAACCTAAAATGCACTATAACCTTTACAGGTGAACTTAATTTGACCTTCTCTAAACTTTTGAATGCACATGTCCAACTGTTCAATGTTTCAGTACTTTTTGCACAACTTGCTGTTCTCTAACAAGGAGCTGAACGGCAAAATTCACAACAGGTGTTTGATCCATGAATCAACCAATACATTTCTTGGTTCAATTAGAATTGGTATTTAAACAGTCCTCTTCATCATGCTGTTCACATTTTGACATCATGAGACCAAGATGACACCTAACAACTGATCAACAGTACCTCGCCTTTGTGAGGCTTCAAACAGGATGTTCTCAGAGGGAAGTGGCCACTGAGCTTAGAGTGTCACAGAGTGTCATCAGCAGGTTGCAACAGAGATACAGAGAGACTGGAAGAGTCACAGAAAGGCATAGAAGTGGACGTCCTTTGGCCACATCCCACACTGATGGGCGCTTCATTTTGAACAGTGCCCTGCGGAACCGGATGATGAATGCCACTCAACTCCAGGCACATTTAAGGGAGGTGAGAGGCACCCAAGTGTCACGTCAGACCATTCGAAACCGTTTACATCAGCGTGGTCTGCGTGCTAGACGACCTGCAAGGGTACCTGACCACACCACCAGGCACAGGCATCATCGTCTTGCATGGGCCAGGGAGCATTGACCCTGGACGAGGGACCAGTGGCCTCAGAGCTGTTCTCTGTTGAAAGTCGATTCACGTTGAGCAGAAATGATGGCCGCCAACGATGTTGGAGATGTCAAGGAGAGCGCTATGCATCAGCCACTGTTGTCACCAGACGAGCCTTTGGTGGTGGTGGTGTTACAGTGTGGGCAGGTGTGACTAGTCAATACAGAACTGCCCTACACTTTGTGTATGGTACAGTGACAAGCCCATACTACCTGAATAACATCATTAATCCCCTGCATGAACAACACAGGCCTAATTTCATTTTCATGGATGACAATGCTCCAGCTCATCAAGGTCACATCATTATTGAACAGCTGCTGGAGACTGGGGTACCTCAAATGGAGTGGCCTGCACTTTCTCCAGACCTGAATTCCATAGAAAACCTTTGGGATCAGCTGAGTTGCCGTGTAGAGGCTCGTAATTCTGTACCCCAGAACCTCAATGACCTGAGGGCCGCCCTTCAAGAAGAGTGGGGGGCCATGCCTCAGCAGACAATAAGTCGACTTGTGAACAGCATGAGACGTCGTTGTCAAGCTGTTATTGATCCTCAAGGCCACATGACAAGTTATTGAGACATTGACATTTTTTGTTGTGGTATACCCACCACTGTTGTTGGCTTTTGTTTCAATAAATTGTTTGAGATGAGGAAATCACCATTGCATGCTTCTACTTAAATGCCCTACTTTCATGATATAATATCACTGTACCATGAACTTTTAACGTTTTCCATAAATTTCACCCGAAAGCCAAATATCCCTAACTTTTTGTGAGTAGTGTATATACATGTACTCAATTAACGACCGAGTTCTGGTCCAGGTCGTTTAGCAAATTGGTCGATAAGCGAGGCCTGTTTTATTTCACAGTAAGGGGCATGGTGATTGCGAACGCTAGTGTAGTGAATACTGACAGACTGCGGGAACAAGACTGAGACTGAGAATGGTGATGAGGGATGAGATGCTTGACGCAGAGACGCTGAGACGGCGCGCGCACGCCACAGTATTGCGATACCGACTAGTCAGAAAGCTGGTCTAAGTCAGAATGGTCGTTCAACAGGTAGGTTGATAAGTGAGGAGTACCTGTATACTGCCTCCCGAACGGTACTCGAGCCGGTGATTCACACTCGTGGGATCGGAGATCTGAAGTAAGCGTGGAAATACGAGTATCTTGTTGTGGATACTTCCCAAGAAAAGTAAGAAAAGAGGAGGAAGTGGAAGTCGAACCCCAATATATACCTGTGTGGACAAGATGGTACCGTGGCGTGGTCAATTCCTCTGCCTTTCAGGCATGAATGCAGAGCGTTTTGACTGCACTACGTGATCCGACGATCAGTCCCATGAGTAATAGATTGCGGGCCCTGTGATAGGGAATCTAAGGAGCTTGTGAAAAGTGGCCAATTCCTGAGTCCTAATCAAGGTTACCAAAGTGCCAAATCACTGTTAAAAAAACATTTTGGCAAATAATGAGGAAGTTGCTGTGCAAACTTAGGGAATGATGGAGAGCTGCAGCCTGTGAGCTATAGAGGCAAAGAGGTTACAAAGTTATGTTTCCAAAACTGGTTAATTTAATTGAATACAAGTAAAAATACTGTCAGATTTGGAGATATTCAAGACTCGAGAGTTGACACTGGCAAAAGGAGTTTAAAGGTCAAAAGTCAGATGTGTAATGGAAGCAGTATTTCTACTGTGGCAGCTGTTAATACTGCTGTGGAACCAGAACAACCAAAAGGAAGTAGCGTTCCACTTGGCAATTCCAAGAAATTCTGTTTATGCTGTGGAACAGCACACGGCTCATCTGCAATGTGTGAAATTCCAAGCACCCAAGCATTCTCCATAAGAAAAGGAGAAAAGGAGAACAAAATGTTTAGAGAAAAGTAGACTATTCAGCACTTTTCAGCAACAGGAAGTGCCAGTGAGCAGTACTCTTATAACTATGCAATCATGCGGGCATACAGGGTCCGGAGAAGAGGATAAATGTGTCCTTTCAATTGTGCCTGTACAGGTGAAATCACAAAAGGGTGATAACATGGTGCAGACATATGCATTCTTAGACCCAGGAAGTACAGCTACTTTTTGCACTGAGAATTTATTGAAGCAGTTGAATTTGACAGGAACCCGAAAGGGAATATTACTTCGCACATTGGGACAAAACAAAGTTGAGACTTGTGATGCATTTAAAGGATTAGAACTCTGCAAGCTTGATGGTGATCAATTTCTTCCCCTCCCAGAAGTCAACACACTAAAGTCAATGCCTGTGTCTAAGAATTCTCCTAAATGCTCCTTAAAAGGAAGAAGTAAGGAAATAGCCATAACTGGACAAAATCCAAATTAAGGAAATTGACACAGATGAGGATCTGTTGATTGGTACCAATGCTCCACATCTCATGGAACCTCTGGAGGTTATAAACAGTCGTGGCAATGGCCCATATGGAGTGAGAACTGAATTAGGATGGGTCGTTAATGGGCCTCTGAGAAGTGGAAGTTTTCAAACCTGGAAAAAGGGAACGCTGTTCAAGGTAACAGTGATATTTCCATGTTGAAAGTAGGAGGCAGATTCAGTTAAGCAGCCATGCCTGAAGAAGTTAAACACCCTGTGATTCTATCAAAAGATCAACTTGTTTCCATATTCCTTTTACAACATATTCATAGACTCATGGGACATGCTGGAAGAAATCATATGTAAAACCGTCACTTTGGTCACTGTGATGGCTGCTGGGCTGGCTGCTTTTGGTCATTGTGTTGGCTGTGGCTATGGTCACTCGAAGTCTATGGGTGGTGCTTAATCAGTGAATTTTTCCAAAATGTGTAAAGCCTAATGTGTAAGGCTCAAGTTTTCTCTTCTTTCTTGTCTTGTAAAGTCTCTTGTCCCAAACAGTCATTAAAAGACAAAATTCATCAGTAAAGACTGAGGTCAAGTTTCAACACGTATTTGCCCAGTGTGGAGGAGTATGGCCCATCAACTTATTTGTATCAATTCTTCCCTAGAAGTTATCCACTGTTTACTTAGAGTCCCCGATGAGCCCAATCAGCCTGTACCAGAGTTTGGTCGTCTATTAGAATTCTTCCTCCTTTTAATTCTCAACAGCGCCATCCATCATTACTAAGGTTGATCTGCGTAGCGCCAACAACATAAGTGCTGACAACCAATAATGCCAGCTCAAGCTTCCAGTGGACATTGGACCAAGCTTTAACCAATTTCAAGCAGCACCTTGTTTTCCATGAGCCAGGAAATTCTTTCCTTCACTGTTGCCTGTACTACATGTACCCAAAACAAGCCTTTGCGCCAGAATCTTCCTGATCTCCTCTGCCAGAATAGTTAAATCCATATTTTGATTATGAGGATGATTTCATGCCTTCTCAATGCCTTCTCATCTACATTTAGAATACATTTATTGAGGTTATGTTGGAATTGTAACATTTTCATAGTTTAGCCATCATTACTTCGGGACTTCGAATCAAATCGTAAAATGTGTTATTTTCTTCTGAGTTGATAGTTTGGTAAAAAACTTGTGGTTCTTCATCAATAGCTTTTGTATATAATTTAAGAGAAGAAGTCTCCTAAATATCATGCTTTTAGGTTGAAAACTTGAAATATGAAACTGACACGAAATCCCAAGCACCATTTTATAGTAATGTGACAGAGTTGGAACATTTTATTTTATCGCTATTGCTTTGCAAAAAACACCCACAGTAGAAACATATCGTTATTATATTTGATTACTACATTGCCCATCAGATTCATTTGAATAAACAAAACATTTAAAGGTAACACTCCAGAGCATTTAAGATCATGAAAAGAATAAATCATTTTATATGAAGCCTGGCTCGACTTTATGTTCTTTCCTACTGATGTGTAACTTTATAAGGTGAGTTCTTCTTGGGAAAACATTTCTTTAAAATTGTATTTGTAGGACATTCAACATTGTATTAATTACAGGATTTCTGCTGCATCTTTTTCTGTGTTTGTGTGTGTGTGTGTGTGTGTGTGTGTGTGTGTGTGTGTGTGTGTGTGTGTGTGTGTGTGTGTGTGTGTGTGTGTGTGTGTGTGTGTGTGTGTGTGTGTGTGTGCACATGTGGTAAAGTAGTGCCCATTATTCACAACGATACACTATTCTCCACCTCAGCAGGCTTCAGGTAATTGTAGGGGAGCTTGAGATTTGAGTTCCTCTTTGAAATAGTGTCATTGATGTCAGAAAGTTCTGCTTGGAAATTTTTGATAATCTGCCTGGTTTTCAGCTCATCAAAACGTTCTTCAGGGTATGACCCAAGAGGGACCTGAAAGCACAAGGAACATTCCATCATGAATATTTAAAATGACCACCTTTTGAACTTTTAAACAGTAACTCTCAGTCAGGCAATAAGAGTTTGAGGCATATATTAAAAAAAAATCAAAATACTCTCAAACAGGACACATGTTATGGCCATGTCAAACACTGAATAACTTTTAGGGCCCCATTTTTTAATTCCTTTCACATGAATGTGGTAGAACGCTTGGCCCTAACTCTACTACTCTTGTTTTTTGTATGATAAAATAAGAAGATAATTCGATTAAAGGGTCTTGGGGATGTTTATTTGTACTGTTATGTTTTTTGTTGAATCTATGCCAAATATATTAAACTCCAAACTCACCAAGTCAGCATATTTCTTGCTCAGGATCCATGTTGCTACTATATGCCCAACTGTGTCCATTACAACTGGTAAAGTCTCCAAGATGGTCTTCATGGTCGCCTGCCCCTTACTTGTTGCAGGAGGCTTACGTAGCATGAGGGGATTATTGGGGAACCAGCTGCTAAAGTCAAACTACAAGAGAGATTGTTAGGATGTGGTTCATCTATGCCTGGGTACTCGACACTGGAATAACTTAGAACAGTAAAGTCATGGTGATGACATGTAATAGGAGGAAAGAACATCTTGGATATATAAGGAGGTCGGAAAGATCGATTTGTCAGTCAGGCTCTGGAGCCCCACTCACTGTTTATTGTTTACTTGACTCTCAGATACACAATAAACTTTTTCGCATCAGACCCTGCTCGATTCCAGTGTTTAGTTCTTCCAAGTTTTTGAGGCCAGAACAGATAGAAACATTGTCCAGAGATCCAGACTTTTTACTGGTACAGGTCTGGACCTTCTTGGTCACGATTTCCTTGTGGGTAAGTTTACTTTTGTCGCCTCTATGTATTTTGATATACTTGATCAACAGGAATTGATTGCATTTACTGTGTAATTTTCTTGGCCAAACACGTCACACTCTCACCTGCCCGCTATTCACCGCAGCATGTTGAGCGGATGCTGTGAAGATCACCATTGTGATGAACTTTACGACCTCCTCTGCTGTGTTGAAGAATTCTGGGATTCCTGTACATAAAAGGTCTCACTTTTCACCTTTTGGTAAGATTAACATTATGAAATGAAAAACAGTATTGGGCCTTTGCAATGTTATGACAACAGAGCATAACAGCATGTACCTGAGGAGCAGTTGCCCATGAAACCCTTTGTAAAGATGTCATTGATCCACCTCTGGAGCTCAGGGTCTTTGGAAATCTCATGATCTGTAGGGTAATAGTGCTCCACCATGGCCTTGACAAAGCTTAAGAGAAATGGAGAGGTTGTTGTCCATCATGCCATACAACTAAATGCATAAACTAACATTAGGCTATGAAGTGAGATCTCCTGGATGTCTCCTCAGTTTCATCCATACTATGCTTTCTGCTGTCATCCTTAAATTTTTAAGCTGAAAATTCTATGAAGATTGTCACTTCACATCAGCAAACTATTTGGCCTTACAGGGCCCACAATTCGTGTTTTTATGTGGGCCGTGTTGGAAGGCGGTCACTTCATCACCTTGTGTGCTCAAAGTTTAAAGTCTAGTTGGAACCTGTAGATGGCGTTCCATAGCTTCAATCCATCATCCCTGTAGTAAAAGTTGGGTATTTCCTCCAGACCCCTCTCGGCAATGTTGTCAGGCAGACAGAGGGAGCTAAAAGTAGTCACAGAGAGGGACCGCCTCATGATCTCACAAAGCCCCTCCTCTCCAATTGTGATCTGAAATTGACAAAGGATTATAAGTTATTTCAGTTCACCAAATCAACAAATTATTTAAATTTGCAGTTAAGAATAAAAATAAATACCTGAGTTAAAAGTCCGTGTGGTCCTAAAAGTTTCTCACGAGCAGCGGTGTTTATTTGCAGAGTGTAGCGGAAGTGGGGAATCAGCAACTATGTATAGAAAATAAGTAGAAACATTGAGCAAGACTGATTCATAGATGGCATTTTGGTTTAAATAAGACTACAACTGACTTTTGATCTTGAACTTTTGTTCACATACCTTGTAAAGGGGGTGAATCACCGGGAAGTTACGAAGGGTAGCGAGTGCAAAAACCTCGGCCAGAAAATGAGTCTTCATCAAATGAGCGACAACCTGGTGGTGGATGGTATCTGCGTTTTTCACAAACATTTTGGCCAGGAGCCAGTCGGGCTCTGCATCACTTGGGAGAAAAATGGGGTTCTGTTCTGAAGGCTGCTGGCCCAGCTGTATAAGACCAGACATGATGGTGGAAAAAACACAGTAAAAGTAAAGAAAAGCTGTGATATTAATAAATTCTGCCCCTCATATCAACTATAACCGTTTTTAACTGATCCGTGACCCGTGACCTGTCCTAACTGGTGGATCAGGACCCACTAGTTGGGAACCTCCAAACTATGCTTTGTGCATGCATTTGTGCAGTACCTGAATAGCGATGGGTTTCAGCTGATTCTCTGAGTTCAGGTAGAACAAGCAGAGGGCAGGAGTGAAGTGCTGCGGTTCTCCCAAAATGACCCGTGTAGGCACTCCCTCCATTAGCTTGTAGTCACAAAGGAAAATGTTCCCTTTCTGTATATGAAGCATAAACATGCAAAGCATATTTATCACATACATAAACATACGAGCATACATATATACAGTGTAATGTCATTCAACACACCCGGAGATTATGCACAATAAGTACAAAACTGACACAATAGCTCACTAATTACAAACTAACTAAACTCACTGATTCCTAAAATGTGATGCAGTTAGTAAATAGAATAAAATAAGAGTAAAAGGGAATATACTGCGTGGGAATACAAAATAGAAATAAGAAGACTAATATGTATACAGATATGTGCAGTAAAGTGGCATGTGAATGAAGGAAGGTAGTGTGTGTGGAGATAACACAGTAAAGTACACAATAGCACGGCACAGCACTACAGTAACACCAAACACAACAGAAATACGGCACAGTATGCACATAACCCAGTACTGTGATACAGTATGCAATGCAGTATGCAACATACAGTACAATAAGGCAGTTGGGCCTATGTGAGTGTCTCGGTGAGGGCCACTGGTCAGTTCAGCATTGACAGTCCTTATGGCTTGCGGGAAGAAACTCTGTCTCACTCTGGAACAGTCCATAGTTGGGGTGGTGAGGACCCTTCATGATCCTCCTGCAGTCCTGCAGGAAGGGGAAGGTAGTCCCAGTGGTGTGTTCAACTGAACGCACCACCCTCTGCAGGGCCCACCTGTCATGAGCAGTACAGTTCCCAAACCAGCCAGTGATCTCTTGAACTTGAACAAGGATTTTCAGCTGCCTGCGGTGGTACAGACGCTGCCTCACCTTTCTTACCAGAGTGTCTGTGTGTATTGTCCATGTTATGTCCTCTGTGATGTGGACTCCAAGGTACTTGAAGCTGCTGACCCTGTTGACAGAAGTCCCACTAATCACCAACGGCGCATGCGTCCTCGGTTGTAATCCGGTCAGAGCAGCCCCCCCGCCCCCCAAGTGGTACCCCAGATAGCGTACCTCCTTCTGCTTAACCCCGCACTTCTTTGGGTTGGCAGTGGCCCCCAGCCCCATCCCTCTCAATCGTTGCTGTGGCCAGTGCGAAGGGCACACCTTCCCTCCATTCTTTTATTCGTGGACCCCCCCCCCCCCCCGTCTGTGCATTTTACTTTATAATCGACCTCCCCCACGCGTCATGTAACCACGAAGAGCCCTTGCCAGTTCGCCAGTAATTTTGAGCTGGACATAGGGAGCACTACTAACACCTTGTCTCCTGGTGAGAATTGTCTTGACTGAGCCCCCCTGTCATACAGGTGGCGCTGACATTCCTGGGCCTGGAGCAAGTTCTCCTGTGTTCCTGCCCTAACAAGTATAGCTTTGCTCTCGTCGTTTTTACTGGTGCTGGGACCTTCCTGCCAGTTTTCCTTAAATAGGGCGAGCACTCTACAAGGTCTCCTGCCAAACAGTTGCTCAAAGGGGTAAAACCCCATGGAGGACTGGGGAACCCCCCCCCCACTGCAAACAACTGGGGGTTCAGCCACGTGTCCCAATTTCGGCTGTCATCGTGTAGAAACTTCCAAATCATGTTTTTCACCGTTTTGTTGAAGCGGAGTCCCTCCGTTGATTCGCCCGAGCCTCAGCAGCTGGGTAGCCCCAGGATGGGAGCCTTACCGCCTGTCTGCAACGGGGGCTTGACCATGCCCCCTTGGCCCGCCACACTGATGTTCAGGAGAAGGCTGTTGTCCTGGCACAGGAGTGGCAGGTCAGCCACCTCATGGTAGGTCTTCTCATCGTGGTCGTCAGTGATCAGGCCCACCACGACAGTGTCGTCAGCAAACTTGTTGATGGTGCTGGAGCTGAGCATGGCCACACAGTCATGTGTGTACAGGGAGTACATGGGGTGCTGAGGATGCAGCCCTGGGGGATCCTGTGTTCAGGTGAGGGTGCTAGCTAGTTAGCATAGGTCTTCAGTACTTGCCCAGATATTCCATCTTGGCCCGCAGCTTTCCTGGTGTTCCCACGCATCAGAGCCATCCTGACGTCATGCTCAGACACAAGAGTGCGCCCACGTCCCCAGGTGTGTAACTCCAATTAGCTGGCGATATAGTGGTGTTGCTGAAACTGCTTTTATAGTGGGTAACAGTTCCGCAGCCCCTGCCACAAGTGTCTAGTGTCCCGTTGCTCCATCTATAGCTCCACTGTGTCTCTGTATGTCCGTTTAGTGTCCTATACCGCCCTCCACAGTTTGTATGATGCTGCTTTGTAATTTTCCATGTTTCCGGATACAAGAAGTGTGAGCATTCAGAGCTGGATTTATTAGTTCAAGTTCAAGTTCAAGTTCAAGTTCAAGAGATTCTTTTTCACATACATACACATACAGTCGTACATATACAGTATGCAGTGAAATGTCATGACACCCGGTGATTACGCACAAACTCTATAAGCTCGAAAAATACTCAAATGTGCGTAATCGACACGCGGTGCTAACCCATGGTTTCTGGTTCAGAAATATCCGAACTTTCACTGTGGGAACGATGCTGTCCGCTAAGGTAGTTATGAAGCTCATGGCTAGTTCCATAAACTCGCTGACGTCACAGGAACATGTCCCAGAGCATCCTGAAGCGTGGCCTCTGATTTGTCCGACCACCGCCTCACGTTACTCATCACTACCCTTCTACGTCAATGCACGGCCAGGAAGTAACGAGCTGGCAGCGTGATCAGATTTCCTGAAAGCAGGGAGCGAGACTGTCTCGTATCTGCTCTTGTACGGAGTGTAGCAGTGGTCCAAAGTTCTAACTTCCCTGGAAGTACATGTGACATGTTGGTGAAAATTAGGCGGAACTTTTTAAAGGTTCGCCCTGTTAAAATCTCCAGCCACCAACACAGCCGCAAAGGGATGTTTGTTTCGAAGTCCGCACAACACATTATATAGGTCCAATAGTGCTGTGTCTGTGTTGACCTGCGGTGCAATATAAACGGCTGTGATAATGACTGTGCTGAATACTCAGCTGCTCCAGATTCGGCAAGCAGGAAGGGGAGAGAGTCTTGATGTTATTGGGCTTACACAAGATGCTGTTAGTCATGATGCAGACACCTCCACCTTTGGATTTCCCTGACTCCCCCGATCTTTCGGCGTGGAACACGGAAAAGACCTCAAAGAATTTTTTTATATCCACGAGCATCGCAGTCTTAGATGATCACTGCCAAGGAGTTTCTGAGGGACATGGCGTTGTTAAGTGAAAAAAAATACTAAAATGTGTGTAATCGACAGGAAGCACTCGCGCAGGCGACCACAAGAGGCGGTGCCACAATCGCATTACTGCAAAACATTTATGATTCGGAAAAATATTTATGTCTCATTATACATTGAACATTCTTCAGAAAAACTTACCTCAAATATATTAATTGAGGTGAAAAGCTAAGTGTGAGGTGAAACAACAGAGACAAGGTAGACAATCAATAACGGATGCAATCAAATATACATCAACCAGCCACAACATTAAAACCACTGACAGATGAAGTGAATAACATGGGTCACCTCATTCCAATGCCACCTGTCAAGGGTTGGAATATATTAGACAGCAAGTAAACAGTCAGTTCTTGAAGTTTATGTGTTCGAAGCAGGAAAATGGGCAAGTATAAGGTTCCGAGGGACTTTGACAAGGGTCAAATTGTGATGGCTGGGCGACTGGGTCAGAGCACCTCCAAAACGACAGGTCTTGTGGGGTTTTCCAGTGTATGCAGTCGTTAGTACCTACCAAAAGTGCAGTGCATTGCAGCGTGCTGTGTATGGGGCTGTGTAGTCACAGATCGGTCAGAGTATTAGTGTTTAATATAAGTGTTTTTTTATCGGTGGTTTTAATATTATAGCTCATCGGTGTATAAAATGACATCATATCATTCTCCTGTATATGGGTTACCTTGACTGAGGCTCAGTGTCAATATTTCCGACCAACGTATTTTCCTCATACCTTCATTTCCTTATGTAAGCAGCTACCATCCTCCAGAAACGGCTGTATCATCTCCTCAGTAACGACAAAATTAGAGGGAAGTTCTGAGCATCTTTGGATGACAGTGGGATTCACGCCGTTGAGAAACTGGTATCCATAAAAGTCGTCTTCCATCCAGTGCTCCATTACATAATCTTTAGGGATTATAACAAATATGTTGATTAAAGAGAATATCTTAAAGATGTTTGAAATAATTTTTCTTCTGCAAATTTAACAAATATTATCCATTAAACGTTGAGAATCAGTATGTTGTGTGTTACCAGCAATAGGTGATTTTTGGAACCAGAGGACTTTCTTCATGTGCTCAAGGCTTTCCCATTGATCCTTACATGTTCTCATTCCTTGTAGATCGAGTACAGCTAAACTGCAGGCAAAGCAGGGAAAAACACCTTAAAATACACATAGTAACTATGTCATCAATTATTTTCAGAAAAAAGCAAGATAGAGGAAAATTCTTTCAAATTCCCGTTGGAATGAGTTTTACAAATAGTTTTAGACTTCATCGCTTAGTTAATATTTCTTGAATAGGTTATTAACATAAGATAAAAAAAAGGAACCTATGTGAGAGATACAGTGATTATGTAATTATATACTTAAAGCATTTGTGTGTTTTCTACTTTATTATCTAAATTATACTTACGCCATATTGGAGGAATATACAAATTCAATTCCTTTGGACTTTGAGAAGCAATGTTCAGCCGGAAGCTCTGACTGGTCTTTGAAACAGGAGATGTAAAAAAGCCCATCAGCCATTTCGCTCCACCTATAAGAATTGTACACAATCATGTAAATATGAAGAATGTAAATATTTACCAGGGTTACTTCGACAATTGGTTTAGAGTTATTCCATGAAAGGAGTGCCATTTTGGTCCACAACATTTAATGAAGTCTATAAAACATAATGATCCGCAAACATTTTTGTCAAGCTAATAACTATTAATTTTATAAATGATATACACTATATTAACACACTCCATTAGAAAATGTTATTTAAAGTGAATATGTTCTTTCATAACTTTTTCAAAATACCTCTGTTAATTTTCATGACTATATATACAGTATAGTCATTGAAGTTGCATTACACATATGACAGAATAAAATATATATCACCATTACATTATAAATTATAATTATAATAATCATTATAAAATGGAAGTTACATCATTTAACCCTTCCGAGGTGCTCAATTCAAAACCTGTAAAATGATTATGTTAATTGCAATATTTTTATGGGGTCTGTCAAGAATAATCTATACACCCTGTCACCATAATAGATAGAGCATGTTTTAAATAAAGTATTTGTGATATTTATTAAAAGAAACATGTTATTTACTGTTATTTACTTCTAATTATTGGCTAATGAATTTTACATTGAGTATATTTTTTGTGTGTCATCCATTAGTTGAAATGGATGTCCAGGATAAAATGTTTCCAGCCTATTACCTTTGCACCAAGTGATGCTTTTGATTGAATTTTTTTTTTATGTTTTTATGTTTTCATAATGTTATATATTGTGATTTAATAATAATGTAGTCCCAGTGCAGTATGTATGCTCACGTACTGAAAAAGTTCTCTTCTTAGCTCCAACTCTTTTTTCCTGTGCTCAATCAGCAAAGGATGGTCATCATCATTAGCCTTCATTGCTGTATATACAACAAATAACATTCAAACATTGAATTTGGTCATTTTATTTTTGAAATTAAATCAAAAATCTGATAGAGAAGCAAGCAAACCTTTCCCCCCTCTGAGTTCCACATATTCTCCCCTGGACACCCATCGGTGACAGGGGAAAAGAACAACCTCATCCTCGGGTGTTGTCACTGTTATCTTGGCACAAAACCACTCATCCTCCGGCAGAACAATAGTGGGATCTTTCTCCACCTTGAGAAGAAGAAGACGACCCAGAGGGTTGGTTTTCACCACGTAGCTCCCTGTCTGAGAGGAGAGAAGGGGGAAAGTGGCGAGGATCTATTTTAGCAGAAGTTGTTTCCTGATATAAAGCACTGTGGATTGATCAACACTGCAGATAGTATTATTAGAACAGAAATACTACCAAATAACAAATGCATTTTCTTATTCATAAAACTGTTTGGAAACCTGTTATAAAATGGCCCGTGTTTTTGAGTATTCCAATCAAGACCTACGATGTTGTTGTTGAATTTTTAAATAGAACAATTTATATAGAAGAGCACATTCTGAGTTCTTACAGAGTGGTATTCTGTACTTACAGAGTAACAACGGGATAACAGTGGACACTTCAAAATGAATCCCACCCCCAGTTATTACTCTGTATTTACAGAGTTGTTACTCTGTTCTTACGGAGTCACAGAAGCAGTAACAACAGGATAACAGTGGACACTTTATAATCCGGCCTACCCCCTGTTGTTACTCTCTTCTAACAAACAAGGGGATAACACTGACACTTCATAATCTGGCCCACCCCCATTTATCTGTATTTACAGAATATGTACTCTTATATACATACAGAATGTATATTATTACTGTTTTGTTAGTTTTTCATCCTCGGGTGACAATACAATTAAGCCCTCCAGTGAGGTATTTTAGGCTTTCTACTCCAGCCTGTCCATTATGAGTTTCGGGTGAACATGCCTGGTAGAAACAAACTTTCCAGAGTACAAACCCATTTCTCGACTTGTTCTTATTCAAAAACATATGATAAAGTTGAAGACATAAGCATAATAAATCCTGAGTGTGGATGAGCTTGCCGGCCGAACTCATGTGCATAAAATATGATCGTCACAACTGCCATGAGCAAAGGGCAAAAGCATTTGGTCTAACGGGTAAGTGAAGGGAGATAACACTCGAAAGTGTGTCCTATGAAGTGTTACCAAATGTTTCGAGAACGTCTCACCTTGCCAGCTGAGAAATCCACGCCAAAGTTGTCCAACTCTGTGCGCTTGCTCCTCCCCTTTGTTCCAATCAAGGTCACATACACATAGTCAAATGTCCCTGCACATACTCTGTCACCTGTGGTCACCTCTAGTTTGTACTTAGCCATGGTAGAAATCTGGAAAAGATCTCCGGAGTCTGAAGCTCCTGAAAGCCTAAAGTGGCTTTTATAGTTATAGGTTGGCGGGTTGGTGCATGCAGAGAATGTCCTGGCTCGCAAGTCATTGGCATGAGGAGCTGCTGGAGGCATATCTTCATGCCTACAGTGATCAAGTCGAGTCATGTCAAGTCAATTTTGTTCATGAAGCACACTTAGCAGACGGACAATAACACAGAGAACAGAAGATAAAAAGTCATGCATGATATGCAGAAAGATTCAGAAGAGATTGAGGGCAAGGGATTTAACAGCGTGTGATTTAAAACAGCATACAATGTAGCAGACAGAGAATAACACAGAGAACAGAAGATAAAAAATGTGCATGATCCTCGATTTTAAAAAGATTTGAAGGGCAGGGAGAAACTGTATTTTTTTTAGTCTGGATTTTAAAGGGTCCAAAGGAGGGGCAATCCTAACGGGGAAGCGTAGGCTATTTCACAGCTTTGGAGCAGCAGCAGAAATAGTGGGATCACCCATTTCAACGGGTTTCGCGGAGTGAGTGAGTTGCAGTAGTCCAGCCGGGATGAAATGAGAGCACACATTACTTTCTCTAGATCATGGACAGAGAAAGGACTTTGTTTTTAGCTAACTGAGTAGGATAAAACTTCCCTTTACAGCAGAGTTGATCTGCCTGTTGAATTTGAAGGCAGAGTAGAACGACACAACAAGCTTTTCGTGTGTGGTTACGTGAGGGAAGATAGTGTTCCGTGGATGTACAGATAACAATAATGTTTTCAGGGGAGCAAAATAGAAAGATCCCAGTTTTACTGTCATTCTTATAAGAATTTTGTTTGTCTGTGTTTTGATGTACTTTTCACATTAACTTTTGTACAAGGTATGTGTACAAAACTGTATAAAAAAGTTAGCTCTCCAGTGAGAACCGAGCACTTCCTCTGTGGCACTCTGTTGTGTTGTTACACTGAAACTGCTCCTCTTGTACAAGATTAAATACTTTATTGGCCTAAAGTAAGAAGTAGGAAATTGTCTCAGATTTCCTCTGTAACGATTAGTCTGTCCACGAACAAGGTTTATAACAACTTAACTATACCAGTCATTAAACATAAAGTTTTCGGTCATCCAAGATTTCATGTTTTCAAGGCAGCCTAACAGGGGTTTCAGGGAGCATTTTCTTTGCATTTTTTTTTATTAGTGGAAGGTACAGCTTGGTATCGTCGGTGTAAATATGAAAAGATATGCAGAGTTTCCAGCTAATGGAATTGAGAGGGAGCTTGGACAAGGAAAATAGACTGAGACCTTGAATTGACCCTTGGGGGAACCCGCAGGTGAAGGGGGCAGAGGAGGACAAACAATCGCCAAGCTGAACTGAAAAGGTTCTATCTTGCAGATGCGAGGTCAAACATTTTAAGGCCGTTCCCTGAACGGCAACTCTATATTTGAGACATAAAATTAGGATTTCATGGGCGGCTTTGACAAAAGTGGCGCTGAGGTCCAGCAGTATTAAAATAGCATAGTCCCTAGAATCAATAGCTCAAAGTAAGTTATTTGTAACTTTAAACAGAACGGATTATGTGCTCTGACATGCTCTGAGAGCATACTGGAGCTTTTTTCTTTTTGATGAGGGGGCTGAACCACACTGTGTTTGACTACTGCTGCCAGTAATTTCCTTGATCAGGGGGTGTGAGGGAACAATATCGACGGAAGCAGGTTTTGGGTTTCAAATGGGAAACTATGTTGTACTGGGCCATTCACACCATTTTGGTGTGGACGGGAAGCCAAAACATGGAGTAAATACAAAGTTTTAAAAATATACCAATATACATGTGGAAGAGGCCTTAGTCTTTGTGTTCCCTCTCTCTGTGCTAGTTCGCCATTGTACCCTGTGTCAAGCACTCCATTCTTTTCCTTAGCTTCCTGTGCTCCTTGTATTTTCAGTTCCTTGCTCTATTTCCTGGACTTCGCCTTTTGTCTGCTCCCGGTCGGATTGTTTGCTCTGCTGACTGTCTACCTGCCTACCGATGCTGTTCAAGTAAAGCACGTTTTCTTTAATCAAAGATCCTGTATCTGAGTCGTGCATCCTCTTGCCTGTCTTTCCACGAGTCGTTCACCTAACTCGTGTATTTGTTTGTTTTCAATTAATAATATATTTGTAAAGGTTTAAACTTGATAATATGCTTGATGTTATGTTGGGGAAAAACCAAAGTGATCTATTCTATTCCATTCTATTCTATTCTATTCTGTGTTCCAGCGGCAAAATCAAACCCGCTCAAGTTCGCAGGGACGTCTGCTTACCGAAAATGATGTCACTCAGTCAAGTAATACAAATTCCTTAAATGGGAAATTTCAGATTTGTCCTGTCAGGGATGTGGTTGGAAGTCTAAAAGATAAAGAACCGCTGGGAATGACTAAACCTAATTTTCCATTTGAAAAGGAAGTTATTTTAAATTAAATGAAATTCTATCCAGATTTCATTAATTTTTTTTTTTTTTTTTAAACTATGTCATTTTTTAAAAACACACTTTTATCTGATGTGCACTGAAAGAATATAATGCATAAAAAAAAATATTTATCCCAGGGGATTTGTTATTGGCAAAGCAATGGTGAGCGAAGAAAAGGCAGGATATTCAGGCATTTTCTTCACCGGGATCCTTCAAACTAGTGCGTGTGTTTCTAGTGGGATTTAGTGTGTAGTGGTGGTGTATAGAGCACATTTTGTATATTCTGTATATATAACATATTTTTTAAATATATTTTATATATTTAGTGTTTACATACATACATACATACATACATACATACATACATACATTCTGTCTGTGCTTAGCAGTATTCTTTGATTTTGCACCAAACCGTACATCGACAAATCCCTTGTTAATCAAAATATACTTGACATCAGAATAAGAATAAGAATATTATTCTTATTCTGATGTAATACGAATATTATTCTTATTCTGATGTAATACGAATATTATTCTTATTCTGATGTAACAGTCTATCGCGGCCACCAGGGGCGCTGTGAGCTACTGCAAAGGATCATGGAACGTGAAGTGAAACCATTTAAGCTTTCGTTTGCACCGATTCGCCGATTTTTGCAAAGCGCTGATCCAATCATTTGAAACGACGACGGGAACAAATCAGACAGGGAGCTGCGTCACGAAGGTCCGGAACGCTGCCAGTAACTTCCTTGATCAGTCAATATTTTTAACGCACCCGACCGCTGCCGGCGACACATGACTGTGAATGTGCTTCCTTCAACGGCAAGGCTGCACCTCAAGCCCAGTCAGCTGACAGGCTCCAAACCGAGGACCGTAGAACAGAGAGAGAACTTTACTAACGTCCCTCTACCTGAGCAGGTGCAGCGAGAATCGGCTGTTATTTCACTGCATGTAAGTGCGCGGGCTGTGGCCGGCCGATCGATGTCATTCCAGATCTTGTCCCAGCTTCATTTAGCTGTCGTCATGGGTTTTTCTCGTAGCCGACGCGACGCATTTCACCCGATCGAATACACTGAATGAACAGCACGTTTCTGCAATTAAAAAACAACAAAAAACAACCTTTCACACTGACACATAGCCATAGTCATGCAGTCATTATGAATAATTCATCATAAATGGCGTGTTGGCTGTACTATAGCTTTATTCAATCAGGTTGTCCTCAATGAGACGACGATAAAGCCACAGCTTACGGAATCGCAGGTCACTCAACACACACACACACACACACACACACACACACACACACACACACACACACACACACACACACACTGAGAAAACCTGTCACTAGTGTTGATAGCAATATCAGTGATTAAAACTGTAAAGTTACCCAAAGGCTGTTGGACTCATTCAAATAATGTGCGCGTCATTGCAGTCCGGAATAATTATTGCAAATGTTATTTTTTTAGAGAGTTTATTGTGTCTTAATTTAAGCACAGTTGCGGTGTTTGTTACCATGCAATATAAACAGCCTTTATGTCCCACAACCTGTATATACTTTAAGACACTTAAGACACTATTTTCTATTTTCTATTTTGCAAATTTATTCGTAAAGATGCAGTTCGGAATTTAGGTTTTACCAATTTCAATGTTGGTTCTAGGATTTTTTTATTTTTTTCCCCAGACCTAACCTATCCTGGGATCCGGTGCCATGATCGATAACATGGAGTTTTATTTTTTAAATGCCATTTTATTTTGGAAAAAACGACTGTAATTATTATTATTTTGTACATGTGCGCCGCTGTCTATGGTTTTGCCCAACTGATTTTGATAACAGGGTTCTTACCAGCTCCTTGAGTTTCTTGAATTTCGTCCTATAAAAAATAAAAAAGTGAAAAATTATATTAAAAATCAAAAAACAAAAACAAAACGTTTTTACCCACAAACTCAAGACACCTACATTCTTCCTGTTTTTTTTTTTTTCTTCTCCATGAGCCCAAAAATTTAAATTCATTAAAACATGCAACCCAATAGTTGCTCTTTAAGTACTGGAATAATTTGAAAATATCCCCTCTTACATTTACATTTACATTTAGTCATTTAGCAGACGCTTTTATCCAAAGCGACTTACAATTGTTCAAACACCGACGGACGCAGCCATCAGGAGCAATTAGGGGTAAAGTGTCTTGCTCAAGGACACTACAGTATGCTAGCAGGAGGAGCCTGGGATCGAACCAGCAACCTTTAGATCACTAGACCACCAGCTCTACCGCCTTGTATTGAAGTGCTTGAAAAGTCCATTCAAAAAACACAATCATTGAAAACCAGGTTTTGTTATTCAAATCGTAACGTAATAAACATTTTTCAGAATTGCTTTTACAACATAGATTATGCCAGAGTGCATGCAGCATGGTTGGAAATAGACACCTATAATAGTAGATGACAATGAGCTCAATCATAGATATGTAGATATTATATAATAGACAACAAGGCTGAGATTATATTATATTATAATGAATAAAGATGACATTGAAAATTTATTACTGTGTATTTGTTTTGTTTGAAGCCTTTGAAAAGAAAGAAATGAGTACTTAGAAGAGTATTGGAATTTCCTTTTGTAATGTTTTGTCAGTTGCCGTAATCGTTGCCTGTCACCGTCACCTTTCAGATCCGATCATGAAGAAAAACAAGGCCAAAGTCAACAATGCGACTGAGAGGGAGTTTGGGTTTGAGTTCAGAGCGGGGAAACACAACTGTGTCCTCAAAGTTCCTCTTCAGTTTCCTGTTCAGGAAAACATCAATGATCTACACGGACGCCTGATGCTTCTGCACAAAATACCATGTTTTGTAGAAAATGGTAAGTTTTTATTTGTTTGTGTTTTGGTGTTGTTACTCAACGTTTATTAAAACGTACTTCATCAGAACCAGTTTATGTCACCGGGTACATTGACATATGCTACTGTGGAGATGTGTTCAGGAGAGGTTTGAGCAGTGAGCCAGCGAGCCTGAAGTGGCTCCTATACTATATATGTAGTTTGTCCGGTTGGAGCATGCAGAGAAGATCCCGGCTAGCAAGTCATTCTAGAGGTTTACGTGCTGGAGGCAAACCCTCATGCATCTAATGGTCGAGTGCGATGAGAATGCTTTGCATCTCTTTAAATGTGCATCTTTGGTCTCTCTTTCGTAAGAGGTAGACAGAGCGTTGTCTGTTTCCCTACAGACAATTTGCATTTACAAAAAAAGCTTAAGTCTGAAGAAAGGAGAATAAAAATATTAATAAAATAGAGTAAAAAGGGAGGTAAAAATGAAAATGGTCAAATCTATAAAAATAGCCAAAGAATAGAAAGCAGAAAATAGTGTATAATTTATTTATAAATGCAGTACTATGCACAGGATAAATTATTGTTCTAGGTATAAAGGGTATATATATGAATTACTAAGAAACGTACTAACTTGCTTATGAGGTAGTTTTCATGAAACCACCATGAAACATGTCTGAAATGAATAGATACACATATATACAGAGAAGGCAAAATAATTCATAAAATATTGAAATACACGCCTACCACTTAGTTGTTTTCAACTGTGATGTTATTTCAGTGTTTTCTGTGTTTTTCTTATCAAACAATTCAATTAAACAATGGCTGTTACAGTAAAGAATACACTTTAGTTTAGCTTCGCTTAGCGTACAATTGCGGAAGACGCAATGACAGTGCAAAAACGTATACTCCATCACTACATTCCCGCACTACTTTTTCTATTTTCATGTTTAAAATGACAATTTATTTAGAAAAATATGAGATACTACAGTGTACAATGTAGGGGCACATTACCGTGATGTGTTTTTGCCGTAATACATTTTTTGATAAGAAGGGCACAGAAAACACACTCAAATAATGGAACGTGGGTCATATGGTGGGCGTTGTACACTTTCATATTTAAATGAACTATTTCACATTCTCTGTGAATATGTGTATCAATTAATTTGGGACATGTGTTATGGTGGTTTCATGAGAATGACCCTGCAATGTCATACCAGTGTTATTGCACATATGTGTGTGTGTGTGTGTGTGTGTGTGTGTGTGTGTGTGTGTGTGTGTGTGTGTGTTAATGAAGCATGATTTATTCCCACCAAACCTGTCCTGAGATTACGCAAGGAAAGCCAAGCGAGGACATGTTTGGTGGTAATAAATCATATTTCATAACCCACACAAACACACCAGGTTTTTATTATCACTGGGTTAAGAGTTGAGGTGCTGTTCTCCCTCCCGATAGGAATTACTAGCAAATAGGAATCAGTCCAGGCACAAAGCAGTAGAGCTGTCACAGTTATTCAAACTATTGTATTGCAATTATTTGATCAGATTGCAATTTAATACGATTGTTTTTTGTGAAATTGTAAAAGAGTCCACCATCATACGTTTCCATCCAAATTTATGGGGAATTTTAAACAAATTTAGAAATTTTGCAATAAATAGACTGAAAAATGAACTGTCTACCCAAATTCTCATGTTCCAATCGTCAATGCCAGTACATGGCATTGACGATTGGTGGACATCTGCACGATTATTACAATGACTTGGAAAGAAAAAGAAATCATAACAACAAAGAGTAAAGGTGGCATAACAAATCCAGGTCCAGGCACTCAAGTAGGTTTAAAAAATGAAAAATCTTTTAATAAGCGGCTACAACATTGAAGGCAGAATGCCGTTATGTGTCGGTGGGTATTTCAAATTTATTAGCCCACTTATTAAAGACTTTTTAAATTTGCTATGCCACCTTTAGTCTTGGTGGTTATAATGTCTCCTTTTTCTTTCCAAGTCATATTCCCCTCCAAGAGCAACAGAGGTCTGCAGCATCAGAGGTTTTTCCTCCACGTCTATTATTACAAGTTCTATTTTGTCCATTTTGTAATACTCTGTTGTGTTTCCTCCTCTACTCCGCCTACTCCATGGTGCCTGTACGTGTGGCCCGCATCCTAGAGCTCAGGGTTTCGCTCTCCAGCTACATCGAGACGAGGACCATCCAGGATTATGACCGGGAGGCGGAGCTGGCCCTGCAGAAACTCACCACCGGAGAGGTGGACACAAACAAGCTGACCAACGCATGGGCTAGGTCCTACGCCGAGGTAACTAATCGTTCCTTCAAAGATCAAATCACCAAATGACCTATGCATCTATCTGTAAGAGTGATACGAAACCTAATCTTAGAGAACTGTCCTCGAATTCCCCCACTAACCTCAGGGCGGTTACGGGTCTTTAAAGTAATTTATACGGAGGTGGTGCACCCTGACTATCAATTGATTATTCATGACTGATTACTCCATTTTGAACAAATCTCAAACCCCATTTGCTGCGGCCACTATCTTCCACACTCATTTCACACTCACTGTGATGTCCTCCCTGCTAACAATCCGCTATCATTTTGAATGTGTCTATCTTGAGAACAGCGCCGTCACTTTTACATTGGACTCGGCCATGACAACATTTTCGACTGAGCCGTAGTCGCAGCCCTCGGATTTACCACAAGGAAATGATCAAAGTGTTGACTCCCTGTGAAGGCATTATCTTTCTCATTTCATCTTCTAGGGCGGCCAATGAGTTCGTCTGCTTTCGCATTTCAAAGTGCAGTAGTCTAACTTCTGCTGTCACTTGCCCATACACAAAAAGACGGGGGTTGCCCCAGTTTGTTCCACAAAGCCTTTACCTTTACTCAAAATGATGGGATGCAGAGTCCGGGTCTCTCTCTGTCGTTTGCTGAGGAAATGCAGAGCCGTGAGGCTGAGCCTATTTATAAAAATAAAAATAAAAACCCTGAATATATTTCGCTGATTGTATTGAAAGATTGTGCATTATGGAATAATATGTATGCAATAGCACTTGTATTACACTGTACATACTGTAATAAGCTGGTTAGTACATAGTAATTATTCATATTTATAATTGATACCCGATATAACATAACAATTTATCCTGTTCATATTTCATAGTTCATATTGCATTTTGTATAGTTTTTTCAATTACTATTTCTGTTTGGTATTTTTTGGGGCTATTTGTATATATGTGACCATTTTTTTTTATTCATTTTGACCTCACTTTGTATTGTTTTTGATTGTAGTATTTGTTTTTTTTCCATTTCTTCGCACTGTTAAGGTTTTCTTTTAATATTTTCATGTCAGTCATTTGTAGTGAAACGCACCACACCTCGGCAGAACAAATTCCTAGTAGATATGAACCTGGCAGAATAAGCTTTTTATTCTGAAAAGATAAATACAGATAATGCAGATAAATCAACCCTTTAGTTTCAAGTCTTTAAACCTATATGTGCCAGAGTATAAAACACTGACCTGAAATTAGATTTTAAGGGTCGTTAAATTACTTGCTTTGAATTATAAAAAGTGGAATATTGGGAAATTGAGGATGTTGCTGTTCTTGGGGGAAAAAGCGAAAAAATTGTCTTACATTTTGCTCAGCTGCGTTAAAGATGGCCAGAAAAGTCTGTCATAGCTTTTGTTAATATCTGCAGCAATTGTGTCTATTAATACACTTTCAAAAAACCAATTTCTCTGTCTTATGCAATGCTGCTGCGCCTCATTATTCCATTGTAATATGAATTAATGGCCCTTTTCCGCTTTGTGCTGAATGGGCTGTCTGTATGTGGCCTGGTGTAATGGGTGTAAAATGCTGACTAACCCCGGGTTTCCGTCTGATAAACCACACGTTTGTGTAATTGTGTAACTTTCTTATGAAGCACTTTGCAGGCTTAATAAAAAGTTCCAAACACTTCAATTTCTGTCACCGTTCAGACTACTCTGGCGCACGCTCGCCCCGAGGAGCCTAGCTGGGACGAGGACTTTGCAGATGTGTACCACGAGCTGATTCATTCCCCCGCCTCGGACACCCTCCTCAACCTGGAGCACAACTACTCCGTCAGCATCTCCGAGCTCATCAGCGAGAGGGACATGGAGATCAAGAAGCTGCTGGAGAGGTTAGTATCCGGGAAGGGAGTGATGGGGAATCGCCGGTTCAAGGGTGAATGAAAACTTCACAATGAAATGAAATTCATCCCTGGAAGATGGTTCCATGCAGTTCAGTTCATATATGCTAAAAAGCAAAAGGTAGTCTTCAGGCTTTGAGAAAATAAAATAATTGTTATAATGTGTTTTCCTGTCACTTTGACCATTTTATAGTGATATTATACAGCAGTGGCCATCAGTTGTTCCAAGGAATATAATAAGTCAAACCCCCACGGTCCTTCAGTCCCAGTTGTAAATTTAACAAACCCGAGGCATTACAGTCCATCTGTATTTTCCATGGTACGGATGCATAAGCATGGTAAACAATTACACAATTGTAGTTCAGATTCCTTTTTTAAGGTGTTCATAGAGAACAACAGCTTAACTTTTTTTTTTTTACTCACCATATCATCTCTGCAATTTAGTGAAATGTGAGTGGTAAATGTAAAAAAACAAAAACGCCCTAATACTACACAGGCCTGCCTGTCCGTGCAGGGTAAGGTCTGGACAACATGGAGCCGGCTCAGCGGCACTTGGTGTCATCATCTTGTTGAAGGATCTTCTCATCTAGGGCATTCCACTGCTTCAATAATATACCAATAATGAGTCAAAGCAAATCAAGAGTCTGTTTTTTTTCTGTGCATTTCCTTCAGTATCAGGGGCGTCATCGGAGTACCAGATCAGAAACAAGTGTGTTTTGTTCTCCCCCGGCATTCCAGGCAAGCGGCAGAGATGGTGAAGGTGATGCAGGAGCTGGGGAACACAATCACCGACCAGGATGTGAACACCGTGGCCTCGCAGCACTTTGAAGCGCAGCAGGTCAGAAACGGTTCTGACACAGCAAACGGTTCTGACACAGCAGCCTTTGCCGCTCCTTTGGCTAGATGGGCTCATTTGACTTCTTATAACCACCGGGTTGGAGAGTTATGAGGCTGTCGTCATTGACGGGAAAACCTCAATTAAACGCTTCTACGAGATCTGGTCCCTTGAGCATCTATTTATTTATTTATCTGCCCTTTTCTCTTTCCGTTCTACTCCCCACTACCCAAATGTATTCTCCTGTAAAGAAAAAAATGAACACATTTGAGTATTTTTCGAGCTTATAGAGCTTGTGCGTAATCACCGGGTGTCACGACATTTCACTGCATATATGTACGACCGTATGTGTATGTTTGTGACAAATAATCTCTTGAACTTGAATGGTTCCCGTGAAGCAACACTGAACAAGCAGCCCCACCCCATTTTTTGTAAATTACTGCATGATGAAATGATTGAAAATAACACAGTGCATGTTGAAGGGCTTTTAACAGGTTTTTCAGGTTTTTAACACATCACCGTGCCTTAACATGTCTGCCTGGTTACTATACGCCTGTTTTGCTGGAAATTATAAGACAGACAAAGGCTCCTTGTGTTTTAGGACAGTATTCCAGGTGAGGGATGGCGTGTAGGCTCCTCATCCTTGGTTTACTGGGATCTGTAGTTGTCCAGTCCATGAATCCATGTCCGGCAATGATGGGCGATGGCTGATTGAGTTCCCCTGCTCTTTCTTTTTTGGTTTTCTCTTTTCCTCCACTACTCCCCCTGATAGGTCTAATGCCATAGAAGTGTGGAATCTCTTATATAACATACTTTTTCCTTTTGGGTTCAAGCCTGACTTTTGCATGAACCAATATCTGGCTCTAACTGATTGTCCGCTGAATGCACTCAGCGATGCCACGCAGGCCCTTTTACTTTCCCTTTGGCCGATCTTGCATAATGAAAATGGGTGAGAGCCTCTGCTGTATGTGTTTCCTCTTTCTTTTTATCACTAGGGTCTGCTATCACACTGGATTGGTCTAATAGTCTCTGAACAGCTGTGGGATGTTCTATAGGGTCGACAGATATTAGTCAGTGTGAGCTGGTTCTGGTCGATGGGGAAGGCTGTAGTTCAACTAGTGTCGTTTTTAAAAAGGACCTGGATTGGGGGGGAAAAACACCTCCAAACATGTTAGTGAAACTCTTTCAGTAAGTATTGACATTATGGTCTTTCCCCTGTCATATTGATATGTATGGAGTGTTCAACATTGTTTCTGGTGGGCAGGTGCTCGAGAGCAAATGGGCCAATGAGCTGAAGCAGGTGACTGGCATCCAAAAGCAGGAGTACCAGGAATGGGTCATCAAACTGCACCAGGACCTGCGGAAATCCACCAACAGCAGCAAAATTAAGTAAGTGTCTATGCCTATTGTTTGTCTTCTGTTTGGATGCAAGCCAGCAAGTTACCTCAGGTCTTTGGAGATCACACCAACTTAATGTGATGTTGAGGATGTAACACTTTACTGGGGTGGTTCACTGCCTACCTTTTGGGGAAAGGAAGAAGAGTCACAGCGCAGAGACAGAAACACTATCTGCAGATGCAGTAGCTGTGGTGGAAAATGCTTTGGAGAGAGTAACAGCTCACACATCACATGTTATAGTTGACTGTAATTCATGTAGGTAGGCACGTCTGGGAGGTGAGCCCCTCTTGTATTGACCACTGCGGTGTCCTTCCTCCGCGGAAGTCGCCGCAGCATGCCATTTTCCAACTGTGTTCTCTACCCAGCGTCCGCTGGGTGCGCTGGTGCAGAGGACTTAATCCAGAACCATTTCATGTCTGGTTGACGTTTGAAGTGCCGGCTATATTTACATAGAAATTGGAGTCATTAGGAATCAGCAGCAGCTCGAGTGAAGTCGTGTCTTGACTTTTGCCGCAAAGGCTACTTCGGTTTGAACTTTAGATCAAAGTATAACTCAAGAAGGAAAAAGCAACCTAATTGATGTTGAGAGTCGTGTCCTTCTGATATCGATTGCCTGGTTAGGTCTAGAATTATCTTTTTGCAAATTTGATATTCCATCAATTTCCAGATGCAACCACGGCCTGTGTTCTCAAGGTTTTTTGGGCTGTTTATTTTAATAATGCATATCATTATATTGCTATAGATTTAAGATCAGTGAGTTCAGCATTTTGGGCCACTATTTAGATGAAGTTACTTAATTAACTTGTGTCTTTCAATGGGAAATACTTCAACCAACATCTGGACCTACTATTCTTTTCCTTTGATATTTTCCTTTGACAGTTCATGAAGAACAGCAATCTTTTCCATAGCCAGAATCCAAAGTCAGAATGGTTTGTACCGTTCATACGACAGATATATATTTTTTCTTTTTTTGTTTGGAACGAGGGAATAGGTCTGTAAACCTTTGTCTACATTTGGAGGAACTGCTTTTAGTTACTACGCCACCTGCTGGAATACTCACACACTAGCTCCTCCTATTAATTAACACTAACAGTATTAAAGAGCAGACCAAGAACCTACTTTTTGTATCTGCATTTGATTAATCTGGTTTTCTTTCGCTATGGTTTTGTGTCTGTATATTTAGTACATACATATAGCGCATAAGTACAGATTTCTTCTGGAGCATCCAGAAAGAAAACATTTTCCATTCTCTTTACTTTGGCCTGATACTGAATCTTCTTCACTATTTAAAACTCTTGACAGTTCTCCATTTTAATACTTTGAATATAGTTAATTGCAGCTTAAAAGCACTTGCAAATGAAGGCTGTATCGTGTTTGACTGTTATTTGTGTGACTGAATCCAGCGAGGAGATCAAGATGCAGCCCAGACAGCTATCAGAGGCGGCGGACGCTGGGGCGAGGCTGTTCGAGGAGCAGCCACAGCTGGAGGAGAGCTTTACTATACACCTTGGTACAACCCGCTGTGCTGAATATTTCTGTATTTTGAGATGTCCCAAAATGAAGCAATAAATCAAAACAAAATATAATTTAGGAGTTGATCCATAATTAATGTCTCGTGGTTCCAACTGGTTCGCTTGAGGTCTTATTTTGTGCTTCTTGCGTAGTAAATTATTTTAATTTGCTTTTCTTCAAACATCCTCTCTGCAAAACCATGGCCCTTTTAATCATTTTTAAATAGAGCGACTTTTTGCATTCCTTTTCAGTAATGATAAAAAAAAAGAATAAGTCTTTCCATGTCTGCCCTGCACCCTTTGTTTTTTAAAAGGTTCCAATGAGAACGCAACTCAATTCACTGCCTTCCTGTGATGAACAAAAAAGCCTGAAAATCAGGAACAATTGATGCCCTAAAAGAGCTAAAAGCATCATTCCAATTAACGTGGGCGATGAATGCTGAATAGCAATGGAAACGTCGCAAACTTGTGTTGATGTTTAAATACAAACTCACCAATCTCCAGTGGGATTTTAGCAAAGAGTAACCCATTTATTTTGTGTATTGAACATTTTGTGAAGCTGATAAGCCTCTGTTAGTCCTCTAATTTCTGAATTGTGCTTTGATATTGTACCATGTAACTCTTTGGCGTTCGCCCTCCACATCGATCCGAGGAGTCAAAAGATTTGAAAAAGTCAATTTACATTGAAATTCACGATTTGCCCACAACCGCTGCCTGTGCTGCTGTAAATATGTACAGAAACTTTTTGGTTATTTCGCAATATTCTGCCATGTAGGTTCTGGTCTGGTCTGAGATGTTTCAGCGTGTGTGTTCTTGCATGTGTAAATGAATGCGCGTTTGCTTGTTTTTTTGCACACGCAGGCGCCCAACTGAAGACGATGCATAACCTACGGCTGGTGCGGGCGGATGTGCTAGACTTCTGCAAGCACCGTCGCCATGGCACCAGCGGCGCAAAACTGCGGCGGCTTCAGACGGCACTCTCGCTCTACTCCTCGCTCTGCGGCCTGGTGCTTCTGGTCGACAACAGGGTCACTTCCTACAGCAGCATCAAGAGAGGTCAGGGGTCAGATCGCAATGTCAGTGCAACCCCGCATTTCACTGCAGCGCCTTAAAACATTTGAACTCACAAGGTCTTGAAATTACATGCCGCTTTTTTTTTTGTGTGTCCGATTCAATTATCATTGAAATAAATTTGATATGAAGACATTGTAACTCTCCATAAAGTACACTGAATTTGACACCACTTTCAAATTTTTTGTGAGTTAATTTATTCATTTTGGGAGTTTTGTGGTTTAAAAGTGTTAAAATGTCAGGCAGTGATACCGTGGTTTAGACAGTTAAAAGACCTATAAAGCTTTTTTTTACGGTTGTACCGCCTGAGCTTTTTAACAAATTAATAAATGATCTAATAAACATAGATTTAAAAAAATATTTTTTACAAAATATAAAATGAAATGCATGTACCTCAATATTGTTTTTACTCCTAAAAAACATATTTGTCATCGACCCATAAACATTGTGCCTGATTTTTTTATCCATCCATATATTTATTTTTGTCAAAATTAGTAAAGTTCTCTTGCCTCCAAAACTCCAAAACCCAAAGTCTTTTGCTGAATACTTGAGGGATGTTTGGTCCAAAAACTACTTCAAAATTTGCCTTTAAAAGGTCTTTAAAAAAGTTTTAAATGTAACTTTCTGATACATGCATACACCCTGATTGATCACACTCTTCCACTCTTCTCCTGAGTGCCGACAGCACAGTTAAGAGCCGGGGTCTCAAACTACCGGCCTGGGGACCCACACCACAGTTTAATTAATTCACAGTTAAATTAGTGCACTCAATTACACTGTTGTGTCAGAATCTAGAAAACACAGTCAAATATAATATAATTAAGATTTTATTGTGATTGCATGTCTATTTTTAACTGATTTATTATAAGGCAATTGACTAATGTGGCTTTAAAAACAAAAACATGGGACAGTTTGTTTTACCCTTGACGTTCAACACAGTCCTCCTCAGCTGAAGACAACCTGGCCATTGGGAGGGAAGGATCCAGTTAATCCAATCAATATAATGGATATAAAGGATCCAATCAATATTTTATCTATCTGCTCTCTGTCCTCGCCCACCACTAGACTTTGCAACAGTGGCCATGGAGTGCACAGATTTCCACTTCCCTCGTCTGGAACAGCAGCTGGAAGTGGTCCAGCAGGTGGTGCTGTACGCCAGAGCTCAGCGCAGCAGCAAACAGAAGGAGCAATCAGGTGCATTTACACATGCACTGTAAACCTGAAAATTATCCGGACATTGCACGGATAAGCTGTGTGTGTGTGTGTGTGTGTGTGTGTGTGTGTGTGTGTGTGTGTGTGTGTGTGTGTGTGTGTGTGTGTGTGTGTGTGTGTGTATTTTTTTTTTTTTTATTTACCTCTGCTACTAACAGAGAGGGTCTATAGTAGTTCTTGGTTACTTCCCATTCCCCTCTTCTTGAATCTTAATGCTTCAAAGCACTGACAAACTCTTATCGCATCATGTCTCAGAACAAGATCTTTATTTTATTTTTTTTCCAAAACATTCTTAACATTTCAACCAGTTGCTTCACTACAAAACTCTGTCGCAGTCCAGGGACTTTTACTCAGATGAAGGCCTAGTGTCATGCTGTCAATGTCATGCTATTTGCCTAGAGTGTGAGAGAGTCATCCTTGCCAATGTGTTATTAGAAATCGGTGTCCAGATCCTTAGTGGATAGGTTTGCTCATTCTCAATCCAGGCCTTATTTAGGCCTTATTTATAACGCTATTTCCTATTGAGAAACATCCAGCTCTGCTGCAGCTTCTCATTGTGCTTAAATTGCAGTCCAATGGGGCAAAAGTTCAAGCTCTAAATTTTTATTTTCTATTTCCTTTATCAAACGGGAATGTCTTTCTGTATTATTCGAACATGTTTAGAATAACACTAATATCACATTTTATTGAAAACTACTTTTTGCAATGAAGTGGCGCAACTTCCTGTTTCTAGTCTAAAGCTGATTCGAGTCTGTTAAACCCAGTTGCACGGTTGGCTACCATTTTTTTTCTGCTATAACAAAGTCTGACTTGAGTTTCCCATTTGCAATTTAAAGTTTTTCAAGGCTCAAACGCCTACCTATTGGACTGCATTTAGGAACAGTGAATGTGAAGTTTCTCAATAGTAAAGCGTTGTGCTGTGAAGAGTTATAAAAGATGCGATCCGGCTTTTTCCACGGCCTTTGATGAACATATCCCTTAACAAAATCTCGGCTTAGTTGTGCTGTGTATGGACACATTCTCACTGGCCATTAAGTCTTACATGGAGATTGAGTTTGCCATTAAGCATACCTTGTTAAAATTTTGTATCCAGCCATGACCTTGTTTTCTTTTGACTTTCCTCTTACAGAGGTTCTGAGGAATGGCGCTGACGATAAGAACAAAAATGTCGAAAGAAACCCCTCAAATATCTTACCAGGTAATAATGTCCATTATGTTTTTTTGCTGTGAAACAGTCCTGCATGTAGATCACGCGACGCGTTTGCGGAGTGATATTTAAGCCTCCTTAAACTGGCTTCTTTAGTCGCCTGCCAACAAAGCTGATGTGCTCCTTTAAGGTGAGTTCTACATCTCCCGGCACTCTAACCTGTCGGAGGTCCACGTCGTCTTCCACCTGTGCGTGGACGACAACGTGCGCTTGGGGAACATCACGGCCCGGGAGCCGGCCATCATGGGCCTGAGAAACATCCTGAAGGTCTGCTGCACGCACGACATCACCACCATCACGGTCCCACTGCTGCTGGTCCACCACATGTCCGAGGTGAGACTCCGATCGGACAGTTTGGACGATAACCCTTTTAGTTATTTGGCTGAGTGGTTCTTAATTATCGAAACGTGGGACGGGAGGAACGACAGCTGGAAGTAATATGTCAGCACCACTTTTCCTTGCCGCACAAGATTGCCGAGTCAGTCGTTCGACAAGCTCTCGCATTCTCCGCTGGCTTCCGCTCGTCTGTGGCGCTCCAGCAGTGGCTGCGGTCGGGGCCCGTTGATCACCGGTTGTGAAGTCGGCGTGGCATTTTCCTGGGTTTCCTGAGGCAAAGGCCGAGAGTGGAGTCAGGAACGTTTCCATTTGCCGAGTTCCTCATTCCCTACGGGAGGACTACGTGCTCACATCAGAGAGATAGAACAGCTGCGGCTTTTATTGAATAGGGATGATCTTAGCTTAACACACAAACGGATTTAGGCTGACAGCCGTCAAAATGTTTTAGGAAAATTCAAGCAAATATACTTAAGTTGATTTTTATTGTTCAGTCTGTCAACAATTACATAATAAAGCCAACGGATTTAAGAAGGAAAGTGATTTCTTAACAAGCATTTGGCATTCATATCATGCCACAACCTGCCCAATGAAATGTTCCCTCTCATGTCCAGTCAGGAGGCTGTGTTTACTCTACTGCAGACTCTTAATTGTTTGCCTCTGGTTTGACTTCAAACAGTCTACATTTTTGTGAGATATTTTGTTGTTTGCACAGGTCTATTCTGGCTTTATGGCATTAGAACAAACAGCCTAGTTTGTCCATGGAGCCAAACGCTGGAATTATAAAATCATACACCACAAGGCTGTTCCCGGAGATTTATATTTAGAGGAAATGGGAATGATTAGCGAACTGTGAGTGATGTATAGCAGTCCAAAAAGGAGATGCTCGATACCTAGTTGTTATTCTTTGGACCAATTTGAGACGCCTGCTTGCAGACACTTCTCCTTGGCTTGCAGGCCGTACATTCTGACCCTAACCTAACCCTTGCTATTTCTGCTTTACACAACAGGCTGCAACAGCCCTGCTCAGTGGCCGTGGCCTCAGTTCTAACAAAAAACAATGTCGAAAACAAAAACAATGTCTGGTGCTCTTTTTACCTGATCAACACAGCAAATATGCAATCAAGTCATGAATTGAGTAGCCAACAGGGAGAGGGTTTACCAGGGTTGCCATGATTCCGATTCGAAATCGAAAATAGAGCGCAATGAGCGGTAGTTTTCTTTGAAATGACAAGCAGGGGCGCGATTCTCCCCTTATTTTTGTGGGTAATATTGTCCGACATGGATCTTGACCCACAAGACAAAATTGATGTGATCGCTGATGTAACATTGTCTGAAAAAAAACTGCGTGCTGTATCGCTGAAGCACAGCTTTTCCAGCTGAGCTGCGTGTGCGCGGGAGGGAGGTTCGAGCCGCGGGAGCCGGAGCTCGCAGCGTGTGCCTTCTAATAATTGAAAGAAAAATCTGATAATTTTACAATATGTCCAGTTGGTTTGTCCACTTAAGAGGGCAGAACAGAGACCGGCAGCTTGTGAGAAGTGCCCATAGGCACCGGTACGCGCTCTATAAGAGTAGTTAACGTTATGGGTATGATTTGGATTGTGATATCAAAGATAAGATAATAATGTTAATGTTAAACAGAACATGATGCTGTGATATGATGAGTAGAATTATGGAAAAAGGTCTGATTAGAGAAGAACACATCTATCTATTCCTTTTGTCTTATGTATTGATAAACAAGTGTTTTTTATTTATAAATCAGGAGTCGAACAATGGCATAGCCACAGTCGGTACTAGAAAAAAAATACATACGTTTAAATCGAATAGAAAACTGATCTAACTGACCTTAAAATCAAAAGTCAAATCGTATCGTGCGTTTGGAGAATCGTGACACCCCTAGTGTTTACATGCACAAAAACAGAACAGGGAACATTTTCGGAAAGTCTCCGCTAAAGTGCGCGATACAAACAATGTGAACTTCATATCCTCTGCTCCCAATATTTGGACAAATGAGCCATGTAAACTGGCTTGGTTGAAGGAGCCAACACGTGGAAAAACCCTATTCAAAATATCTTAACTTCTTTTGATTAATGTGTGCATGTGAACGTACTTATGGATTGCAACATCCACTTTTTGCTCCAAATGTTTGTTGATTGTTTCCGGTGGCCCATTTTGTTGTGTATAGGGAAATGAGCCTGAAAGGCATGTTTGTCTTCTTCCAAAGCCTCTCAGCTGTTGTCCTGTTGTTGCTTTGCTTAATCTAGCATTGCATTATATCTGTGCCAGTCAAAACACCTTGTTATTGGTGTTAACGTGATTTGTGTTTTTTAATCTCGAAGGATAAAGTTAAAAGTTTGTCTCAATGTAGGCCTCTCCTGACTAGTTGCTGTATCATTTGTCTGTCGTGATGACAGGGTTGATATGACTGGTGCCACCAACACACAGTGATGCATAGTTATTTAACTTGGCAAATGCAGGGATTGTTATTCCTTGTCTCTCTTTCTGCAGGAGATGACTATACCCTGGTGCCTTAAGCGAGCTGAGCTGGTTTTTAAATGTGTAAAAGGTAAAAAGTATTAAAAAAAGCAAATGTGTATATTGAAGATAAAACATGTTCATATCGTGGTATTTTCATCATTTTTTGTGCACTTGTTATAATTCAGATAGATATCGGATCATTTTATGTTTTTTAATTTGCAGGCTTTATGATGGAGATGGCCTCCTGGGATGGAGGTATTTCCCGCACGGTTCAGTTTCTAGTGCCAAAGGTAAGGGGTTAATTTGCTGTACATGATTTGCCGGTTCACAACATACAGCAGCCTTCATATATCTTCAGTAGTAAACTGTCAGCGGTGCTCTTATGTTGATTCAACGGTAATATAGACTTAAGGCCTCTCTTGTATGCGGTGCCATAAAGGCACACCTGCCGCGTGTACGTCGGAGAGAAAAGCAGTCCGTCTGAAAAGCACACTATAAATCATGGATTACATGCGTCAGGCTCCTTTTGACCACAGTGCGTTCAGTGCTCGGATCAAGAACGCCCTTTGAGGGTCATCCTTTTGAAAGTATAATAATCACTGGGATCAGCCGCTGTTGCTCTCGGACACAGAATTCTAATCTTGTCGGAGACAGCAAAATAAACGAGTCTCATTTTGGATTGCGGGGGTTGACATCAAACCGGCCAAATTCTGAGTCGCCGCACAAAACTTGCTGGACAAAGAAAGAAAAGGGAGAAAGAGAAACTCTCCCTCTGAGCCTGTCTCGCCCACGAGATTTTGACTAGAATTAGGACTCTCTGGACTGAGCCTCCAACTCCCTAAAAGAACACAACTGTCTGCTTATTCTGGAGGCTTACGGGGAAGGTTTATCCCTTTTAAGTCATACAAGTTACTGTATGATATGCCAGAAAGGCAGAGTGGCCTGTCGTACGTGCTACACCTGCTGACATTAAATCGCTCTGGCAGTGGGAACTTTCTGCTCGGACCTCATTCAAAATGGCACCCACAAAAACACTTTATTTTTAATTTTTCATTTTACTGGGACACGGTGGCTAAATTTCTCTGCGTGTTTCCCTGTGTTTGTTTGTGTGCACGCCCGACTGAATGTTGTTCCTGCGTGCCCCTGCGTGTGTTTGTGCTTAAACCTGGACACTTAAAATGCTTATTTGATGAGCGGCGGTGCTTGTGACTGACGCGGCGTGTTCCCCATTAAAAGCTGCAGCTGCCGGGGCTTCACATCATTCCAAGCGTCTTGGACTACCGCTCCCTTGGGAAGTGTGCTCCGCGGTGTCAAACCAAAAGGGCAAAAACACTTTGGGGGTTTAACACTAGATGCTGCACAAATAACAACAAAAAGCAACCTGTGTGCAAAAGGGTTTTCCTTCATCTGGCTCTACATTTTATAATCTGTTCTTTTGGCCAAGAACTTTTTCATATACAAGGAATTAAATGTGGTAATAATTGGTTAATTGCTGTACAGACAATTAGCAAAAAAAATAGCTTAAAGCCAGCTTTACACTGAGCTCCTCACTGGAAGTCCATTCATTTCTATGGAGAGTTTATGTTGGAATTAATGTTGGATGTTGCCATATTCACCATCAATACATTTACAAGTAAAATGAGAATAGATATAAAGAGATGCAAATAAACATTTTTAAAGGGTTTTTTTTTTGCTCTTTTCAAATACTATTTGAGGGGCATTTTTCAGTGCCCCTTGATTCAGTGAAAATGACAAAGGCCACTTTTGGGGGCAAATAAGAAAGCTGCAAGGAGAGTCACAGTGTTGCACCAGATCCGCGGGGAAAGCCGGCTTTATGCAAAACATAGACAGTTCCCCGGCGGCCGCGGGGAAGTACTGTGGGATCCTACTGTCGGATGCGTTTTCTAAAATATAGTGTAAATCCCGTTGAACAGTCTGAAAAAAAACCCCAAAAACAATTATACAGAATATACAAAAATGTTTCAACGTCATAGACGCAACTTCATCGGCCAAATACGTTAACATGCAGGCCTTGGACTTGGTCAATTGGATTGTCAGAAAAAATTATAAATATGAAGTGTGTGTGTGTGTGTGTGTGTGTGTGTGTGTGTGTGTGTGTGTGTGTGTGTGTGTGTGTGTGTGTGTGTGTGTGTGTGTGTGTGTGTGTGTGTGTGTGTGTGCGCGCGCGCGCTTCAGTAATCTCAGTTCTTCTGCTCCCCAAGCATAACTTTCTCTCTCTCTCTCTGTCGACAGACTATCTCGGAGGAGATGTTTTATCAGCTGAGCAACATGCTACCTCAGATCTTCCGTGTCTCCTCCCCTCTGACATTCACCTCCAAGCACTGATGGGGAGACAGGTGCAAAACGCACGTTTTTTTTTGGGGAATACCGCTTGAAGATGAACATGCAAATGTGTTTTGCTGCATGACAACCGTGACCCTGAGGAAGAGACAGACTTGGGAATTTGCCTGTTTTTTGTTTTTTTTTTGTTTGTTTTTTTGTCCTTATTGAAACAGACACAAACCTGGTTTGAAACGCGGTATTGTGCCATTAGAAGTAAGAGGGGAACAAATGTTCCATGTGAAGCATGTAGACTTTAATTCACTAAATGTCTAAACGATGAAAGAAGGAGGTTTACCATGGCCCCACCAGTTTTATATCAAACACATTCCTGGTCCTATGTATGCAAGTCTTCACCCGCTCCACCCCCTAAAAATACTATTATTCAATCTGTTTGAATTAAGTATGATGGATGACCACGTGATCCGGGCGACAGAATAGATTTAGTAGTCTAATCCCTTGGGTAATTGGCATCGTATCGCTCGGGTTTATCGCCACGAAAACGCCCAGTGAATTTATCTCTTCCAACGCAGAAGACGAAATGTGTTTCTGATTAGATGACCATCAAACAGATGCACTTAGGTGTGTGTGTGTGTGTGTGTGTGTGTGTGTGTGTGTGTGTGTGTGTGTGTGTGTGTGTGTGTGTGTGTGTGTGTGTGTGTGTGTGTGTGTGTGTGTGTGTGTGTGTGTGTGTGTGTTCTGTACTTCTCTGTCACAGCAGATGGCACTGTTCCAAAGGAGACAGATCTTTTGGGGGGTGGAAATAGAGAACTTGTACTTTACTTTTCCAGGGTAAACTTTGTTGAATTTGTACCATTTATGGCCTCATTTATTGTCAGCCTGATATCCAAGTGTAAGAGGGTGTAACATATTATACTATCCCCCTTGTACGTTTGAATATTTTATGTACTCCCTTGACTGTGAAGTCTACCAGAAAATGATCTACAATACAAATGCTTATTAAAGCCACCGTATGTGTCGAAAGCATTATTTCACATCTTGTTTCCGACCAGGAAAACTATGCACTTCAATTTGAATGGATTGGAAAAGGAGTCTCTGATGGTTAATACTGTAGCCTGTGTCAGTCTGAAATTGTACTTTCTCGCTACCCGTACAATTGGCCTGGACCATTTTAGGCTCTGATCAAGTCAAAACCTCAAACGGCATTGATGATAACCCAGGAGATGCATTGCCAGATGTTTAGCATTCTAGCCATTGTTCTCGTTGGCAACTAGACATGCGTTGCCTTGAGTAGAATGCCGTGGGTCCAAGACAAATTTCGCGTGATACCTGTTATCCTGTGTCTGCATGTTCACAAGCCAACAAAACAAGTATTTGTTCATCCAGTCTTGGATTTGTGTCGTGAAACAAGCACCAAAGTGGCAGTGGTGGATGAAGTGCTCAGTCTGTTTACTGTAGTAAAAGTACAAAATACACCTGACACAAAATGACTCTATTAAAGGTGAAGGTACCACATTGACAATTTATACTTAAGTAAAAGTATAGTTAATTGCTCTTAAATGTACTTAAGTACTCGTCATACTCAGCGCCCTGATATAACAGAGCCTATAATACAGCGTAAAGTGATTACTGCTTTAAGTCAGCTTTGATTCCCAAATATCAAAGTCAAAAAATAAAGGTTGAGTTCATTGGTGTGGAGTGAAAATCCTGTTGTTACTCAAAAAAGAAAAAAGAAACATTTCACATTCATCAGCTCATGATCAAGTTTTGTCACGTGGATGGACCCATGGATTGCCATATGGAAATAAAATACCTGTTTTGCAAAGTTTTTCATTCTTTTGACATTAACTATGAGGTGTAATATTTATTCCCCTCACAATTACAAAAAAAAAAAAAAAAAAAAAAAAAAATCCCAATCAATACGACTAATGCTGTTGAGTTATGTTACTATTACCACTCTCTTCTTAATATTATTGGGTAAAAACATTGCCGTTCAGCACACAACAAAGTTTTTACTCCATTTTTTTCCACCATAAGGCTCTGCAGGAAGAAAAAAAAAACGAAGAAACTACACAAATTGGAGATGAAAGGCTGATCAGTCCATAAGTAAGCCCGATAAAACACTATACAACGTCTGTGTGTGTGTGTGTGTGTCAGCCTTTGTTTAGATGCCTTTGTGATTGACTATCAGTGCATTCCAGTTATTTGGGTTGTCGTATGCTTTAGATGAGTGATGGGCAGCTTCACCTGAAGAATTTGGCTTTCAGGCTACATTTCTTACATTTCTAAATTGGTTTTGATCTCGACAAATCAGGAGACTTGCCTCGTCAAATGAAATGTATTCCATTTTTTTTGTAACTCTACATTCCATAAGATTCGTTTTTTTTTCCCACGATTGGACGTGTCCGGCAAGTTATCTTTCTGCTTTGGCCTGTCTCGCGTGTAGCAGTATATTAACGCGGTAATCCATACGATCGTCTGTGTTCTATGGGGATTTTCAAGTCCCAGGGTTTCCACGTGGAACCGGAACAATCAAGTTCACCGTGGTCTTCGCTCCAAGACTGTCGCGTTTTTTTTTTTTTGTTGCCTCTCACTCGAGAGGTCATCGCACTCGAAAAGTATTTTGACTTGTTCCTCTTTTTCTGTTGACAGTTTTTGTTTTGGGGGTTTTTTTGGGTTTATTTTATTTTATTTTATTTATTTTTTTTTTGCGTGTGAATGTTCATCCACGTCAACCGCTCGGTGGCCACCACCAGCCGACACACACACACACACACACACACACACACACACACGCACACACACACACGCACGCACGCACACTGAACGGTTTCCCATGAATGGAGCCTGAATCTGGTGCCCAATCGGGAGCTTGTCGCACAGAATAATCGGACGGATTTCCCACTTTAAAGTCGGTGCCTGTTTTAGTGACAGTGATTTATTGGGGCCCTCCGCATTCCTCCATCCCCACCTCCTCCTCCTCCTCCTCCTCCCGCTATGTTTAGCCCCCACCCACTCCCTCTCCCGGTCCTCCCCTATACTAGTTGGCCGACACGGCGGCGCGTGGAGCAAAGTGAGCGACGCCGCCCGCTGCGCTGCACGGGATCCCGGAGAACCGCGCCGCGCACGAGGTACAACTTTTCACCCCTTAGCGCGTAACTCGTGGAAGAGCGGCTCGTTGTTGTGGTTGTTGTTGTTGTGGTTGTTGTTGTTGTTTTTATTGTTTTTTTTTGGGGGGGGGGGGGTTTTAGCGCGTGCGGTTTTATAGCGAGCTCAGAGCACCTCGCGCCGTTATTGTGGCGACTTTTCATGCTTTTCATACAAACTTCTTCGCAGCGACGAGCACGTCCAGCTCCCGACGGACACGGGGACTCGTTTGGTTTAGTCATTACTCTGTTACCATCCGTGGAAAATGATGTGCGTGTCGTTGTTCGCGGTGTCGTTGTCGTTGTTGTTGTTGTTGTTGTTGTTGTGGTTGTGGCGTGTGAGAGGCTGGGATAGCAGCGTGGCGGCGGAGCTTCCACGACGTTTTGGCCGTGGTTCGACCCAGACCTGAGAGCAGGCTGCCTTGGGAATCCGATGGGTGCCAAGTGCCATGGTGGCAGTCCCGCCGCGCCGAGGGCGCTCTACTCCACGGACACACCGAGGGCATAGTGGTGTAATCTGACGGTAATCTGTGCAAACGTTGGGGGTCTGTTGCACAGAGCCCTGCCTGCCCCTACACATGGGTACATGGGGATGAGGAGGTCCCAACCCCGGAGAGCCCTTATGGAAAACTTATAACTTAATTGGTGTCGTTTAATAGTAGTGACCAGCACGATTTCACGTTAAAGTGGTAATCCGTAATATAATTTTGTAAAAAGAAAAACCTCTCATTTTAAATATATATATTTTTAGTTGGCACTTTATGGGAAATAGCCATTCAATGTATGAAATGTTATGTGTTATGTGTGCATGTCATCGTTTGTGGCGGGGTCAGGTTTGTGGCAACAACACAAACTTGCATCGCAATTTGTCGCCAGGGAGCTATTAATATGAATGAACAAAAAAATCATTTGATCAGAATATTTTCGGGACAAGAAAGTCACCATCTTGGACCTGGGTGTTGTGGGTTGCTGTTTCGAATGGAATTCTGGGACTGATGATATTATGGATAACTACTTAAAAAGTAGTGTGCTTAATGCATCCTATTGTAGGGAGAGAAAGGTCCGGCCGTGGGCGGATTGTCAGTGCTTAACGTTTTTCCACATTGTTTTGGGTTTTTTTTTCCTCATGTATTTGAATGAATGGTGTGCTGATATAGTTATGAATAGGATTATCATACACCTGGCTTCTGCATGAGCATATCTGTGACTTTATTTGCTTACACCTTTGAGATTAACTCTTGTCATGAATGGCTGGTTACGTAAATCTCCACCCCGGAGCTGCACGGGCCGCCAAGGTTTAAACTGTTCAAAGAAAAATATCATCAAAACAGTTGGAGATGAGTGCCTACTTCACTCGTAGTTTTTATAAGACTTTAGTAGTTATTATAGTTCAGTAAAGGGCTGGGGACTGTCTCAGGGATGCTTCTTGTACACAGGTCCACTTTTCTATAAGTTTGCCAATTGTTAATACATCTTAGTACAATAGTGTTGTACTAAGGCTATAATCATTGTAAAAGGTGTACTTCCTTTGCGAGAGAGTGAATAACCAATTTATATATATTTTTCCTTTCATAGTTTAGACTAAAGTTTAGACACTTTCCAATAGGCTTCATTTTGTAAACGGGGTCGGTTGCCAAAAGCTCACTCTAAAAGTTTTCATCCATGTTCTTTGACTTTCACTGGGATAGCACGGACTCAAAACCACATTAAGAAGCAAGAGGATCAAAGGTTAAACAGCTCTAACCCATGACAGAGGAACTTTTATTGTCGCCATGGCCATGACACTGGCCCACACAAAGGCCCCTTTCCCACTCTGAGGACCACTCAAGTGTGTTATTCATTTTACCCAGAAAAATAGACTCCACGCTTTAGTCCCCCCTGCCCCGGTGGCTTGTCTTCTCTTCTGTCCTCCTCTCCCTTCTCCTTTCTGCACTTCTTGCTTGCTGTTTAATAACTCATTAAAGATCTGGTAATAACTGAAAGCTAATTAATAGAATAGAATTACCAATGCCTATCCTGCCTTTAAGCTAAAACTCCCATTTATTTTGAATGTATTTATTGATTCTTACCCCTCTGAAAAACATGGGTGTGGAATTAGCTGTTGCATAGGAAGTGACGACAAATCCTTTATCAATGTCACCCACAACAAAAACACATTCATTTACCAAAGCTATTTATTGCCCTCTGAAGCCATGATTACATTCTGTACTGTTGACACTGCTTGTGAATGTTGCAGGGCAGAATCTTGGAGTCGGTTGATTTAAAGCATTGTACACGAAACAAATGTGTCAACCGCACCTATGTTGCTATCTGCATTGCACAGTGGATTATCAGACAGAACAATGATGTTTGTTTGATGCTGCAGCCAGTCGCAGAAATCCTTTGGAGAGCCATGCTGCTGATCAGAGATAAGTGGCCAGGGCCTGCTGTCCCATCCACCTTCACCGTAATCCAAACAGCAAGGCTGACTGTAGAGCAGCAGCATTCTTACCGCTAGCTGTATTGTAGAGGCCGCCCCAGGGGGCATCTGTGCTGCTCTCCTTGGCGCTCATCTGCTCCATTGTGGGAGACGCACTCTTCACCCTGGATGCTCTGGCTAGACCGGCTGTCTGTTTCCCTACAGTCTAATTTAGCCCCAGGCCGAGCGCAGGATAATCGCCCGCCGCCAGGATAGCAAGCTACTTAGACCGACTTGCGGCTTTGTGCGTTTAATCATTTGTTGGCCGCTTATCAACAGCAACGATTGCTGTCCCTTGACTGTAAAGCGTTGTATCGGTACCTGGATTCGCGGTGACTAACACTTGTTGCCTGAATGGGTGGATTAAGTGGGTGTGTGTGAATGCCGTTATCTCTCTCTCTGGGAGAGGCCCAGAAAAGCCTGTACCAATGGATTTTTCGAAGCCATTCTATCTCTCTCGCGCTTTTAAGCTCTGTGTCCTCTTCAAAGCTTTGTATGCTGCTGTCGCTCTTGTGTCGTGTGTAGCCATGAACAATCAGAGGTATGTGATCTATACAAAGGTTCTCTTGCCTCAGAGTACCTAATGAGACTCCCATAGTTCAGAGGAATAGCAAAAGGTTTTTTATTTTTATTTTATTTATTAGGTTTCTGTTACACTGCGCACACAATGTACTTTAAGCTATACACTCGGTTGTGGTTGCGCTCAAGTGAAAACCTATAGACATTGTCTTTACTATGCTATTCTTTACCTTTCTTCTGAATTATGCTTTGCTAATTCTAACCTATTTATTGTTTTAACACTGAATACATATGTCATGCAAATATTTTTTCTGTGGGTCTGTTGGTCTTCACCAGCTTTTTTCATCGCAGAGTGTAATGGCTACCTTCTTTGATTTTCAGTCAACAGGCAATGAGTTGAAGTTTTGCCTGCTCTTAAATTTTGAATAGCCTTGAGTGCCATGTAAATGAAACTGCCGGCTTTATATTCACAGAATCCACTCTGGGTCCATTTCCTCCGCCTCTGTTTGAGCTTCCATTTACCATGTGTTCATTTTGTATGGATACGTGCTGTATTCTGGAGATATCTTAAGGCAAACATTCAAATTACTGGAGCCCTGTTAGTTTACTGCAGAACTGAACGAGTCCCTCAAGCGGTAATCATTGTAAAAACAGTGAGCTCATTTGTTGCATTGAAGGAGGGTGGTAATGGCAAAAGAGAGTTTGTGTGTATGTGTGGGTGGGTGGAAAGTGTTGGATGTTTTTTGTTTCCTCTCCAGAGGACAACTAACTGTGCGATCAAAAGCAGCCCAGCACCTGTTCATTGACTACGAAAAAGTGGTCCTAGTTGGGGAATGCACGTTATTGGATCACCATAACTCACGAGCAGTGGGGGAAGAAGGCTGAATATTAAGGACTCTGGTTCCTGGATGTCTCATCCAGGGGAGCAGAGACGCACAAAAGTGTTCTTAGCCCTCACCAGGCCCCAGGGTCAGAGTCCACACAGCTTCCCTGTAATAGTGTCCTATCGCCAGCTGGGCCGTGAAGAATGGCCACTAACGGGCTCGCCTAATGAGCCAAATCAATAAGGGAAGATGACAGCTACCTCACAACCTTGGAATTTCACCTTTGTAACATTGGCTTTCCCAGCTACTTATGTATTTTCAATATTTTAGCTTTAGAATTTTTTTGACTGTTTTGAGGTAAGGGAAGTGAATAGATCATGTGAAGATCTAACTCTGTACACATCCTAAATCCTTATTGAAACTACTCAGTGAAACCACACTGATAGTCTTCTGGCAGTTTCCTTGCATGGCTGAGTTAACGTCACTTTTGGAGACCACAAGAGACTTCTCTTCCTTCTGTTCTAGCAGTGCTAACATTAATTGGTGAGATCTCGACATGGAGACCTGGACTATGCATTGGATCTTTGAGAGAGCTCTACATATCAACAGAACTACTCTTCTCGTCAGAATGGCGAGATCGTGCGCCATGCCAGTGTGTGGGCGCACTGGCACCGGCTCAGTTCTGCAGCAGCTTGCTCTTCCCGACTGCTTTTCTTAGGCTTAACATGCCACTCTATATTTTTCCTTTTGAACTTCAATGAAGACCAACACAACTAACTGCAATTACTGACGTCACACACTGACTGGTTTCTAAAAATTGACTTTGAAACTGACACGTATTGCTTAGAAAAAGGCTTCTTTACGGTTGATGCAAGCTTCTTGCCCTTGTCCTTGGGCAGCCTTATACGTGAGGGGGTGTAATGCGACAAACCCCTCTCCTCAGCATGTCAAAAGTAAGTAAATAACTATTGATATGTTGAAAGTGTATATATATTATTTGGTGAAGTGGATTAATGGCCAAGAGGCTATGTGAGCTTGCTTCTGTTGTGTACCGCTGTTGTTAATTTGGGGAGGGGGGGGGGGGGTCCATGGTTATTCACTGCAAGTGCAGAAAAACAAACAAGACCTCATATAAGCCTACACACATAGATTTACATCAAACCACAATATTATTAGACATTTTCAATCAAACAAATTCAAACCATTTATGCGAGATGGCTCTGCTCAAAGGATTTTTTTAAAGTCTTGTGTAAAGTACGTTTTGAAAATGGGCAAATTGAGAGACCTTCACTTTCCAGTTAGATAGGCAGTTTGGTCACTGGTACAGTCTCAAAATAAGTTAGGATAGGAGGTTTCCTGAACCCTGAGCCACATTCTTTGTTCTCCAATCACTATATTTTTACTTTTCCAAAGTTCAGAGATTTGAAACACTTGAAAACAATTTCTCTCTTATCCAATCTCAACCAAGTGCCCCTGACAACAGCTGAGTTACTTATGACTTAAGTTTGAGGGCTCCCTCCCCTTTTTTGAGGAAGAAAATAACAAACCCAACCATCTGAGAGCCTTTTGTCTCATTTCGCTCTCCCGATCCCTCCTTGCTTAACCTAATTGAATTGGGGGTGGGGTACAGAATGTGAATACTGCTTCAGGACAGGTTCAGTTCATGAAAGGCATTGCATAGGATGTAGTAAGGCTTATCTGTTCTAGCTAATTCTCCATTAATTCGAAGCACAACTTTGTTGGTTTGTCGCAGAAGCTCTTAAACCACAGCCTAAGGCAGAAGTGGACAAGGCTGAGCCCTGGAGCTAGGATAACACACAAGCTTGTCCGCAGACATTTTCCCATGGTGATAAGGACTTGGCCAGATGTGTGCACTGCACATGCTTTCGCCATCTCTCTCCCTTTCTCTTCTCGCTTTCGCACACCCGCAAAACACATTACGACACTATTTAGAGAAGTCACAGCGAACTATGTCAGTAGATGGGGGAAAAGAGGACATCAAGGCGTTTTATTGCGCCACATTATAAATGTCGCTGACACTAACTCCCGTTGAAAGTGCAGGGAAGCGCCCTGCAAGAGAACGGAGGGAAAGGTTAAAAAAAATCAAGATTTTACTCCTTTTCTTTGAAGTTTGGCTCTGCCGGTGAAACACTGCAAAATATAAGACGCCACAGTATTCTCTTTCATGTTTTAAGCTGAAAGGGATGCTAGTGTAGTGTTTGAAACCTTTGATATGTGAGACATAGCATGCCCTGTGAAAGGATCTAGCCTATCATTTAAGTCAATATGTGTGTGTGTGTGAGTGCTTTGATGCTAATTTGAGCCACAGTATTGTTTTGTCAGAAATGGCTCATATAGAAGTATTATGGGATCAGCTGGATGGGTCCATGTCAATCCTTGCTGCTCATGTCTGTGAAAATTTGCATAAACACACACACATAGCATAACATAAAAACAAGAGAGATTTTGATCGAAAGAATGTACACGTTTTTATTTGTGACAGCCAGTCGTGTGTGTGTGTGTGTGCGTATTCTGTCAACATGTGGGCACCTGTATATGTGTCCTATTAGTTTGTGATACAGGGTACTTCTCACTTAACTACCGAGTTCCGTTCCTAGGACCAGGTCGTTAAGTGAATTGGTCGATAAGCAAGGACCCATGTTATTTCACGGTAAGGGGGCGTGAATACTGACAGACTGCGGGAATGAGACTGAGCCTGAGAACGGTGATGCGCGATGAGATGTATACAGTGTATATAGTATATAAAGGTTGATGCGCCATGAGATGCTTGACACTGAGACAGTAAGTCCGAACAGTCGTTAAACAGGTAGGTGGTTAAGTGAGGACTACCTGTATAAAGGGAGAGACAGAAAAGAGAAATAGAGGAAGGGTTGCCCTCTCTGCCCTTTTCCTCCTTCTTAACCATCTGGTTTGTGTTGCTTTTGACTCAGGCATTAATAATCAGACCCCAGGGTCGGTCCCCAGCTCCCGCAACAGCTGTATCCAGAGACAGACCTGTTGATGTCCATCTGTCCTGCTGCCCCTCTCTTTGATTGTGCTGCGATCCATTAAATGTATCCATGCAGCTCGGTTTTGTATTTCCACTTTACGGAAGGAAAGCTGGGAGGGCGTCCTCCACGCCAGCTCCTCTGTCCGTAATATCTCTGGGAATGCAACTTCCGACCCTACAGTGTTTTCTTTTGAAGCGTTTCCAAGCGACTACTGCAGTTGCTGATATCTGGATGGATGATGGAAGACTTCACAACACCCCTAAGCCCCACCCCACCTCTGCGAGCCTGACTTGCCAAATGTAAACAGCTGGAAGCGACTCCCCAACATGTTCCCTCCTCTCCTTCTGTGTTCCTGCTGCTTTACAGCGAACCTTCCAGAGTAACTCGGGGAGAATGACTTGATAATCCTGCGCGCTGCCACAGTTTAAAGGTTTTACAGTGACTTTTAGAGAGGATGGCATTGTGTGCTTTCAGGACAAACCGTCCTTCATCACTGTCTTCCTCCCACTAGCATCCGGAACGAACATCAAAGAGTGAGGATTGCCCAGTTAGACAAAGTTACAAAGTGTTTCCCTTACACATCCATTTCCAGATCGGGCCTTTTACAGTAGTCAATCTTTTATAAGTGCATTTCTGTCCGAACCCAGTGAGGTTGTCCACGAACACCGTGGGTGTTTGTCTGCAATAGTTTTGTGTCGTGATATCATAATGGCTGCCTGTCCCCCCCCCCCCCCCCCCACCAGCAACTTAACTCATGTCCCGCAGTGAGGTTCCTTTTCATGGAGACCTCACTACGACAAGTGTTCTCTCGCTTGCCCTCATTTTTTCAGGAGGACTTAACAGTGGTCCTCTTTCACTGTCGTAGCGTCTGATGTTGCCTCTCCTGCTAGCAGTGAAGTAGACATTTCTATGGTTTATTCAGGGACGCGCTATACAGGATTATTTAATTATATGGGAAGATAGAGAAAATGCGGCAATTTCGGCCAAAAAAAAAAAAAAGAGGCTCCAATGATTTTCTTGATGTGAAAGACTGAGTCCAGACATGCAAGCTAGGCATGAAAAGCAAGAAATACATTCAATCAAACCTTAGTTTAACAAAAGGTTCCTCACAAGATATACTGTGTGTAGAAAAGGATTTGTTAGCTCAATTTATTTGAAAAGATATTTATATGCAATCCAACATGGGTTACCCAGAATTCCCGAGCCTTTGAGGGCAGGATAGATGGGTCTTGGACGAGCTCCACTGTGTCCCAGTATAGCTGCAGCTCCTGGAGAATGTTAAGTGTCCGGTGAGCTGAGTCTGTCATAGGGGGACAGTGTTATGCTGTGGAAGCAAAACATGCCTTCTGCTAATGAGTCAGTGACAGTATTTAAGCATGTATTTACTTAAAGGTTAATTTTCAATGGGACCACACAATGACTGATTGATCGGTACAATCACCTTCATGTTATCTATAATGTGGATGACATTTAACTTTTATTGGTTCCCTGACGCTCTACCAAGAGCAGTGCCCCATGAGCTCTATTTCTGACGTGCTGCTTTGGTTTCTTTGCGTTATCAAAGTGGACAGTAGTCTGTCGCAGCTCAGTATGAGCCTGTTTAGTTTGGCCAAAGTGGAGAGGCCTGGTCTGTGGAATGAGCTACTATACAATTATAAACTGTGGCTGTGCCATTTGCTGGCGTGTGGCATCTTTAGCCCTGGACTAACTGTAGTGGAGCAAAAACAATAGACCTTGAGACATACATTAAAAAAGTAGTAAAACCAGAAGGAATTTTGTCTCTGTTCACAGGTCTCAGAATGTGTGTCTATGAATCTTAGAATACAAGAGAGTGCAGAGTGCTCAGAGTGGTGTTGGGTTTAGAGAAGTGAATAGCTATATGGGTGTAACTTCGTGTTCTGAGTCAAGTTACAGTTTATATAGTTACAGTACAATTTATATACCATATACCTAATTCTTCTAAATGTTGTCCATGTCTTTCTCTTGGTCCAACTTACAGTCAAAGGCCTTTTTAGAGTTTCCTCTTTGCAGTTAATAATTATTTCAAGGTAGTTAGTCCTTGTCAAGGTTCTTTGTATTCAGGAATGTAATTGCTTGGCATTGACAGCATACGCCATTGTAAATATTGTTGAAAGCACAAGCGTATTTGTTCTTGTAAAGAAACCAGAAATGTTTTCTATCTGACTGAACAAAGATGCCAAAAGTATTATCTTTCATGCAGGAAGCAGAGGTCCAGGCTGAGTTAGTTAAGGCGGCCCTCCAAACTGTGGGATTTCCAGTACCTTCTTAATTTACACGGAAGCGTCTCCTGTTGCAGAGAGGAAGTGCTGCCACTCTCTCTACTCCGTCTTTCTATTGATCTGCCTCTGGGCTCCAGAAATGGAGATTCCTTGAAGCCAGTCACAGACTAATGACTTACTCCCCTCCATCCAACCAACACCCAACACCCCACCCTCTTCTTTCTGCTCCAGCTCTCCCCCCCTGCTCTTTTTTTTTCTTCTTCCTCACACTGTTGTGAAATTAAAGGCTTTTTTAGCAAGGACTTCTCTTGGTCTACATGCGTGAGGTATGGACATTGTTGCCAGCCTGATGTCGAGGGGCTTGTGTTTGTGACTATACATGCACATGCTTGTGCATCACTAATTTGAGAGGCTTAAGATGGCAGTATACTACAAACAACTAAATAACTTGAAAAAATATATATGAAAAACAACTGCTGGCACACATTTCCTTTAACGTTGACGTCAGCAGTGTCAATACGTCAATACGAAGAGCATTCACTGGAATGGATCGGAAAAGAAAGTTGAACTCTAACCCCAAGCTGATCAACTAACACATAACCACGCGTGAAATTTGCAGACGGGAGGAGGTCTGTATCATTTGGGGCGCTGGTGAAAGTTTGGGATGTGGGCATGGCCTCACCTCCATAGAGAAGCTACCATAAACTTACTTTATTGATCTAAATGTGTTTTTGCTCAGGGATTTCTGTTTAGGCATGAGTAACCTGCCACCTTTACTCCATGTTGAGCTGGCTTACCGGGTATGGACAAGAAGTGCATGAAGGGGAACTGAATCGTCCAAAATACCCAATATGGTTGTCTCTTAGATGATCAGCCAGGTGGACAGGGTTTGACTTTTTCTTTGGGTTCAGTTCCTTGTATTTAGTATACTGCCAATGGTGTTTGGGGTTATGGTTCTATTTGGTTGATTTCCCTCTTCATTGGTTGTATGCTGCCTACGTGAACTAGTACTACGGTGGAGGAAGACACAGGATTGTGGGAATGGTGAGAGGAGTATTTGGGGGGGTTACGAGGTGGGGTGGGGGGTTATCCCTGACCTGATAGGCAGTTGAACATGATACCGGGACAGAGGCCATTATAGAAGACTTTGAGGGGAGGGGTAATTGACTGCGAGACAGAAAAGAGGGAGGGGTGACCTGGGTGTACAGTTCTGAGGTGATATCAATTCATTCTTTGTTTCCCACCTGCCTCCGGTGACATACTCCAGGTGTGTGTTGAATGTCTGAGTGGTCAGTAGGCTGTCGCGGGCCAAAGTTTTGGAGTACATTTTTCTGTTACTCATTTGGTAAAACAGAATGAGAAGGAACATAATTTAGAGAGCATGAGAGAGAGAGAGAGAGAGAGAGAGAGAGAGAGAGAGAGAGAGAGAGAGAGGGAGAGGAACAGGATTCCTCGAGTGCTTTGGGATTTTCCCAATTCCCACCTTACAGGCTGGGGCATAAAACGGGAGAAGGGAGGGAGGGAGAGTGAGAGAGGGATAAAGAGAGTGAAGGGGCGGGGGGCGGTAATGGTAGAGATACAAAAAGAGGAGGGCTAAATTGGGAAGGAGGGGACAGGGAAAGACCAGGAGAGAAGGAGGAAGGGAGAGAGGGATTCAGACTCCTGCGCGCTGAGTTCAGGCAGGTAGTCCAAGGTTTCGTGCAGATATGCCTTGCAACTGAGTGGAGGCGACTGATTGAATTGGGAGAGTGTGATTTGCCTGTGAATGAGATTACTGCAAGACTGTGAATGGTCATCGCCTGAGCATGTCTGCGTTGGACAGTAAGTATCATTTCACCAAATGCCTCTACTACCCATCCGATCAGGTTTTCCTGTTTTATGCTTTTTGCTGCTTCGTGGAGCCTTAACTGACTTAACTGTTGTTGTTGGGACATGCACTTAAGTAAGTTCCGACGCAACAGTTGGGATGTTTACTTGTACCTCTGTTCCACTGCACAAGAAACCTGCTAACACCTGCTGACATCTGGCTTTAGTCTTTAGTGGGAAAGGTTACAAACTGCATTAATTCCCAGCACAAATGACTGCAGTAGTCACGGGTATTTATCAGCTATGATCAGCAGTGATGGAAACATCACACCCGGGTAGACACGCTTATTTGTGCCCTGTTTGCGGACCTTGGCGCGTAAATAGACAGGAATATCTGTGTGTCATTCGTTCATTTCATATCCGTTTTAGAATCCGAAATCAGAAGTTATTGAATTTTTTTTTGAATGTTCTGAGTGTGGGGACCGCTTCGTGGGGCCCGCTCGGACCCCCGCGCTCCCCACTGAGCTCCGAGCCACTCCAGCACCGGAGGAGTGTCCCAAGTCGGCCTCCGAACCGGAGGACACCGAAGGACTGGGCCTGATGAGCGGAAAGCAGCCGGCTCTCGGCGCACTGCGCATCGGGCGCTACTGGTGCTTGCATGGATACACCATGCTCCTATCTACTGTTTTTTTTCTCCAATCACTCTGGAATCATGACGCCGCCCCTTTTCCGGCATGTTTGTGACGCTGAACGTGACACACCAGGAAAAAAAAGGCATACTTGTATACTGGCAGTGGGAATGGAGTCAATCGCCTAATTTTAGCGGGTTTACCTGCGTTTTAAAAAACCTGCAAATACACATTTATTTTGGTGTAATAATGGTAATGCTGTCTCTCGGACAGGCATAACATGATATGCTCACTGTAGACCTCTGGGGGGGTGTGCCTAAGCTGCTGAAAGCGGCCGGCAAAGGACCACTGCCCTTATTCTGCAGTTTCAATATACTCTCTTCGTGTCTGTTCATGTTTTTTTGTTGTCGACTTTGACTGTGTTCATCAAAAATGGCATCTTGGAGCAAGTGTGCATGAACTACAAAAACACCAAAATCGTTGATATCTAATTTAGTGTTTAATCGCTCTATTAGTTAAATGTAAACAAACCTGATTTGGTTTTGAATGAAAACCATGAGTATTTGTATTCACTGTTATTAGCCCCTTTCACCTTCACACAATAGGTTCTGAATGGCTCGAAAGCCTGTGTCCTGAGGGAGCCCCGTTATCAGCCACATTGACTCACAAGAGGCTGCAGAGCTGCACTCTGCTGCGCTCCATTGTTGCGCTGTTTGTGTGGCCTGCTGTGATAACGGTCACCTCCCTGATCCGCGCTCTGGCTTCCTTCTCCTGTGTGAGCAGAGGCGAGACGGTGCTCCTCTACCGTGCACCTCCCTGACCACACACATGCTCACAGACACCCAGATAGTCTCTTACATTCACACAGTATCACACACAGTCAGACACACATGCAATCATGCACAATTACACACCAAAATCTTACACCAGGACAACCCATCCTCCTCTGCATGCCTCTAACGGTTCACCTGATAAGTGCAAGTGTGGGTGTATGTGGATACCGTTGAAACTTGGATTGATGAGTTGGGGGTTGTGTTGGAGTTATTCTGTGTTGTGAGTGAGTGACTGAATCTGAATTGATGAATGAGCACAGTGGTTTATTGGATCTGAGTGATTATGAATGTTGATTAAAAAAAAATTGGGCCGTTAGAATCAGGAATGTGTGCCCAGTGCTTCTGGATTACCCGTTATACTCTGCACGGAGAGAGAAACTGCCCCAAAAGCTGCCACTAACTCACTTTACACGCTACCTTTTTTTTGTGTTTTGAACTTGAGATGAGATTCAATGCCCTAATTATGTGAAGAAATATAGAGAGAACTTTGCATTTGCGCACGGCCGAGAGTATTATTAGGCTCTCCAAAAATAAGACAAGGTCATCTTGAGTGCTCAGACATAAGATGCGCGTCCATCAAATCTCTCAGAAGCGTTACTTAGAACCAAAAAAAAAAAGTATCTTAGTTTTGTGAGACATCGCCCTACAGGAGCAAAGCTTCAGCATCGGGTTGCATGGCTGCCACCCGCCTGCTGGTGCTGTCTTTGAAATGCTAGGTTTGTCACATGATTTGTGGTGAAAGGTAGTCAGAGGTCGCACTAACGGATGTGGGCTGGAGATTACAGGCTGAGGAGCGGGTCGGCGAGGTCAGGGCACCCTTTCAAGTGAGCAGGGAGAGGGCAAGAATCAAATCACGAAAACCTTTTCTTTCTCTCTTGTTTCAAGCAGCCTTCAAACGTTGCATTTTAGTGTCCAGTGAATTTGTCTCGAAAACAGCTGCTTTTCTTGTTTCAAAAAACTGTTCCTGCAGGCCAGCTCTACAGAGAATGCTGCTGCATTCTCCGCCAATGGGAATTCAGGCTTTGTAACAATGGAGGAAAAGTGCCTTGGAGGGATGAGATTGCAACACATGGATAAAGGGAATGGAGGAGAGAGGGGAAAAAACAAGCTCGGAAGATTGGGGGAGATGGCTGTGGTGAGGGAAAGAGAGTGCAAAAACGTCCCGCTGCATCGCTCCATGGTAACTGAGCACACTGGGCTGATGTGGACAGCGGTCGAGGCCCTCTTCCATGCGTGTACACGCTGGGGTCCATGCCTGCGGAGGAAGTGCATGACGCCGCCGCCATTCAGCCGGAGCCAATGTCACTGGCATCCAGGAGCTCCTCCTGAGGTTTCCACAGCCACAGCCTAAATGGTGCTTGTGGTTCTGATGTCATCTGTGAGCAATGCCTTCCCTCTGCTTTCCCCCCCTTTATTCAGAATCCATACCCTGCACTACCGTTGCTGAAGCCCCCCCCTTCTTTTTATGTCTTACCATTTAAATGGACCTGGTGTTAAATAAAAGCTCAATTGAAATTGGCCTGATACCTCGGTATATCAAGTTACTCTCCCTGGCACAATGTACACAAAGCCTGTTTTGTATTGTAAGAATACCCCTCAGAGTCATTAAGGCTGATTTTGGGAGGCCTGCGGCTGAATAGGGCTTGGTAATAGGGCAAGGGGAGAGTTGAGCTGTCATTACAAAAGCAACCCCCCCTGCTTTCAATCCCTTACTTTTCTTTTCTAATACCCTGCAACCCCACCCAACCCTGTCCTGGTTCTACTTGTAGTGTTTAAACACTTAAATTGACAAGGGGTGTGTGTGTGTGTGTGTGTGTGTGTGTGTGTGTGTGTGTGTGTGTGTGTGTGTGTGTGTGTGTGTGTGTGTGTGTGTGTGTGTGTGTGTGTGTGTGTGTGTGTGTGTGTGTGTGTGTGTGTGTGTGTGTGTGTCCCAAGCTTATGGTTATTTTGACATTCTACACATTAAGTGGAAAGAACTGAAAAAAGTGTGTAAGGAGGAATCGTGAATTGCTGGAATGTCCCTGTGTACGCTGCTATTAAGCTTTGTCTTCTCTTACATGAGCATGAACCATGAGCAACGGAGCTAAAACAGAGGTAAACAAGATTCAAAAATATAAATATATAAATATAAGTTTCAACAAGGAAAGGGAACACACACCAGTGTAAAAGTGCATAAAAAAATACAATTACAGAACCTCGGAATCGGGCTCAGTGTCCAGACAAGCTGTGACTGTGCGCTTCAGGGGCAGACAAATCAGATTTGTCTCTCTGAGCTATTAGGGGCCCTTCTGTTTTTCAGTGAGAAAGTCTGACGGCAAGTCAGCTGGGGTAGAAATAGAGGGCATTCAAACTGTGATTCACAATAATCAAGGCATAACCAGTCGTGGACAGATATGTCAAAAGGCTCCTCTTAAAATGCAGGTCAGAGAAGAAGCTGACCTCAGGGGCGGCGGAGGAAGGGGGCCACAGAGGGGTGAGGGGAGGGAAAGATGGACAGAAAGAGGCACACACACACACACACACACACACACACAGAGAGAGCACTTGTGCATTGTGGGTAGTGGGCAGTCAGGCTGTGGGAACATGGACTGGTCCCCTGATGGGCGTCTTTCAGTGCACTTGGCCTGGGTGGGAATGAGATCGGATGGATGTGAAATGGTCGTCTCTCTCCCCGTGCTCAGGCCCCTTGCAGGTTCATGCCTGCTAACACTGTTCCTTTGTCCTTACAAGAGATGTGATATCTTAAACCTGCTGCGTTGAGGAATACTGACGATTGATATGATATCGATATCGTGATATGAGAGTAGCTACGGTCTGCGATTTTGGTTATCGCATTGTTGTCTTTTCCTGGTCTTCAGGTCTGCATTACAGTAAAGGAATATCATTTTCTGAACCTACTAGACTGTTCTATATGTTATAATCAAAGCCTCTACGTGCTTGATCATAATATCTAACTGTTTCTCTTGTGTCTTATGAAAGCACCAGTAGTCATCCCCAATCATGAAAATGTTGTGATATTTGATTTTGTCAATATCGCCCAGCCCCAACTCATGGGATTCGCTGATGACTGCCCCCTTAACATTATGTCTTTAAGGGTTCTTGACTCTGACTTATGAAAGAAACTGTAGAGTTCAAGATTCAAGATTCAAGAGGTTTATTCGTCACATACATATACATACTTTCATACATATATGCAGTGAAATGTAAGTTGGTGGACGGCATTAAGTATGTGGGTGTCATACTGCATAGCAACCTCACCAGTACCACAGACAATACCAACAGACACTATACTATCAATAATCTGGAGGCATACATACATGTCAGTTTAGCCCCATGTACTCCTCCTCCTCCTATATTTTGCCCAACCAGTCTTCATCTGCATATTTATATATATATATATATATATATATATATATATATATATATATATATATATATATATATATATATATATATATATATATATATATATTCACCAACAGCTAGGAGCAGAAACACATTTCTCAAAATTACACACAAATCGCTCGTTCCATCATTAGTTCTTCCACACCTACAACTCGCTACAAGCCCCGAGACTCAAAAGTCAAGATAATAGCACATGACCTTGGTCACCCCACATCGCCAACACTTCAGTCCTCCCCACTGGCGATAGACACAACACACTTGGATTTAAAACACCAAGATTCAGGAAAAGCTGCCATAAGTGTACTTGGATAACCTCCTGTGTACCACCCACCACCTCAAGCGTCATTATGACATTTTTACGTAATATGTTGTAATCTGTGTACTCTATTATTAATTCCTTTGCATTTTTTTGTTTGTATAACTACAGGTGAGATTATGTCTTAGTTATAGCCAGTTTCTTGCTCTATATGAGGTTTTCATGCTCTGCACAGATCTGTCCCCTTTGGGGACAGTGCACTAACTAAATTAGACTACGAATCTTGGGAATCAGGTGATCTTATAGCTTATACTCTCAGTGAACCCAGTCACTGTCTGGGGCAATATGATTAAATCGATTTCTGGCTCCTAACGATACAAATGTCCTGTTGTAATGCTCTGAGCTCCAATAGTTGGCACAGAAAAGTGTAATTTTGTCTCTTTTTTCTGTCTCACACTATATTTCAAATAATCGTTTTATCAGCTGCTGTGTAAATGCATCCTGTTTGTGCATCTGATTAGATGTCAAGATGTGCGTTTCAGAGATCAACCAGACCTGATAATGGAGATGATGTCAGTGTATTTTTGCCTGCCAGGGGAGAACAGATGGAGAGCACTGGTGGAAAAAATTCACACCAAATATAAATATAGCACCTTGTTGTTAATCTGTCTGTAGCTGCACTCGCTGTTCTCACGCCTTTTCTCTTAGTGGAACGGAGCTTGGAACTGGATGATGATATTGATTATGATATTAATTAGGAAGCTTGTGTAAGGGTGTGCTTCTCTTTAGTATACTCAGGACCACAGGTAAATATACTGACATATAGGTATAAACATATTGAAGTTGGTCTGATGTATCATTAGTGGAAATTTAGCTGTCGAAGTCATAGTTGTTTAATAAAGAAAGCCTCCGATAGTACTGTTTTAAAGACGACTGAAATCATAAATCAGTCTTTGCCTACAAAACTTGAACATGGGATTTATAAAACATTAAGCAACATTTTGTGTTGATTTGTAAATTACTAACATAATATTTTATCCATAATAACTCTCAGTCATCTCAATGACAGAGAGGGAGTGGGCTAATTGATAGTCATGAGCTCGTCTTTAACCTTTGAGTGGCAGGTACAACGTTTCTCACTAGCTGCAACTACCGGTGAGAATTGGAAAGCTTAATGTAAGCTCAGTTCAATGGGTGAGTGTTGACTTTCTAATGTGATGCTGTAATCTGATTTGCTGGATGTAATTGTAAGCAAGGTCTTGTCGTAGAGATGAACCCGGTGAAGGTGTCCTTCAGCTTTGAGACTGACGGCCCTTTCCCCATGGAGTGCGGTGGGAGGAGATGAGCAGCGAGACGGTCGAGGAGTTTCACCTTGGTCCCTCAGTTTCATACAAATCTTGGGCCGTCTGTTTGTGTTTGGCAAAGTGGGCGAGAGTGTTCGAATAGGGGTGAGTCAGCGACGGCGACAGCATGAAAGACACTGTCTTTCAAGCTGTCGACAACATTGCCGCCCCTTCCACGTTAGATGGCTACCTGCTTAAGCAGGACATGGGAGTTCCCTCAGAGGTTTGTTCCCATCTCCCATTTTAAGTTGTCAATTAAGCCACTCCCTTCCCAGTCCCTTATCACCACCTCCTTGTAATAGCCCTGCCATGAATATGTAATGCCATTAGTTCAGCTTTAACAATAGCTGTTGATGAAGCTGATAGAAATGCCTGTGAGCCAGCATGTGGCTGTCGCTACAATCGAGACAACAGCTTACGAGAACAATACGAACGATATTGTCACTGATTCCAAGACAAATCACTGGCATCCAAATGAGGAGAGAGAAAGAGAGGCAGAGACATATGAGACAAAAGAGACAAATTCTATTCAGGAGGTTGATCTTTTTGTCAAATGGCCACATTTCTCATACCTGCTGTTGGGCTATTTTGAAAGACGACAGTGGGGGATGAAATTGTCTTGGCAAATGGTTTGCTGTGTTTGCCGAGCAGCTGACCCAGTCCCCCTCATTCTGTTGTTCTTCGAGCCACCCTGGTGCTCGATTTCCATGTGAACCTGTTTGTCCGTCCCCCATTTTCCCTCTTGTGACTCTTTGAATTTGAAACCACAGAGCTTTCATGCACGACATCAGTGCTTTTCTTCAACACGCAGTGGAATGTGATCACATCTTGTTCTTCCTTAGTCGCTTCAAAAGTGTAAAAGAACTCGAGCCAACGTGTGGCCTGAGGGCTGCTGACATCTAGGTGTTTGTAACCTTAGATTGACCCATCTGGCAGCCTGTAACGCTGCCTGTATGCAATTGGACAAAAACCCAGAGAAGGCGATATGAGACGAGTCCATTCAGTGCAAGATGTGTCCCATTTACCTTAATTTGAGCCCTGCCTCTTAAAACCTCTGTTTTTCCTCTCCAGATCCAGAATGCTGAGAAGAGGATGGACCTCCCTGGACATCTGAGACATCCACGTGTCCTTGCTGCTGCCCCTTCCAGGCAGCCCACTCGTCCCACCAGGGCACCATCTGCCTGCCCCCTGTGAGAGAGAGAGAGAGAGAGAGAGAGAGAGAGAGAGAGAGAGAGAGAGAGAGAGAGAGAGAGAGAGAGAGAGAGAGAGAGAGAGAGAGAGAGAGAGAGAGAGAGAGAGAGAGAGAGAGAGAGAGAGAGAGAGAGAGAGAGAGAGAGAGAGAGAGAGAGAGAGAGAGAGAATGCCTGGATGGAGGTCTCAGTGGCGTCTCGTCCTGCTGAACTCCCTGACCTGTGGCCTGGAGATCTGCGTGGCAGCTGGGATCACGTATGTGCCCCCCCTGCTGCTAGAGGCGGGTGTTGAGGAGCGCTACATGACCATGGTGCTAGGTATGGACTGGTTAAAGATCAGAGGGTTTACTGGGCCTCATAAATCCCCCATGGTGTGTGTGTTTGGCTATGTGGGGATGACAGACTTTCTCTCATGCATGCATGCTCTCTTATGCCCCCCTCGATCTCGCTCTCTCCTTTTCTGACAGGACATTCATTAATCAGGCAAGGGAGGGAACTCACACTCTATCACAAACACCCTCAGGGAAGAACCATGAAAGTTTTATTCCACTGTGCTTTATCTGCGGCCTGCTCACGCTGTCATTGTTTTTTCTGCTTTGTTCTTTGTAGGTGTTTCTTATCAATTTTATTGTCCAGTTATTTGCCCGCCACGCATTGTGAAATTTTCACTCTATCTTCCAATCTAAAGGCTTTGTTTGCTGCACTAATCTAATATTTGATTCGCAAGTGCAGTCTAAATAAATACCATAGAATTTCATGTGGAGCCTGAATGATTTATTGCGTCCCCAGAGTAAAGTGCCCGCATGTGACTTATTTTATCAAAACACACCCGAGGCAAACTATGCAAGAAGTTTGGGGTGTGGTGATGTGTCAGGGGTCATGGTGGGGGAAGGGGGTTATTGTGCCACAGGGCAGCCATCTTCTTTCCCACTAAGGAACGTAAAGACATAATTGAGGCCGTTACACAAATCAGTGGTCCCATCACCTGTTGTTTTGTTGAGGTGGTAATCAGGCGCTAATTGAAAGGCAACAGGAGAGGAACCGGCCGGGGGCAGACTTCTCATGCAGAGCCTTCCAAATTGGATTCATCTTTACGTCACATGGAGCGGGATGTGCGGAGCAATTGCCATATAAATGAAAGCGTTTTCCTATTTTTTCCACTTCACTTGCTTGAAATTACTTGAAGTACAAAGTGTACCAGTGTGCAAATGGCAATTTCTTCGATTATTAATTTTCAAAAAAAAAATCATGCAATGAATGTGATGCGCATGACTCATGTTATGTGAGGTATTTGGAGACGGTTTGCTGGACCTGATGTCTTTTAGCCGTGGAATAATCGTATGTTACTGCAAAATAATATTTTATTGTTGCTTATTAAGTTTGAAGATACCAGGAAAACACAGTTATGCCTCGACTAGCCTTGCCGTCGGCGGTTTCATGACGCCAATCTAAGTTTGAGATGTTACTCTGCGAAAACACAATCATAAACAAACAGGTATTCCCGTATATTTGAGCGAGTACATCTTTCTTCCTGACGAGAACAATTTTGGGTTTACACTATAGCAAACGTAGTGCGAGGCAGGAGAACATTTTTGATATACTGATCAAACTACTGTAAGTGCTCATCTCTACTCACGCCTTCCAATCTGCTATGGGACATCAACACAAGGTCCAGTGTTAAGCCAGCTATCTTGCCAAGTAGTCATCACTCAATAGAAACTACTTGGCAGGGACCACATCTTTATTTTATGATAGAAATGACTAGAGATGGGACTGATCCAGTATCGGGTGCCGATACTGGCTGATTCGCCGGTCCCAATTCCATTCCATAGCCTGTGCTGGACCATGAACCCACCGTTTTATTTTGCCAATTTAATGGTCTGCCACCTCAAGAATTTAACTCGGCAAATAATTAACCTGTAGAGTGCAGTGCGGGATAGGAACCGGCAAATGGAGTTGGGAAAACAGTCACAGATTGAAGCAGCCATTCGGCTGTGTTGGTCCTCAAAATAAGACGTCATGATTCCGACGTATATAATATGCGCCGCCATAGAACTACTTGGCCTGCAGCGTCACACTGAAATTAATTACTGGACCAGGACTAAAAACTACACAGATATGTCCTTTGGCTTGCTGGTTGCGTCCGTTTTGAAACCAAAATAATCCTATGTCAATTTCGCCACCATACTGGAACGGGCAAGACTGGCCTGGAAACAAATACAAGTAATGGTCAAATGTATATCAAATTGTCCTTGATATTAAAAAGGTTGTGAACCACTGCTGTAGTTAATTCATACAATTTCTAGGAAACAACAATGAAAACGACATGTTTAAAAACTCATACAGTTGTATCTTGTACGGCATATATTCAGTCATCTTCTTTCTGCAGCTTTTGTGTAGGCGACTAGGCGACGTGAATAGTGCGATCCATGCAGTGTCATGCTGTGCAAATTGGATTCACAAGGTTTTGTGTAAAGGCATCTCTTTTAGAGATTATCTTGTGACTGACCAGATGAAAGATAAAGCATCTTCTCCAAACCTTAGCATCCGTGTGGCTGTTAAAGTCACCATTGAAACAGAGAGATAATACAATATTTGTAAACCTCTGCTCCTCTCTCTCTCTGTCTCTGTCCCTCTCTCTGTCTCTCTCTCTCTCTCTCTCTCTCTAACAACTGCGTGCGAAATCAAGAAAAATGATTTCATTGTCTAGATCCTCCCAAACAGACCTTTGTGTATGCCAATCTGGAAATGGTACCCAACCCAATTCTCCTCTCCTTGTTTTATAATGGAGTGGCTGAGGGTTACATGAATGAAGATAGATAATGTGTCTTGGGAGGCTCGAAGCGAATTTCCCAGAGCCGTAGTGTCAGGTTCTCCGATGGCTGCTTGGGTATTTTATCTAATGGCCATTTGTTGGCTGCACTTTGCCTACAGTTGCTACTCTCTTTCTCCAGTTTCCTCTCACTCGCTCATGCTCTCTCTCTTAATCTCTCTCTTTCTCTCATACCCCCTCCTCTCTCTGTCCAAGGAAATGAGAGAAAGTGGGTTTTAGATAGCTGCCCATTACTCTTACTCATTGGTGTGTGCTGTCATTTGGCGTATGTGAGACTATCCAATGCGGGACGTGGCGTGGTTAACTTTTTCCTGGAATTGCATGTGGTCCAAGGGTTAAGTGGATCTGAGAGTCCACTGTTGAGTTGCAAGCGTGTTTGTCTGTCACACATGTAAGAATAGGCGAGAGAGCTATTTATGTTTGATTTTCTAAGTGCGTATAGTGTGGTTGAAGCCAGGAAAGTGAAGGCGTATGTGTGAATGAACTTGGAGTGGAGTGTTGTGATGGACCTTCATAGCTGTAGAGACAAGAAATATGGCTGAAAGGGATGATGTGATGACTGTCTTCTTGTCTTTCTGCCTGTCTTATGTCTCATGTGGTCTTTTTTGTGCCAGCTCGTCTGCCTCTCGTCTCTTTGCCCGTCTTGTCTGTGCCTGTGCTTGTTTTCCTCCCATGTCTTTCTGCTTCACAGGGGGAGCACGGGGGAAGAGGTGTGGTCAGGGGTGTTACAATAGTTTCCAGACACCAAAACCACAAATTGTACAAATATGTTTTGTGTGTCTAGCTTGATCATCATAACTGCTAAGAAACAGTGTCTTATAGATTTTTGTTTCCTTGCTGCAGGACTTGAAACTTTGTTTATAATGTTGCTTGTATATTTGCTTATGGCTGCATTGCGTTTTAATTAGCCAGGCTTGGTCTGGTCTGTGGAGGGGCTGATGATTGGTTACCTTGAGGCACTGGGCCATCTGTACACACCCAGCGTTCAATTAGAACAGTTAGAACACACAGACAAACGCTTCCCCCCCTGCCAGAGATATAGCAGGTCCAGGAGAGGCTAGGCACACTGCACCAGCGTGTGAGACAGCAAGCTGTGGAATTGAAGCAAATATGGGCCGGATTATTTGACAGCTACAGGAGACACAGTTCGCCTTTGTTGTTGTTGTAAAACCACTGTGGCTGAACAGAGTTTTCCCACGCGGATTGCATGCTCTATGTAGGATCTATGGTATTTACAGCTTCCACCATATATACACATGTGGCAGCAGTTCTACAGATAAGGCCCATTGCATGAGAAAGAAAACACTTATTTTGCTGAAATCATGCGTGTCAAATCCCCTAAAGTTGCGCTCTAAAGTCTCATTTGCTCAGTCAGAGTTCCATGTCCCATGATTTTGTGGTTCTCCTCTTAGGTATTGGTCCAGTGCTGGGCCTCCTGTTCATCCCTCTGATTGGCTCGGCCAGTGACCACTGCAACAGCAGCTATGGCCGACGGAGGCCCTTCATCTGGATACTGTCTCTGGGGGTCCTGCTGGCGCTCCTCATCATCCCCCATGCAGATGTACTGGCTGCTCGCCTGGCCTGGGGTGGTCGGACGCTACAGGTAGGCAACTGAATTACTTTATGGTGATAGTTACTATTTTGCTTTGGTACAATTCAATAGAACCAAATGAATGGAGAAAATGTAGATATTCTAAGAGCTAGTAAAGGAATATAGATATTTTTCTTTATTTCAGGTTGGCTTCCTTATCCTTGGGGTAGGTTTACTTGACTTCTGCGGCCAAGTTTGTTTTACACCACTGGAGGCACTGCTGTCCGACCTGTACCGGGACGAGGAGGACTGCAGCCAGGCCTTCGCCATGTTCTCATTCATGGTCAGCCTGGGCGGCTGCGTGGGCTACATGCTGCCTGCGCTCGACTGGAGTCGTGGGCTGCTTTCCGTCTACCTGGGTGGCCAGGCCGAGTGCCTCTTCTCCCTCCTCATCCTCATATTCATCTCCAGTGTGCTCATCACCATGAAGGTCTCTGAGGAGCCCTCCTGCGCCAGCGGTGGCATGGCAGGTTCTGGGGCCGTGCTGGACAAAGGCGTCGGCGTGCTGGAGGCTGGCCGCTGCGTTGTGCCACGCTCTTGCTGCTACTTGCTCAAGTGCAAGCTCAGGCTGCTCAAGTCGGGACCCCTGCTGTGCCTGCTCCGAACCTGCTGGTCCATGACCCCAGCCATCTACAGGAGCTACTGCCATGTCCCCAGGGTGATGAGGCAACTCTGCGTGGCCCAACTCTGCAGCTGGATGGCCGTCATGTCCTTCATGCTCTTCTACACAGACTTTGTGGGCGAGGGTCTTTATGAAGGCGTACCCAGCGCGTTGCCAGGGACTGTGTCCAGGCAGAGATATGATGAAGGTGAGATTTTTTATTTGCCATTTATAGAAGTGCTGTGTTTTTGCAAGAACATGTTAGCCACATGCTGTGTGGAATTGTCCACAGCACTGTTATCCAAATGGCCTTGTCTTAAATGTCAACACATTGAAGAATTACACATGGCTTAAAGTTCTCAGACACTATGCCAGATTTCCCGCACACAGACGATTTAGATTCATAAAATATAATCCCTGAATGCAGTTTTAATATTGTAAAGCTGTTCATAAAAAGAGTAGTAGTGTTCTCTGAGATGGGAGTAGGATAGAGGAGAAAAAATAGAAGGAGGCGATTGATTATCTATCATATGCATGGCCTCCTCTCCTGCATTCTGTCCTGAGAGGACACATACGGTCTATGGTCAAAAATAACCTTGATTGAGTTAATGCCGGAATCTGTGCTTTGTTCATCCATGTTGGCAAACACATTTATTTGATTGATTTTTATTTTTAATTTTATTTTATATATATTTTTATATATATATATATATATATATATATATATATATATATATATATATATATATATATATATATATATATATATATAATTTTTTTTTTTTTTTTTCCTGTGGTGTCAGCATGCTGGACATATAAAACAGAGTACTTATATGCCATTGCATCTAGGACAGAATTAGTCTCTAGTGGAGTTCAACCTCTCAACCTCTTAAGAATGAATAAAGAGTTGCATTGCAACTCTTTATTCATTCTTTAATCATCAAGTACTGCTGCAATAACTCTGTCCTGTGGACGACCTGTGGCATGACAAGAGCACAGCTTTTGTGTTACACAGAACCACCACCAATCCCCTGTGTGTGTGTGTGTGTCCACCAGTGAGTGTATGGGACTTGTCCCAATTGGTTTTTGTGTATAAGGTCGGTCTTGTATCGAGCGCCTCTAAGCAATGGGAAAGGCCCGAAGCCACCCCTGAGGCCTGCAGCCGTACAGATACCCCACAGTTGCAGGAAAGCCCTGAGCACCCTGCCCTGTAGCCACAGAAGGCCCCCGGAGAAGCCGGAATCCCGCGGAGCAACACCAACGCCCGGCAAAAGCACAAGACATATATATATATATATATATATATATGTGTGTGTGTGTGTGTGTGTGTGGGGGGGGGGTGTGTGTGTGTATATGTGTATTCGGTATTTAAACGACATCCATCAGATTGGTGTTTTTGCTGTTACCCTTCCCCTCCCTCTCCTCACACTCAGTCAACATCCACTGATACGCAGCGGTACATTGTTATCCACCAGAGCGTAACGCTGCATTGCTCAGGTAAGACAGGTAGAGGGCGACTTATAATCGGGCACAAAAATGTGACCGTAATGTCAACATATAAAGACCAGCCAATGACCGGAATTTCAGCTTATATTTTCAGCTTGATCGGCTCTGGTGATCAGACGATCAGTGTCAGATATATTTTCAAATTCTGTCCCGGTCAAATTTACACACCCAATACTGTGCTCATGTACTATACTGATAAAATTGCTCCATTACTCAGACCCAGTACACCGTAATGTAACGTAGTTGCGTAGTTGACGCTCAAAAATGAGCGAAAGAATGAAAATGTCGGCTGTTTCAAGGTACTTCAAGTTAAATGACTTTGGATCAATTATTTATATATCGTTCGACAATATTCCAACATTGTGCAGATGATATATCGCTGTCACAGCGGAGCTCTGATTTGGATGTCAGGTTAGAGTGGGTTCTTGACGAGTCACTCAGTAAAACAAGTCGTTCAATTTGCTTCAGTTGGTTTAATTCACGGTGAGGGAAGGAGGACTTCCAGTGAACTAGAGTGAGAATAGTCAGCCATTTATTTTATTTTATTATTTTTTGTAATGATTGCGATTTAATTTTGAATGGCAAGTACCATATAAATATAATATAAATGTATATTTGCACATAAAGTGAAATAGACTTTAATTTGAAGTTTGGATTGGACATTTCTTTGTTAGTTATATGTTGTGTACTAAAACCTGAGTGGGGGTTACAGGTTGCGTAATATTGAAACTTGGTGACAGTCCCATGTTCTATTTTACTAGAACTCAATGGCCACTCCATGTTGTATTTTATTTTATTGGAACTCTGTGACAGTTTCATGTTCTATTATTGTTCCAGTGGTACTCCGTATGTGCAGCTGTCCAATCACGTGAGCATGATCAGATCACATGATGTATTTGTCATTAACCTATAGCAGATCGGAAATGGGAATCGGCAGGTCAGACTTAAAAAAAAAATCAGAAATAGGAACCAGCCAAGAAAATTTTAATCGGTGCATCTCTAGTTGGTAAGCACGTTTCAAGGGATATATTCAAATGAGATAAATGACTATACTGTAGTTAGCCGTAGTAGCTCGCATGCATTGTGATTTGCCTCGTTATGAGACGGCTACGATGTGAATAACTGATGGAGTCATTTAGCTGCAGTAACTCAAACACCACAGAGAATCCTTGTTGCACTATTGTGGAACTGAGTGGTATTTTTCCGAAGTTGGCCGGTCTGTTAATGTGCAAAAGGATACTAGGGCTTGGAAATACATGGTTTATAGGGTTTATCTTGGTTATTGTTTCGTATTCGTATTTTGTGTAAATATCTTATCAAAGCACCGATAGTCATCCCCAGAATATTGTCAAATTGTCAATATCCAGGTATTTGTAACAAAAAAAAGTTATAATATTAAATTGTTATCAATTATCAGCCAGCACCTACAACGTTTTGGCATTCGATTTTATTCTCTAAGCTATCTCTTGATTTATCTGTGAGATGGCTAAAAAATTATCATATCTGAATTCTAATTATCCTGATGGAAACATCATGAAAACTACTCCTCGTTAATGATGCCATTTAGTTTTGGGGGGGGGGGGTTATTTTCAGGCACAAGATTTATAATGGTTACACCCACAACAGTTACACAACACACATAAAAAATAATAAAACAATAAATAACTAATAGACAGCTGCCAAAAAATACAGATTAAGCCGTTATACACATTCCAAATTTAGTTGTTTTTTCTTTTAGATAGTGTTTTTTCTCTGGAGCAGAGAGCAAGTTCAGGTTCAGGAACAATGTTCTTTTTCGTATGATCTCAGAAAAAACATAAAAATATTCCTTGACCAAAAATGATGCAACAGAGGCCATAGCTAGAAAAAGCCTTAACAAACTGTTCATGGTCCACCTCCCCTCCTCCTGTCTCGGGCCGCTGCCACCTGTCCACATAGTTTTCCTTCCTTCTCTCTCTGCTGTCTGCGCGGCACAGCTGGCCAGGATGTGCTCACATTCCTCAGGCACAGGTGGAGACGGAGACGAAGCCCGTCTGCCTCCCGTCTAGTACACCAACCCCCAAAACCTAACGTATACAATCCCACAACGCAATGGACTGCACACAATATTTGCTAATAATAATAACAACCTTAATTTGTGTAGCTCAAGTTCATACACAACATGCAACTCAAAGTGCTATACAGCAACAGAAGGCACATCATCAAGCAAAATGCATCCGAATGAAAAATTAGTGAATATTTTACTCAATTTTAGGTTTTGGGTCATCAATTTAGACTACAATCTTTCCTCATTCAAACTGGAAAATAATCGTTAATGAACCTGACGAGCCATGAACAATATTTTAAAGCGGCGTTTCTATGTTGTTGGATGCAGATTCACATGTTTATATTACGATGTGCAAGCCACTTAAAAGATTCATTGCAGATCTGGTTTAAAAGAAAATACATTAATGAAAATATCACATCTATATTGTATTTTGCAATGACCTCTATTTTACTTGTTTGGCTGCAAGTACTATAAAACATCACCCCTTTAAAAGCCTTCAATTTTGCAATTGATCTGTGCCGAAACCCGGGGGCGATCCGTAAGGATCATGGATCCAACTATGTTCCGTTGCACCACGACTGCAAAGTTCTGTCTGATTATCAATCAATCAATCAATCAATCAAATTTATTTAAAGTGTAGAGATCACCATGTGGCATGGTCCTGATACACTTCACAATCAAAATAACTCACAGGAAAAACAAGCAAGTAAGTAGCAAGTAAAAAAAAAAATCACAACAAAAGAACATCAAAAACGTCAGTCAAACAACAAAGCCAAAGAGATGCCGTCACAACAAACAAAAAGATAAATAAAACATATAGACAAACAATAACACATTAAAACGTCTTTCTTTCTTTCTTATTTATTATGTTTATTTTTTTAATTTTTTTTCTGTCTGTATTTGTGAGTATTTGTATGCTATTGCATCCAGGAAGAGTTAGTCTGCAAGTGCAGTTCAAGAACTGCTGCAATAACTGTCCTGTGGATGACCTACGGGAGGTTTTTTTTTTTTTGTTTTGTTTTTTTACACAGAACCACCACCAATCCCCCTCTTTGGAAAATTATCTTACCATGTTTTGGTCTTTAAACAACTAATCACTACTCCAAGAGGGGGAGAATCACCACGGGTGAGACAAAAACATAGAACCAAATAGCAGTGTGTGTGTGTGTGTGTGTGTGTGCGTGTGTGTGTGCGTGTGTGCGTTCGTGTGTGCGTTCGTGTGTGCGTTCGTGTGAGCATGCACATGGAAAAACGTAAACATAGCAAGGTCAGATGACAACATGTTATGACAAAACAGAGTTAATTAAGTCGAGAAAAACTGGAACAGCAATTGGGCACGTGGCGTCTTCCTGTCATAGTTATGGCAGTAAATGAGGAAGAAAGGGAGAGGAATGTAACCAGGAGGGTATTCGGGGGTGTGTTCAAAGCAGGTGCTGGTGGTGTGTGTGTGCCTGTGATGAGTCTGCCTGTATGTGTGTGTGTGTGTGTGTGTGTGTGTGTGTGTGTGTGTGTGTGTGTGAGCGTGATGTGTCCACTGGTAAGTGTACAGGACTAGTCCCAGTTGGTTCTTCTGTATAAGGTCAGTATTATATCGTAGCGGAAATGGCCCCAAAGCAGCGGAAATGGCCCCAAAGCCACCCCCGAGTACCACAGCTGTAAAGACACTCCACGACCGCAGGAAAGCCACGAGCAGCCGCCAGGACCCGAACCCACCTGGCAGGGGGCCCACCCGGTCACCCTCCGGCCAACCACACCCCCACACCAATCTACCAGTGCCCTGCCACCCCGGAAACCCCAGTGCTTAATGTATGATATGGGCAATTGCAGCTAAGAAGGCCATTCCAGATTTTGTTGTTAACAGAGGGAATGACCGCTAGACCAGCATCAAAACGGCACAGAGCCTATTGAAAGCGACTCATTGATAATATCAAGAAAATAGGACTATTTAAAACAGGAAGCAGTTCTTCAAAAAGATAGGGTCCGGTCTAATATACGGTATAGGGTCTTATATAGGGCTGGGCAATAAAATAATCTCGATAATTTTCATGATAAAACCATAACGATGACAAGTTTCTGAGATTTATTTTTGATAGTTTTTTTCGGCCGTTTTCCTCTACCTACAAAGACACGACACAAACAGCCAATCGTCCAGCAGACGAAGAACCATTTGACACGTACAGCCAATCGTCTGACCAGTGTCGGGTCCAGGCGAGCCGGGGCTTCCTCCGCCGGGCAGCACCCAACGGGGATGAGGCCCCCCAAATCTGACGCGGCGGGTCTTCCTTTATCACCAACTTGAACTTGGAACTCACGCTCCTCCCAATCCGAGCCCAGTGGAGCGATTAAAGAAAGAATCCACGATTTTCAGTGATGTCTGGTCTGACACGGTCGAATAGAGAGTCCATTGGTCCGCTGCTAATGTCCCATATAATCGTAGAGCGCAGATTCAGGATCTTTTAGGACTGTTCTCAGACAACAATGATGATTATATTATTTATTTAAATGTAAATAATATATATTTATATATTATTTATTTTATCCCTTTCTTGTTTACATATTTATTATTTTATTTTATTGATTCAGTGTTTAACATAAAGCCTTTAACATGAGAATACACTTAACTGCAAATCGAGCATTATTATTGTTATTAAATATATACTGTGATAATAATTGACATCGATCAATATAAAAAAACCTAAAAAATTGTAATAACATTTTTGGCCATATTGTCCAGCCCTAGTCTAATATGCAGGTTGTAGATTTGGAAGCAGTTACCACGCTGGTAAGGGCCTCAGGGGAAATTATTTCATACTGTGAAGGAGATGGGTTGGTCCGAGTCACAGTGCCTGCATCCATCAAAGCATTAGAGAGAGTTAATAAAGTGTTAATAGCCATCATTCTGAGAACAGTGTGGACCAGTGAATTTATCTCTAATGGAGGCAATCTTACTTGTAAAGAATTTCAGAAAATCATCAGCACTTAATGAAGAGCTACTGGTAGGGGTATTCTGTGTGAGTTTTGTAACCGTTTCAAACAGAAACCGTGGATTATTTTTTATTATTGTTACTCAAGTTTTCTGTTTTGAGTGCACGGGTGTCATCTAAAAGCCAGGACACTGATTCCATCCTCGTGCGTTTTCTGGTTGTAAGAGGAGCAATTTGATCCACATTCTCCTTTCATATGAGCGAGTCAAGCGTTTTGAGTAAGACACTATTCAGGTTGTCTATAAGATTGTTAAGAGAATCAGAATTTGCACTGTAGGAGTATGTCAGGTAAACACTCGGTATAGACCTAGCATTGCTGTCAATACGGGGACAAGTATGTGTATGAAGCTCTGAGCACTTATGCCGAGTTCAGACTACGGGATTCTGGCCTGATTTTCCACTCGCTGACAGGCTTTTGATCGCCGAGCAAAATCCCAGATCAGAGGAAAATCATAGCGCACTCCCATGAGTGATGAGCGTGTGGTGTGAACTGCTCGCAACACGATCCGACTGCTCGCCGTGCGCTCGCTGATGGCTAGATATCAAGCAGGTTTAATATCTGGTTGTGTCGGGCTCAACTAGGGAGTGACGCAACAAGGTACAGCCAATGAGAGCGGGGGGGGGGGTGTCCGTTCAGTAGGGTTCACAGTAGACACCATTGACAGTAATGAGGTTCCTGGAACATGCACCATTTTGTTTGACTGTAAATCTAATTGGGCATCTATAAGTGATTTTCACATGGATGTTAAAAATGTCTGTGTCTGACCTAGAGGGGGTGTTTTTTGTTAGTCAGCAGGCAAGAGGAAGCCTTACAGGAGTGCAAGGTCAGTTCAATGTTTATTGATAAAAGGCGTGAGCCCTCCTGGGAAGGTTTAAAAAGCAGAGGCCTATTAAAAAAGGCAGTAAAGTTGTCAACAAAGGGATATCTTTGTTGCAGCAGTAACCCTTTAGCCAGATGGAAAGTTGTCATCTGCAAATTAACTTCATGTCACCAAAACTTGCAGGGGAGTGGGATAATTACCGGCTAACAGCAGACTGTCGATGAGGCACACAAACTCCTCTTTGGGGGTCTCTGACTGTTCGCTTTTTATGTTGTTGTGCCAGCCTGGACCACGAGTGCAGAGGGAGAGTTGTGTTGCTGAAACAGCTGCAGAGCAGTGGGTGTAATGTTGTTTATGCAGGCATCTGGATAGGATACGATAAAGTCCTGCCACCACGCACTGCCATGTACCGGGCCATGGAGGTGCTGATAACAAGCACCGAGGGTGGGCGCCGCACCTGAGTGTGCACGCCTGACCACCTGGGGGTCTGTGACGCCGGAGACAACGGAGGATGAAGGCAATCAGGGAGGTGTCCAGTCCAGTCCAGTCCACCTATTGTCTGTCTGGAGGACCCAAGGTGAAGACAGATGGGATAGTCGCCTGCCACGGTGTTTCATCCCATGAATCGCGGTCCAGGGTCACGTCTGGTGTGGTGTAGAGCTGACATAAGCCTTGGGTCTCACTCCTAGCTGCGGCAGGGGTCATTAGCCTGGCTCGGTGCAAATTCACTTCTTCGTAGTAGTAGTGGCCACCAGAGGTAACTGCAGTGCACTCAATGAGGACCCCGATCCTCCACCCAGAGAAGGGAACTCCTACTCATAGAGGGCTGCTTTTCCTGCCAGCTCAGGGCAAGGAAGACCTTCAGAGCGTCTGACCACGGCATCTTTTAGGCTCTTCTGACTGGAGGAGGAGGTCCCTATCTAAGATGAGGATTATTGACTAAGCCTTGCCATGGAATGGCGAGCCACCCGAACATCGCCAGTGACCAGCGACAAAGAAGCTGCAGTGTCAGCAGGCGTCGCCTTCGGAGAGGGATCTAGATCAGGACAAGTCGGAACCGCAGGAGCACCAGCTGGGTAGACCGGACTGTTGTCAGACAGAGTCGCGTAGTGGTTGGAGAGGGATGGCGCGGCGGTGAGGCAGCCCCGTCCATGTGTCCCCCTCTACCACAGACTATCACTTCGGTCCAGGGCGACCGATGGCCGGGTGTCGAGCAGGAAGAAAGACGTGGACAAGTGGAGGGTTGTCCTAGAAGATTGCGTTGAGAGTGGAAACCTGCTTGGAATACCCAGAAGCCAGATCCACAAAGCTGGACAAAAGAGAGTCTTTCTCCTGCAGTTATCAGAAAACTGTTGAATATCCTTCTGAAGGTCAGCCTTAAGAAGGATACCGCTTACTTTCTGGAGAAGCACATAGTCCTAACTGGGCATAGTTGACATGTTTGAGTAGTTAGCTTAACTAAGTTTAGCCACCAGGCTAAAAACAAGCCTGGCTAAGCTAGTAACCGGAACAGTAAACAAAGTGTAAACCAAAGAAAGCAGGCAGGAATGTCTCATGAAACCAAAGGAATGATAAAATGATAAAAGATGAGGAAAACCGCTTTGATCAATTCCGATCAGTGGGTTAAAAACATTAAACAGTCCTGGCCATGTCCATCTAAATATAAACCCCCGGACATTGTGAGTGAACATGGCATCCAACTCGCTTGGACAGATCTAGTGTAGTGTTTGGAGTCAAATGCCAAAGCTTGCAGAAATAGAGAACATGTGCTCCGCTTTGCTTGGTTTGTTGTACCGGAGGAGGTGTGAGCGAGCAGGAGAGATGAAAATGGAGCTAATTTAAACCTTTTTATTAATTCAAATCACTATTGAACCGCCAGGGGAAATCTGATTTGCGGCTGCGACTGGTGTTCAAATCAACATAACAATGAATAAAAGGATCATAACCTTGACCACACAAGAACAAACAATCGATCATTGATCGATAAGACCCCCCGAGGTGAAAGGAGACGATCAATAAGTCCCTATGCAGTCAAACAGACATGTTCTCTCTCTCTACATGTCATGGTTTATACAAAGGTCCACTCTTAACATCTAACGGCCGCAGTTAACGGGTCCTTCGGAGATTTGACTTCTTCTGTAGTGACTCGCGTCATATCAGATCTATCCTTTCCCCTCCTTCCGTACTGTCCTTTTCAACCCCCTTTTCCCTTTCTTTGCCCGCCCCCCTTCTTCTGTTCCTCCTTCCCATACTCCGCGGACCACGAGGAATGTCACACTCACAAAGAATTAATGTCACGGAATCGGCACACAAAGAGCTAGTGCCCGTTCAGGTAGGAAGGGCCCAAGAACAAACCTATCTGCGGAACGTCTCAAGTCTATTTCTTCGTTTTAATCTGTAATTAGATCATCCTTGACTTAAACATAGATAGGTGGCTAGATAGATAGAAACTTTATTAATTTATATCGAAATTCCGGTGTTACAGCAGCTCACATCGAAACAATAAGCCACAATCATAAAGTAATATAATAAAATAGAAATAAATTTGCATTATGCAATAAAACTCAAACTTTACTAAAACATTTCAATATTAAGAATATACAATAAACCTAAAAATGAAGGAACAACGAGAAACAGTGTAAAATATTCCTAAAAATAAACAATCAATAATAAACCCAAAGATCGAGAAAAACAATAAAGATAAAAGATTATCTCAGTTATTTCTAACCCACCGCGTTGGCTTGTGGATTAATTATTCTAAGTAAAATGCCCGTGATAAATACAAAAAAATTGATCATGATCTTAATAAATACCTTATCTGAAAACAATGTTTTTTTCACTGCAGGGGAAATGCCTCCAGATGTGGTAATATACTTCACTTACTTTGTGAAATATTTTGTGAAATTTCCTAGAGGGAATATTGGTTCATTTTGATTTGTTTTAAGGTTCGAGGTTCCTCGGTAGGCTCGAGTCTCTGCTTTTATCGCACTCCGTAGTGTTTGCAAGGCAGGCTCAGTACCTCTGCTTTCAAACGGTAATTTGATCCACATCCTCCTTTCATATGACCGATTAGCTGCCCCGCCGCTGAACTTCTGACCCATAGCTCTCGCCGTCATCGAGCCGAGGAATTGGTTTAATTGTTGTGAAAGCACCTAATGCTAGGTCAGATTGCCACTCACCCTAAACACATTTCAAAGAAGAATTTAGGGGAAAAACATCTACATTACATTTACATTTAGTCAATTAGCAGACGCTTTTATCCAAAGCGACTTACAGGGGAGAATAACAGTCAAGCTACATTGCGACAGAGACATTAGTGTAACAATAAATTCTGCTAAGTAGTGCTAAGTAATTGTAAGTTAGGAGAGGAGGTGCTCTCTGAAGAGCTGGGTCTTCAAGTGCTTCTTAAAGGCAGAGAGGGAGGTCCCTGCTCTGGTCGTTTTTGGCAGCTCGTTCCACCGACGTGGAACTACAAATGAGAATAACCTGGATTGCCGTGGTTGTACGGCCGGCAGAGCCCGGCGACGCTCATTTGATGAGCGCAGAATCCGGGGGGTAACAGGGGGGTAAAAACAAAGCAACAAGCCAAAACATTCATAACGTTCAGCAAAGGAGCACAAACAAAGTGAGGAGATGAACAAGGATTTTCATGAAATGAAGCCTTTTTCCCCCCGTAGAGAGAGACATATTTTTAAACCCATTTGAAGATGTGTCACAATCGCTGTTATGTTATCGAACATCACGCTTCCCACATTGGATTCTGCATAGTTGACCTACAGTTTACCACACAGTTATTTCTTTAATAAGGAACCGTTACAGAGTCACTGTTATATTATCGAAGCCTTCACCAGTTGGAATTGCTTGCACGTCATTTGAAATTAGACACGGATTCACATGCCCCTTGAATTTAACTTTTATATCAAGTGTTGACGGGATGAAAAATAGGCATCCTGTAAAAGGTTGTATTGCAAAGAGACAAATGCACTCGTTGCGCTTTTGATAAGCGCGTCTGCTAAATCACATAATGTTATGTAAAATGATATTTACCCTGCCAAATGTACGGCTCAGAGGGTGGGGAGATGTTTAACATATAAACGGATTTATATGGAAGTGCAGCCATCCAGTTATTATCGCAAATTAACCCCCAACAGAGATAATTACACAGTTACAAGGGAGTAACTTTGGCTTGAAAATTGGGGGGGGGGGGGGGGGGGGGACACAATAAAACGGGGATGTTACCATATCCACTCCGGCTCTACCCATTTTGCCGCTTTACGCAAACTGACGACGTAGTAAAATAAAATAACCTACATCTCAATAAAAACGCTGTTGTGGCCGATCGCGGTCACCCCATCGGAGAGGGAGACAGGTGCTCAAATTGCGCCCCCAATCACTCCCTCTCCGCGCCCCCATTACGCATGCATCGTCGTATATTGCGGTTGCCGCGGTTATCGGTGTTAATGGTGTTACAGTGTTCGGGCGTACACCGATTACATTACTTGCCCACCGCCCGCACCGTCATTTTGCTTTATTATTATTATTTAGTTTTTTTATCAAAAATAAAACCTTCATAAAAACATAAATTAATTTTCGTGGACCAGCGCCAGCATTCATCAAGTAAAAAATTGTCTAATTTGTAAAATACTATTAGTGCTATCAATACTTACTCAATACTGAAAGTGGCTTTACGCGCACACAGCAGAGTCTGCTCATCACGGGAGGAGAAGAGGAGAGGAGGCTATAGGAGTCCTTCGATCGGGACTTGTGTTCCCTCCATCTCAAATTAGCGCCCGTGCTTAGCGGGGACATATGACGAACCTATTTACTCTGAAATGTGAAATTGGACAGATCCACATTCATCTATTCAAGTCTTCCATTGTAGGTTCTCTGTTGTGTCACAAGATGTCGCCACTAGCTAGTGTAGGCGTGAGCCTATACGGTCGGATAAGACAGCGGTCATTATTCAGAAATAACTGATGGCTGACTGCCACTACAGACCAATGAGAATGGAATATTTGACAGAGCTGTGTTATAATTCATCTTAATTGGTCCCACCTTCTTCTTCCAGGCATCCGTATGGGCAGCTTGGGTCTGTTCCTGCAGTGCGCTACCTCGACCTTTTTCTCCCTCGTCATGAGCCGCCTGGTCCGGCGCTTCGGCTCGCGCCGGGTCTACCTGAGCAGCATGGTGAGCTTCACTGCATCCGCCTCGGTCATCTGCATGTCCAAGAGCATCGTCCTGGTCACACTGATGTCCGCCCTCACCGGCTACGCCTACGCCACCCTGCAGACACTGCCCTACACCCTCACCTGCCACTACCACAAGGAAAAAGAGGTAAGATATGAGGTAAAACGTGTTAAACACAGGTGGCATACGTGGCAAATTACTTGGCACAGTTTCATTCACTTTTCTCTGATGTTTGGGTCGTTCTAGGTCTATATGCCAACGAGGAAAACCAAAAGCGTCCATAAAAACTGCATCGCCATCAATCGGGACTCGATCCACTTGACTGCTGTGGACAAGGAGGCGGGGCTTAACGGCCACGTCTACTTTAGGCAAGACGACTCCGGGTACTACCCGGTGAGTGCCGCTGGCCAGAACGGCTCAATGCACGGCTCTAGTGCCACCGTCGAGGAGCAGCAGTTGTTGCAGCAGCAGGTGGAGGAGGCGGAGGCGGGCTATGAGAAGCGCGGCGTGGGCCTGGACTTCGCCATCTTGGACAGCACTTTCCTCCTCTCCCAGGTCTTCCCCACGCTCTTCATGGGCATGATCGTTCAGTTTGCGCAGTCGGTCACTGCCTACATCGCCTGCTCCGTCATCTTCGGCTCCGTCGCGATCTACCTGGCCAATCGCATCGTCTTTGACCAGAAGGACCTGAAGAGCTGAGGAGGGGGGGGGGGGGGGGGCAGAGGGGGGAGGACTTTGGGACAGAGCGGCGTTGACGGAATCACACTGTTTTGGGTTCACAATGCACTACTTCTCCATAATGCCTTGGTGTAGTGTTGTGTTGCAGTCCCAACGTGTTGCTGTCTCTCTGTCCGTCTGTCCGTCTGCCTGCCTGCCTGCCTGCCTGCCTGCGTGCGTCCGTGTGTAAAAAAAAAAAAAAAAAGTGCAAAACTCTTGGCGAAAATGTCCCCTCGAGGCTTATTGGTAGCCACAGTCAGTTACTTTGGTTGCCGCGGCGATTGTTTTGAGTCATGTGTGCCACTTATAAGAAATAAGACCTGCTGAAATACCATCCCGACATTTCTATGGTGTTGTTCCCCCTTTAGCTTTTTTTTCCCCTCAGTTGACTTTGCAGACACCCTCTTTTTATGCTCATCGTCCTTTTCCTCAGGTACAAAACTAACGTATTTACTGTAGAATCAGAGCAAGAGAAAGAGAAACCGTGGGAGTAGAGCCCCTCACACGCACGCCCTGCTTATTTCCTTACTCATCTATGGTCAACTCCTTGTGTATGAAGTCCAAATTTTGGTTTTGGAATTTGAAATAGTAACTCTAAATGTGTCACCAATCCCAGTTTAAGTCACACGGTCCTGTCTTTTGTTTCCGCCTCCAGCACCTAAACTGGAACAAAGAAACACATCTGTCTCATTAAAACCTGAGGCAGAACTGCACTTCCAACGGCTTATTCACGGATATCAGCAGAGAATGATGAATTTCCTCTGCAAATCGAATCAAACCAATCAAGCGGCGATTCAAACAACGGGACCGTCTCCCATCCACGATTAAAACAGGTTTCCGTGCACGACATAAGCACGTTGATCTGTGTGTGCGTGCGTGCGTGTTACCACCTGTATAATGAGCGGTTTTACTGTACATATTTTGTATACATGATTATATTCCTATTGGAATGATTTTTATGCAACCTGTTTGTGTGAGGTTACCGACTGTTCAACAGCCTAGGGTGTTTTTTTTGTTTGTTTGGTTTTTTAGAATTAAGTATTAGTTTAACCAGAAACTGGAACTGACTGGAATGCTGGGTCAAAACATTTAAATGTGGTAGAGAGACAGAGGTATATAGCAGCATTTTATCGACACCCTTAAGTATGCTTCACACCGAATCCGTAATCACAGCCTATTGCAATTAACAGTTGGATTCTCCCTCTAGTGGCCATCGGATGAACTCTGTCTAAGTCACATGTCTGGGGAAAATGGGAGAAATCGTTTTTTCCAGTAACAGCGAGTAGTTTGCTCCGCTGGACATTTGCCATGTTAATGAATGAAAGTTTAAAATCCCCTTCATATAGTGCTTTCAATGTGCAAGAAAAACAAAATCCACACAAGTGACCTATGTAAAAAGCCGTAAAAAGATTAATTTACAGTGAATATGTTGACACCAGAGGTTAACATTAGTAACGTCAATATTTTAAATGGGTGACATATTTACTTTGTTTGAAGCCCAGTTACAATAATCCAGTCATAGTGTCGCACTGAGACTTGTCGCATGAGTTGAAAAATTTGAATGTATGCTGGGGCGTCCCGCATCGTGTCATAGCTTTAGGAATAAATGAACTTTCAGTTTGTTCTTGTTGTTTTTCGGATTCGGTGTGTATCTGGCTTGAGACTCGATTGCCTAGGAAATACAATCACAAAAGGCAAATTTGTATTTTGCAATTATTTAAATAGTAAATGGGGTAAAATAATGACAAAAGCTGCTGTAAACAAACCAGTTCTTGAAATATGAGCATAGTTATTGAACGATGAGCCAGTCGACCACATCGGGTCGGGAGTCATGGATTTGGCCGTGCTCTCGCGTCTCTTTGAATATCGCGTCTCACTGTACGTATGAAGCAGGTCAGGACACTTGTCTCAGGTTAGTCGCCTTCTCAGCATTCCGTCTCTTGATACTGATGTAAAACTAAAGTGTCGTCGCTTGCCACTAATCATCCCACTCCGCCCTGGTCCTGGAAACGAAAACAAGACAATCCAGAAAAATTTAGTTGAAGGTTTTCTATTCAGTTTCAACAATGGTGAAGGGTGAGTTCAATTGGCTCCCTTTTGCCTTGCGGCAGCCATTTGCCTGAAGACCAAAAATAAATAAATCAATAAAGAAATAACATCATTTTAAACAATCGGTTCCTCAAAATGACTATTTTACAATGGGCTGAAGGTCCAGAAGTTGAAATAAGATCACGTGTGTGTGTCCGTGTGTGTCCATTTGCAGACTTGGCTCCCATTGTGGGGAAAATGAGACAAAACGAGAGAAAATGAGAAATGATTGTACCTACTGATTGGGAGGCTAACGAGAAGACTAAAAATATGTGTGATGGACTTTCTACGCCGGTAGATTAACTACAAAATGGCCGTTCCCGAGCCAAACGGTATACTACATTTACGTCATGATCGGCTTGTATTGTGGCCTTCAGTTATGTCTCTAAATCGGGTGTTGGTGGAAAGGAAAATGCCATTTTGACAATTAATCACACCATTTTATTTTCCATTTCTATTTTGATTTCTACCCTTCAGGGTGTTGAATTACCCAAATGTCACAGCACAGACACACACACACACACACACACACACACACACACACACACACACACACACACACTTACAGTAAGTTAGTTCCTCCTTTACTGTCTTTCAACACTACAGGCAGTAGACAACACATCACAGTAGATAAACACTTTTGTAAGTGCCTCTAATGCATTTTAAAAAAAAATTCTCATATATATTTATTTATTATACTTAAAACAAGAAATCATAAGCACATTTAAAAGTATTGGCCTTTTTGGCATCCGCCGTGCAGGCTCGAGGGCAAAGCCCGTTGCTGTAAAAAAAGAAAATTTACATTATTTCTATAGATGTGGTTTTGACACATCATCTAAGCTATAATTTATTTTCATATCGTGCATCCTCAGCCACAGTTCCCTTTACAGATTAGCTCCAGTTCAGAATTTTGATGTTTGACTCTGGGAAAATATTGTTTTCTATACATATTGATGCTGTCCGTGCAGATATGTAATTTGTCAATATGCTTTATAACCACTCGTTTTCATTTCTGTCAAAGTTCTATCATATTCTTTTAATGTTTTTTCAATAGATCAAATGAATTGTTTATCGACCCATATTTTTCCTGTTACATTTTTCGCAACGCAAAGAGCCAAGAGTAAAAGTTATTTAAACTCCAGAAAAAATGTATAAAAGTTATATTTTGGGATCAGGTATATTTTTTATATTTCATAGTTTTTTTGCCACATGACTTAAGAGTGCTTTGCTATCAGACGTGTCAATGTCACCAATGCATTCAGACGTTGCGAAAAGCTTACTTTAAATCCTCTAATATTGTGTATATTTATGCCAAATAGATTTTTATACAGAATAAATGAGCTGCATTCTATATCACGTCTTGTCCCTTTGTGATGTTGTGAAATTAAAGCACATGTACATAGAATATCTACTGTATATTGAAACTCTAGCTCAGGGGTTCTCAAACTGGGGGTCCGTGCCCCTCTAGGGGTCCTTGAAGGATTTCAAGGGGTCCACAAAAATAAACATGGATACATACACAGTATATAGATGTGAAAAAAAAAAAGATGTATATACATATATACGGAAGGCTATGTATATATTGTTTTACTTTTTTCCTTTCAAATACTTGTGATTTTTTGTTCTTACTTAGTTTTGCACAGTTTGTTGGCAAAGTTCAAGTTAAATGTTAAACCATGACAGGTATGTGTGTGTGTGTGTATACAGTATATGTGTGTGTGTGTGTGTGTGTGTGTATATATATATATATATATATATATATATATATATATATATATTTATATATACACACATACAATGAAAAACTTTGGGGGAAAAATACTTTCTACCACTAAACAATGTATCAAGATGATATGGGCAACAGCACCATCTGTCGGGCATGTGGGGGAACTGAGGCCAGGTCTGGCATGCTGCTGCTGTGGCATTATCTATTACATGGAAAAGATGAGGGGCTTCTATGGTGCAAGGCATGGCATCCTAACTATGCCCCCACTTCGGTGCATGCCTCTTCCAATATGCTCCCACGCACAGCATTGTGCTTAAATGCACTTTATTCACATGTTCTGCGGCCTTGCAATCACAACTTGAACTAATAATTCGTTCCAGCGCCCGTGCGTGTTTATTTTTCTCTCGCGGGGGTGGGGGGCTGCGAGGAAAGTTCCTACACTGTAGTAGGTTAAGTTGCACCGCGAGAGCTGCCATTGCTCTCCGGTGACAAGTGTCCTGCTTTTACACCTTCCTTTCTAAATAAGGAAAGCAGGCTGCCAGACATATGACCACCGACCCAATTTGGGAGCTGCCCAGAGCACCCATCATATGCTGCGTGCTCACCCTCCTCACCCACTGACGCCCCCCCCCCCCCCCCCCGCGTCCACTTGAACTCTCCACACATTTGGCATTGCGAGACCCTGCGTGCACGTCTTTTTCTTTTTGTCTGCTTTTTGTAACTCCCCCCCACCATTCCTCCACCCCCCCCACCCCCCATCCTTCTCACCCCCACCCACCCTCCCCCACACCCTCATATCATCCGATTGGAGCAGTCAGCATGATGTCATCTGGAGATGCGACAGCATGGCAAGGTGAAACTGAAACAGGGTTTTGGTAAAGTGGTTGCCCACCAGAGAGGGGGAGAGGGAGGGAGAGAGAGAGAGAGAGAGAGAGAGAGAGGTAGAGAGAGAGAGAGGGGGGGGGGGATCAGCACAACATGGTAATCACCTCCACCTCCACCCCAAAAATACTCCTCCTCTTCCTCCTCCTCCTCCTCCTCCTGTGCCAGCATGCCGAAGGAAGGAAAACAAGAAGAGGAGAAGAGGGGGTATTTTTAGGGGGTCACTAATTCTGGACCACGTGGTCACCCGGGAGGTGACCCGGATGGCCGCCGCGCCGAGGCTCCGCACCAGTATGTCCCGCGGGGCCAGCACGCACTGGACGCCGCCCGCGATCGTCCTCCTGGGGCCCCTGGGGCTCCTGGTGCTCCTCCTGGGGGGGACCGTGTCATCGTCACACCCCGTCCATCCCAGCAGGACGAACGCAACCACCACCACCACCACCACCACCACCGCCTCTTCACTGGAGAGGCGATGGGAGAGCCTGTTCGCCCGCTCCGGCTCCATACTGGGAATGGGAGCGGAGCTGAACTGGGAGAGCGACTATCTGCTGGGCATCAAGAGGGTGCGGAGGCTCTACTGCAACGTGGGCATCGGCTTCCACCTGCAGGTCCTCCCCGGCGGCAGGATAAACGGTGCACACAATGAGAACCAGTACAGTGAGTTGTGACCTCCAGTCGATTAATCGATAAGTCGATCAGTACGGATCTGTGACGAGCGCCCCCCCCCCCAACCCCACCCCCACCCCCACCCCCCGGGTCTGATTTAGTTGCATGATCAATGTCATCAGCTCAGAGACCAAACCGCCTCCATCCTGAGCTGTCACAATTATTACAGCATCGCCTAATTGCACTTATATCGAGCGAATCGCGATCGCATTGTTAATATCGATGCATTCTAAAATGATGTTTCCACCCACATTTTTAGCCAATGTCTCATATGTTGCAATACATATAATGTTTCACCAGTCGGGTTGAGGCAAATGAACCAGTCTACCCCTATATATTACGTTGCAATATCCATTTATTACACTGTTAGAATGAACATAGAATGCAACGGCGTTACTGAACGTCTCCCCGCAGAAAGAGAGTCACCGTCTCCTCATTATCAGCCGTAGCCGTGAATGCGCGGACGCGTTTAGGCGCAACTTTATTTTTTGACGCACGCCAATGACCCGTGCGCGGCGCGGCATTGCGGTTTTCCCAGCACCGCAGTGGATCGATCCCGTCCAGTCGGTGTGGGCGCGAGTCCGCGGCGCTTTCGGTGGGAGGACGCGCGGGGACAAAAGGCGCACCACGGCGTAACCCTGCGTGGATGGGGATCCACTCTGCGCGGGGAGCCGCGACCAGGCCGGATGATCCAGACCATAATAAAAATAGCAACAACGACAACAATAATAATAATAATAATAATAATCATAATAATCATCATTCTCTCCCCCGGCTCGATCCTTTGTGTCCCACCAGGCCTGATCGAGATCTCCACGGTGCAGAGAGGGGTGGTGAGCCTGTGCGGGGTGGAGACCGAGCTGTTTGTCGCAATGAACCGACGGGGCAGGCTGTACGGAACGGTAGGTATGCACGCTATTCCATTTACTGATCCTGGAAGAGGCTGCTCCTAAAATACCAGTTTGGGTCCTTCCGTCCTGTCATGTGTCGGGCTGGTGCTGTGGAGCTTGTTTTCAAACATACAGTGTGTGTGTGTGTAGGGGTTGGATCGTGCCTTTTATAATAGTGCTGGTTATGTGCCATTTCACCAGATCCCAATGGGGGGAATAAGGATGAGGTTAACAGCTTATCAGCTGATACTGACTGAATTCATCAGTTTTCTGTTCTCATAGTGGTTATAATAATAATAATAATAATAATAATTATTATTATTATTATTATTAGGGGCCCTTCCCTGTTTTTATTGTTTCGGAGGAAAAGTATCGGAATTTTAAGTCTAAAACTATCTGGAACACCAACTTGGGCACAGCACGCAAACACAGTTCACGTGTTGCTTGAACAGCGTTGTCACAAACACCTGGGGGTTTAAGTTCAATCCAAATCGATCCACATACAGAGCAGATATTAGCGAAAAACCAACCCGATTTCGATTGATATTAGGGACACGGGCCAATGCATTTATGTCCAACGTGGATAAAACTATTTGGAACACATACTTTGCCAGAACCTATGAACAGAGTTAATGTGTCATTTAAACCAGCATGTCACAAAGATCTTGTGGTTTGGATTTAATCCAAATCGATCCACGTACGGGGCAGCTTTTAGTGAAAAACGAGACAACTTCGACCCCAAATATTCAGCCGCCTTGGTTAAATGACACGTCACTATTCCTAAATAAAATGAACAAGATGAGATTTACAGTAAGATGCTGTATGACGTCATCATATTATTGACTATAAATGTACAGGTTCTGGTTCAGAATGTCCGGTCAGACCGTGTCCAGCAAGCGGTGTGGACTCTGTCACTCTGTAATGGTTCGACATTACCAACTATCGATTTACGTGTGTATTTATATAGCCTCTTACCTGGTAGATGTCAGTAGATCTGTTCGATTTATATTTTAAATATAAGTCCCCTTAAAAATTCAATAAAAAGTAGTCCATAAAAAAATCACCACTTTGAGTCGAAACCACTGAAATGTGCGACTGAGTAATGCGTTCAAGGTCCAGCGAGGCTTCGGAAAAATAGAAGCCATGCAAAGGTATTCACTTTATTTATTATTATGAATTTTTTATTTTTTTTTTCACATATTTTATCAGTGGAAATATATAGCAAGGCGTACAGGATTGAGAGGTCTAGTATTTCCGTTTTTCTGTAATTGACAAATCACAATGGAAAGAGAAAAACCAAAACAAAATAAACAAAAACAAAATACAAGCTAGCGAAAACACCACAAAAACAAACAAGATATATCCAAAAATCCAAACAAGCCCATCCACCTACCAACCCACCCAAATAGCCGTAATGTTCAATTCAGTAAAAATTCTATAGTACAATCATTTTACTATAAAATTACAGTATGGTATCAATTGTCCAGACAGGTGAGTCTCATTCAGGAGGGAACACGGACAGGGTGCTAAAATATGAAATGAAAGGTTGCCATTTCTAAGTGAAATGATCGTAAGATATCTATTTAATTTTCTCAAGGCTCAAGAAAAACATCACGTCTTTTAAGCCAGGCAGACCGAGATGGTGAGGTCGGATATTTCCAGCCAAGAAGTATTCTGCGTCGCGCCAGAAGAGTGGCGAAGGCAATAATGCCCTTTTCTCTAGTACCATAAAAGATAGGTTTGGCTGGCACGCCAACATTTTCCAGAAGAGGGCATGGTTGCACCTTGATCTTGAACTTGAGTTTGAGTATCAAAAACTTAGCACCAAATATCGCTTAAGTTTGGGACAAGCCCAAAACATGTGTACCAAGTCCGCTTGTGGATAATCACACCGGTCGCATCTCAAGTCGTGATCTGGGAATTTAGCTAACCTGCTTATACTACTACTACTACTACAACTTTGAACTGAATAAGACTAAGTCTGGCACAAGCTGTAGAGGTGTTCACTCTATTCCAATGTTCGGTTAAATTCATCTCCAATTCACTTTCCCATTTCGTTTTAATCGTAGGAAAATTATCACTGACAGTCGTAATCTGATAATACATATTGGAGATCAGTCCCCTCTGAGTTGGATGCGTTTCTAGTAGTTTTCCCCATAATGTCTGACATGGGAGGTAGGGCTATGAAGGGAACTGTTTCAGCACAAAGTGACGGATCTGAAAGTATGTGAAGAAATTTGAATGGGACGGATCCTCTTTTTTACATTAAAGTGTCAAAGCTGGAAAAGTGGTCGCCGTCGTAGAGGTCTATGAAACACTTCAGTCCCCTTCTTCTCCACTGTGAAAAGGTTGTGTCCACTATAGAGGGCGGGCATGTGTGATTATTACTAATAGGACCCAGAGAGGAAGCTGTAGAAAATTTAAAGTGAAGGCAAAATTGAATCCAAATTCTAAGAGTGGCAATGACAATTGGGTTAGAAGAATGGCAGGACGGTCTTATTGGAAGAGGAGAGAATACCACGGCAGAAAGAGACGATGAATGGCATGAATGAGCCTCTAAGATACACCAATCTGTCTCAGGAGCATGAACACAGAACTCCATATTTTGAATGTTAGTTGGCCAGTACAGTGGTACCTCGACTTACGACTGTAATTGGTTCTATAAGAACGGTCGTATGTTAAAACAGTCGTATGTTGAAGCAATTTTTCCCATATAAATGATGAAATCATGAAGGGTGAAAATAAACAAAATACACACCACAAACAGAGTAAATATGAAAAAAATATAGATAAGCCACGAACTACGTGCACACGCGATGTAGGTCGCCTGCCGACTGAGAACGAACATGGCCGCCGACGCGCCAACTGCATATTTCCACGGTCGTATCTTGGAGCAGTCGGTCGCAGGTCGATACAAGTTTTCGCGACTATCGCTCCTCGTGTCTTGGATTAGCTGTAAGTAGATGCAGTCGTAAGTCGAGCTACCACTGTAATAATGAATGAATTTCGGAAGAGCGAGGCACACCCATGTCCCGGGGGGCGTTGGAGAAAGACTTTGCTACCTCTCGGAATTTTACCTGCCCAAATAAAGTTCAAGATAGCCTCATCAATAAAATGGAAAAAAAATATTTGGTAAAAATGCATCTCAACGTGTACAGGAATTTTGGGATTATATTCATTTTTATTCACTGGACCCTGCCTGATAGCGATATGGGGCAGACTGCTCCATCGAAGGAGATCATTTTTCATACTCTCAGCCAAGGGGTTAAGTTGGCTGTACGGAGAGAGGCAAGACTACGGGTTATATTGACACCAAGTTACTGTCTGTTGAATTTGACGCGCCAAATCATTTATTGGGAACAGTTCACTCTTTGGAAAGTTGAATTTGTATCCTGTAAATGTGACAAATTCCATTAGAATCAATTCCATCGTAGGAAAGGATGCCACTGGATCATTCCGATATAACAAAATGTCATCTGTATAGAGTGACACAATGATCTATCCCACCCTAGCAGATTACCAGTAGAAGTGGAGATGTTTTCAACGCAATGGATAGCGGTTCTATTGCAACTGCAAAGAGTAAGGATGACAGTGGGCATCCTTGGCGTGTGCCTCTTGTTAATGAAAAATACGGAGAACGTAGTGAATTGGTGCTAATTCATGCTTGCGGGGATGAGTATGAGAGTCTAATCCTGGCACTAAATTGATCACCAAGGCCAAGTTTCTGGAGGGCCGCAAATAAATACTCCCGCTCAATCCGCTCAAAGGCCTTCTCTGCGTCCATTGAGATGAATGCCTCAGGGACCAGCGTCGATTGTGAAGTGTGAATTTTATTGAGGAGCCTGCGAATGTTGGAAAATGAGTGACGTTATTTTATAAAACCCGTCTGGTCTTCAGAAATAATTAAAGGCATGATGCGCTCAAGTCGGCGAGACGGCACTTTTGCGATGATTTTTGCATGTACATTAAGAAGTGAGTAGGGGGGAGGGTACCCTTCGTCAGCGACTCCTGGAACATTCCGAAAAAATTGGGGAAAGCTTATCCTTGTTTTTTTTTTTAACTATGCCATAAAAAGCCATCAGGCCCCAGAGTCTTGCCGCTCTGCATAGATGTCATTTCCATGTCGATCTCTTTAGTTCAGCAATTTGATCTGATTCAAGACAGGGGAAATTTAGGCTGTCTAAAAATGTTGTCATTCGCCCTTTGTTTGAAGTAAAATTCAGAGCTATACAGTTTAGTGTAATTGGACTCAAAAGACCTTGTTAATTTCCCGTGGGCTTGTTACCAGGTTACCATGACTATCTTTAATTTCAAGGATCAGTCGTGATGCTGCTTCTCGCTTTAACTGATGTGCTAACAGCCGACTGTTCTTGTCCCCGTACTCGTAAGACTGAGTACTGGGTCTGCTTTTTTTGTAGATAATGAATTAAACTCTCATTGGAGGTTTTCGATTTTTTTCTTTAAAGTTCAGGTGAGGGATTAGAAACACGCTGCTTATCAATGTTAGTAATGGATTCGGTTACATTTTGTTGTTGCTGCCTCTCCATTTTGTTTGAATAAGACACCAATTTAATTATTTCCCCCTGTCAAACTGCTTTAAGAGTTTCCCACAAAAGGGGGTAGGAGACTGTATTCGATGTATTCGTTTTTATAAAGGTATCTAGGGATTTTGAAATTTCATGACAGAAATCTTTATCGGAGAGCAACAAGAGGTTCAGCCTCCATGGTGGACGGTCCTTCTGAGTCAAGGCAAAGGAGATGTCTGATTGTAAAGGCGCATGGTCCGAAATAATAACGGTAGATATTCCACAGAACAAATAAAGTAATCAATGACAAAAAAGGAAAAAACCTTGAGCTTGGGTTAGAAAGCCTCCAAGGGTTGATATTATCCATTCTCTTTCATAAACATTGGAAAGGATTTGGACATTTTAGTAGGAGGAATCATTCTAGAGCTTGAGCGGTCCAGGCTAGGATCCATTACACAATATAGATCCCCTCAAAAGATCAGTTGCTGTGTATTTAAGTTCGGAAGGGAGGCCGAAAGCCTGTTAGCAAAGTCAACGTCCTCCCAGTTGGAGCGTATACGTTCACCAACAAAACAGGTATGTGGAATAGAGAGCCTGTCACTGTCACATATCGGCCGCAAGGGTCCGATACAATATTTGTTGGAGTACTGCAACCCCCCCCCCGTGCCCTGGTATTAAAATTGGAGTGGAACACATCACTAATCCAAGCTTTTAAGCTGATCACATCTTTTTGGGCCTCTTGAAGAAAAATGACAGATGATCAGCTCTTCGATTTTTTTCACTCTTGAGCGTTTTATCCGTCCATTTAATCCTTTTGTTGTTTTGTAGTATCTCCTGTATCTCCTGTATATCAAAGCATCACAGGAATTGCGAGTATTAGTCATTTATAGTTTTTGGTTTAAAGTAGGGGGGACACTAAAGTCGAGATTAGAGAGAAGGAGTTGAAGAAAATGGTTCGAAAAGAAAGGCGTTTCTGACTCTGTCATTTAGTTCTGTCCTTTTAGCAGCTGTATCGATTAGTTTGTCTGTACTACAGTGTAAGTTAAAGGCCAAACCCTCATTAAAACAAAACACAAAATACCAAACAGACGATCGTAGGTCTACTTCCCCAAACGAAGAGAAGCGCGCGGAAAAAAAACGACTCTTAAGCTTCGAGTGCTTCCACCCACTCACTACCCCAAGCACAAACTAAAACGGGGGATGGCTCCCATACAACAGTCAGTCAGATAAAATCAAATAGAAAGAAAGAAATTCCATTTATAGCAAACAAAGTATTAAGCACATTGAGTACCATTGGTAAATAATAATAAGGAGAAATATTGGCAGAATAGCAACAGCAGTGTGAAAGCCTGTGTAACAAAAGGAGGCAGGCAGAATAATCATTTAAAACAAGATGAATATTATCTTGAGGTATAACTGAGTGTCGCGCACGTCTTTATATCTTAACCTGATACAAGCTTACTCTAAGTACACCAACCACTTAATGTTACCGTTGCTGACTAGAGATTCACAGCAATATTGGCCTGACATTAATTAACACCATTGACAACAACATTGGCTTTTTCAGCCAACCTTTGTTTCTAGGAGTATCAGTTGGTACAAAATAAACCGGGTAAACTTCAATAGAGTTTAATCATAGGCAAGCTACAAACTTCAAGGGCCAATATAGGCATTAATCGGGTCTACGTGGGTCAGCTACCGTATGATTGCATTTATCAGCAACCGATAATCCTACTGCCGCAGTATGTCAACATCAGTCCCATTTTTGTTTAGTCTGTTAGGTCAGTTATGAGTCAAGTTATGAGTCAAGTTACTCGCGCTTCACCAAACCACCGATATTCTGCTCATAGAATTTATTTTCTAATCGAAATTGATTTTTGCAGGAATAAGTCTCCCCCTGGTAGCCCACCTTTAGCACAGCAGGGAAGATCATGCGAAACCTCACTCCTTTCTGGTCCAGAAGAGCCTTCACAGGGTTGAATGTCGCTTCTTGTCGACAGAGGCGCTGTCGTCCGGGGTAGAAGGTGACTCGTCCCCCACGGTCGTTGGGTTTATCCCGACTCACTCTCAGTGCGCGTTCTTTGTCCCGAAAGCAGTGAAATTTCACCATCGTTGGTCTCGCCTTGCAGTTGGGCTCCTAGTGCGGTGCGGCGAGACGGTGCGCCCGGTCCAGAGGCGGTGGAGCGGGGTACGCGTCGCTTCCCGAGACCTCAGCAAAAAAGCCCGACATGATCAGTCCCCTCCACCCTGTCCGTGGTTCATCACTCTCATGTTGCGGCGCCTCCATCTGTTTTACAAGATCATGCGCTGTACCAGCAAGAAGTTTATTACCGTTTTTTAGTGAGGGACACATTTCTTCAAGGTCGACGATTCTGTCACTGTAGCCTGATAATGCTTCCTCAAGACCAGCAATTGCAACGGCCATGGTTCTACGTAGTTCCGCCGAGTTTATTGACAGTTTATCGACAGAGTCTGCCCACGGAGCCAGAGCATCGTCCATCGTGCTTTGGAGGTCGTTGACCAACACGGTGCGCAACTTCTCCAGGTCCGCCGGGAGACATGATGAGTCAACGCTAGCATTAGCCATCTTGGCCTTAGTAGCCGTCGTCTTTCCCGGCGGCGTGGCGGGTCGTTCTCCTTTCTTTGTCCGCAAATGAAGACTCATTGCTTCTCAGACTTAAAGATGAAGCAGTGTAGGCAAAAATATGAAGATACGAATATATGATATGAAGATATGAATGCTTTTTAAGCTGAGTTCTGTAAAAGTAGCGAAGCACGGGGCCCTCCCTGAGGCACGGCTACCTCCCTCACGTGCTAACCGGAAGTCAAAAAAGAAGCGGCGCAACGGTAATTACGAACAGAGATAGCACAGCGTTTTTCGTGTTTTATGGAAATGTAACTTACTCGGAATGTAATCCAAGGCACCAAACCGCCACCAGTCACTGAGAGTGCAGCTGTATTGCTACAGACAACACGATGAGTCCTGACAATGAGAGGTTCTGGTTGACGGGCAAACATGGATGGTTGTTTTAAAGACAGGAGGGTTGCGCTCTGTAGACCTCATAGTGGTTGCTCCGCAAGACGAGCAACCAGGAGGCGACAGACCGGGGGGGGGCCCCATGCAGCGTTCAACTTAAACTCGGAAAATTGTGCTGCGCTTCAGAGTACCCGGGAACTGTAGAAGGCACCCAACACGACTCAAGCTGGACCCCGTGTGTTGCTGCCTGCGGCTATATTTATTATTATAATTGTCCTTGGCATTTTTCAGGCTAAAAGTGTCTGGAACACGACAACCGCTGGAGCTAGGGACACGGTTGGTCTCATTAGAACCGGGACGTTGCAGACATCTTGTGGTTCAAGTTTCATCCAAATCGGTCCACATACGGAGAAGGAACTAGTGAAAACCAGTGCGTGAAAGCCAAATGTTCATTGCTCTGTAGTGGTTACAGACTGCAGTGTGTGTGTGTCTGTGTGCATGTGTGAGCGCTTGTGTGTGTGTGGCCTTACCTGCTTGACGTCGGCGGGACGTTCCATTTGATATCTTATTATTTTGCCTTTTTGTAAATATCAACGCATTCTGTTTGCATCCAACCCGCCGCCGTACACCTCCTGCTGCATTCGAGCCAGTCCTAACACACAAACTGCAGGAGTCGAAAATAGTCGAAAACATATTACGTGTCTGTGTCCTCACACATGGAGTTTGCTTGCAGCTCCAGAGCAACGGCTCTGAATCGTGTTTTATTTTAGTCCCGAAAGTTTAACAAGTTGATGAAATGTCTGTGAAGGAGATGCAGTGTTTAATCTGTTTAAATGGAACCGTGCTGTTAGGAACTTCCACACGGAGTGATTTACTTCCACAGGTGTCATCAGGACTCGGAGAACTCGCGCCATCGTGTCATTTCCTGAGTCGATGCTGCGTTCATTGGAAACTCAGAAAATTTTCCTTGTTTTAGACATAATGCTGATATAAAGAGGATTGACAGTACGAACTGATGGGGTCCAGTCCTCATAATAGTCCAGGCTGCAGGGCTGGAACCCTTGTTTTTGCTTGGATTTTTATGATTATTAATATTTGCATTTTTCGGGCTGAAAGTGTCTGAAACAGGGCAACCGCAGTACGCACAGACATGGTTAAGGCTTCGTTGGAACCGGGACGTTTCAGACATTTTGTTGTTTGAGTTTGATTGATATTGGTGTACATTTGGAGCAGAAATTTGTGAAAAACGATTGCAAATTTACCGGATGTTGAAGAACGTTGGCGTGACTTGATTCGTTTGAAGAGCGAGGACTTTTGTGACATCATCATCCGAAGTTATATAAGTCCAAGTTTCGTCATTTACGTCCAGCAACCTGCGCCCTGTGGACTGCATAGCGTTTGCTACACGTAGACAGACAAGCAGTGCCGATGCTGCCTTTATGAAACTCGGAAAACCGTAACTCACGCTACATTTCACAAAAACTCAAAGACTATTATTGGTTAGGAAGGCGTTCCAAGAACCTTTGGAGGAACTGTCGCTTTCTTTTGTGTCTTATTCAGAGCGACCCTTGATCATGACAGGTCTTCCTCAGTGCGACCCAACCAAGTCACATTAATAAATGGGATATTTTCTTTTGTTGTTTTGTGCAGATGTTTCGACCAACTTTTCAATACCACAATTATCTGACATACACTACTCACAAAAAGTTAGGGATATTTGGCTTTCGGGTGAAATTTATGGAAAATATAAAAAGTTCACGCTACAGTGATATTATATCATGAAAGTAGGGTATTTAAGTAGAAGCATGCAATGGTGATTTCCTCATCTCAAACAATTTATTGAAACAAAAGCCAACAACAGCGGTGGGTTTACCACAACAAAAAATGTCAGTGTCTCAATAACTTGTCATGTGCCCTTCAGGATCAATTACAGCTTGACAATGACGTCTCATGCTGTTCACAAGTCGACTTATTGTCTGCTGCGGCATGGCCCCCCACTCTTCTTGAAGGGCGGCCCCTCAGGTCATTGAGGTTCTGGGGCACAGAGTTACGAGCCTTTACACAGCGACTTAGCTGATCCCATGGGATTCAGGTCTGGAGAAAGTGCAGGCCACTCCATTTAAGGTACCCCAGTCTTCAGCAGCCGTTCCCTAATGATGCCACATCCATGAGCTGGAGCATTGTCGTCCATGATGATGAACTTAGGCCTGTGTTGTTCATGCAGGGGCACAATGACTGGATTAATGTCTTCTTCTTCGTCTTCTTCTTCTTCTTCTTCTTCTTCTTATTATTATTATAATTAAAGGCTGTATCCCTATTGTTATTGCTCTGACGTTTTTATTTTTAATATTCTCAGTGTTTTTCAGGCTTAAAGTATCTTAACATAGCACATGGTTGAGGTCTCGTTAGAACTGGGACCTTCCAGACATCTTGTCGTTTGAGTTTGATCAATGTCAATCTACATGAATTAGTGCAAAAAATGTCGTAATTCTACCGGAAGTGGAAGAATGTTGAGGAGATTTGATTAGTTTCAGGAGTGGGCCGCTTTATGAAATCATCATCCAAAGTGTTATACAAATCCAGTCTTCGTCTCTCGGAACTCATTCGCATCCGTCGACTCGCAACGCGAAGACAGACAACTTGAGCCGATGCTGCGTTTAAAGGAAACTCTGAAAACTGACTCGCGCTGTATTTTACAAAACCCGGAAAACTATAAACGGTTCAGTGATAGGAGGATTTAAATGTATATTTAATACAACACAGTCAATTAATTCAATTATATAATTATAGGACCCAGAATCGCGATTGTGGCGCCTCCCCTTGCGGCTGCCTGCGCGAGCACCTTGTGTCGATTACGCACATTTTGGTATTTTTTAGTATTTATAGAGCTTATTGTGCGTAATCACCGGGTGTCATGACATTTCACTGCATATATGTATGAACGTATGTATATGTATGTGACAAATAATCTCTTGAACTTGAATTTGAACTTGAATGATGTTATTCAGGTAGTTTGGGCTTGTCACTGTACCATTCACAAAGTGTAGGGCAGCTCTGTGTTGACTAGACACACCTGCCCACACTGTAACACCACCACCACCAAAGGCTCGTCTGGTGACAACAGTGGCTGATGCATAGCACTCTTGTTGCCGTCTCCAACATCATTGGCGGCCATAATTTCTGCTCAACGTGAATCAACTTTCATCAGAGAACAGCACTGAGGCCACTGGTCCCTCGTCCAGCGTAAATGCTCCCTGGCCCGTGCAAGACGATGATGCCTGTGCCTGGTGGGTGGTCAGGTACCCTTGCAGGTCGTCTAGCACGCAGACCACGCTGATGTAAACTGTTTTGAATGGGCTGACGTGACACTTGGGTGCCTCTCACCTCCCTTAAATGTGCCTGGAGTTGAGTGGCATTCATCATCCTGTTCCGCAGGGCACTGTTCACAAGGAAGCGCTCATCAGTGTGGGATGTGGCCAAAGGACGTCCACTTCTATGCCTTTCTGTGACTCTTCCAGTCTCTCTGTTGCAACCTGCTGATGACACTCTGTGACACTCTAAGCTCAGTGCCCTCTGAGAACATCCTGTTTGAAGCCTCGCAATGGCGAGGTACTGTTGATCAGTTGTTAGGTGTCGTCTTGGTCTCGTGACGTCAAAACCTGAACTGCATGATGAAGAGGACTGTTTCCAGTCCAATACCAATTCTAATTGAACCAGGAAATGTATTTGTCGATTCATGGATCAAACACCTGTTGTGAATTTTGCCGTTCAGCTCCTTGTTAGAGAACAGCAAGTTGTGCAAAAAGTACTGAAACATTGAACAGTTGGACATGTGCATTCAAACGTTTAGAGAAGGTCAAATTAAGTTCACCTGTAAAGGTTATAGTACATTTTGGGTTCATCCTGAAATTTCACCCGAAAGCCAAATATCCCTAACTTTTTGTGAGTAGTGTATGTTGTTATCATTCCTCCAAAAGTACCACTCAGCTCCATTTTGCCAGGAAAAAAAAAAAACATGTTTGATTTAAATATGTTCATCTGGTCGGTTGGGGCGCTTGGGGCGGTGCTGGAGTGGCGGAGCCCGGTGGGGAGCATGGGGGTTCTCCACTGTGGTCCCTCCCGTGCGGTCCCCACACTCAAAACATTTCATTGTCCCGCATGCGGGAAACAAGTCATTAACTTCAGATTTTGGATTTGTAATCAGATATGAAATGATGGAATGATAGACGGATATTCCTGTCTATTTACACGCCACCTTATGGAACTTCAGCGGGCGTCACATTGCGCTGGAAAAGGGGCGAAAATCAGCAGGTCACCCCGGCTGTCGTGTTCACATCAGAGCCGATCGGAGCTGGAGCCGATGAAAACCTGTGTCTATTGCAGGGTCATTTGACCTCGTACTGAAACCCGGGCGTTACCTTTCCCACTAATGACAAATGACGGATGTTAGCGCCTGTTACTGGGTTTTTGGCGCAGTGGGAAAGGGCTTAGAGACAGACAGCTTGAGCCGGGGTTGCGTTTAAAGGAAACAGTGAAAACTAACACGTACTGCATTTTACAGAACATGTGACGCAAACAGCCAATCGTACCACAGGAGCACCGGTGCTTCCTCCGATCCCTCCCCGGCTGCGATGCTCTCCGGCCCGCAGGGCGCAGTGGGGATGAGGCCCCCCAGAGCTGATGCAGTGGGTCTTCCTCAATTGCCAATTTGAGCTCGAAACTCGCCCTCCTCCCAACCTGAGCCTGGTGCGTCCCCCTTCCCCGCGAAAGGAGAGCGATTAAAGAAAGAATCAGCGATTTTAAGTGACGTCTGACATGGCCCGAGAGAGTCCCTAGGTCCACTCCAAACGTCCCTGCATATAATCCCAGAGTGCAGATTGAGGAACCTCGGATTACGGACCCCTGGAACCTCGGAAACCTGTAATATGTACCAAACATGACTAAACTGCCTGCAGATATATTTATTAGGATTGTTTATCATTTTCCTTGGCACTTTTCGGGCTGAAAGTGTCCGAAACAGGACACCGACACGGTTAAGATGACATAGAACTGGGACGCCGCAGACGTCTCGTGGTTCAAGTTTCATCCAAATCGGAGAAATCCACACGCGGAGCAGAAATTCGTGGAAAAACCGACAAAATTTGAACGGAAGTAGCCAAACTTTGGGTAGTGGAGCAAGATGAGTTTGTGGAGCACTAATATTAATGTATTAAAGTGTTGTCATGCGTAACCTCGCAGGATGATAATATGATAAAACAGAGAGGCCACACCTCACAGGTCAGAAGACATCCATATTTCTGTTGCTCTCACCATAAATACCTATCTGGAAATCATCTCGGTGATTGTGTTTGAATAAGATCCAATGATCGTCTTGACAGCAACTTACACCTTTCAGCTGAAATGTTCATTTGATTGCTCGCTGAGAGCAATCCATTGTCAGTCTTCAATATCATATCTCTCAATGTCAGTATCAATAAACATTTTAAATGTAAAAGAACAGATTACTGTCATCATGGTTTATGCCAATTTATAATTACCATCCATACATTATAAACATATCTTTATCCGTCTGGCTTATACCATGAAATTGCATTTAAAGTGGAAATCCAGAAAAAATAACCAGGTCACTTTCTTTTCACGAGTGTTTGCCTCCTTCTGATTGGTCGTTTAGTGGGGATTTTGTATCACCTTAAGGCGCTGTTCTTTTTTTGGAAAATGATCATCTATATCAACAGTTTACTGCCCACAACTAGCTACGCGCCTGATCGGCGCATTCTTGCCGGGAAAGGAGGACCCCGCCACCAACAATGGAAACGGCACGGGCACATGCATAACGCGAAATACGTTGAAGGGCTGTTTCTTAACAAGTGACAGCTATATAAAGTACACAATTTGAGATTACCACTTTAATCTCTTCACTTCGAACATATATGTTTATGTTTGCATTGCTCCAGAGCAATAGACCGTGAGGCTTGTTTCTCAAGCTTGCCATTAAAACTGACTCTCTCTCTCTCTCTCTCTCTCCCTCCTTCCAGACAGTCTTCCATGATGAGTGCAAGTTCAAGGAGAGCCTACTGCCCAACAACTACAACGCCTACGAGTCCCTGGCGTACCGCGGCTCCTACATCGCGCTCAGCAAGCACGGCCGCGTGAAGCGGGGCAACCGGGCAACCACTGCAATGACTGTGACGCACTTCCTCCCCCGAATATGACGAGCAAAAAGAAAACACCTAAAAAACAAAACTGGCAATAACAAAGAACTTATTTGCACATTATGGATTATTTCCCAGGTAACATAGATATAAACACACACACACACACACACACACACATACACAACATAACAATACAACGCAGACTGCATCAGAAAGAAGCCACTACACAGTATATATTAGTATTTATTGAACTTTATATGTATATTTGGGTAGCTTACTTTGTATTAGAACTGAGGGAAATGCCTTTGCTGCTTTCACGATTTAAGTTGTTTTGATATTCAAATTCGATTTTTTTTTTTATCGGTGCTTCCCATTGGTCGGCTGTTGGTTGGCGTCGTTGTCCTTATCAGTGGAATGAAACAGAGATGTTTGATTACCTCAATGTACCATATCTGAAGAAGAGGAATGAAGAAGATGAAGATGCATGACATTTTTACAGAGAAGATTGCCTGTTTACTCCTGGTTTGATATTTATTATTATTATTGTTATTATTATTGTCCGTCCATTATCGTCACTGTAGGGGGGCGACTTACAGCACTTGGAAACATGGCGACGGGGTTTTTCTTGCTTTGGTGTGAGGCAACGATGCCTCAGATTCCTGCTCCCCCCCCCCCCCCCCCACCACTCGAGTCCGAAATAGGAACAAAACGCAAGTCATCGCTCCCAAGGACACCTCCCCTCAGTCGTCAGCCCAATTCCTGGAGGGCCACGAGTGTCTCCGGGTTTATTTTCTCTTCCTAATTGCTTGGATTAGCGAGTCTCGGGACTCTTTGCCTGAAGGGCGCCCGGCGGAAAACTCCTGTTCATGTCAAGAAATGAAAAAAAAAGATTTGATTTGATTTGGAACTTTGTTACAGCTACAATGTCCAAGGGAGCTTTGACAATCCCAGTTCCGTAGCTCCAGGGTCCGGTCAGAACGACGCGCGTGCGTGCGTGTCCACATGTGTGTATGTATCGCGTGTGTGTGTGTGTGTGTGTGTGTGTGTGTGTGTGTGTGTGTGTGTGTGTGTGTGTGTGTGTGTGTGTGTGTGTGTGTGTGTGTGTGTGTGTGTGTGTGTGTGTGTGTGTGTGTGTGTGTAAACGCTCTTGTCGCGGTGTTGCCGGAGGTTGAAGTTGTGATGTCGTAGCCGTTCGTCCACGATGGAGACGTCGAAAGGTCGATCGATCCTGGGTCTCTGCTCCAGGGGAAACGCTGGGATTCGGAATCGGCCTTTTTTGGATGTGGCGGAATATACCTACTCAACGACTCACGCAGATGTCTATTTTCATTTCTGTATTTTAAACTGGCGAGGACTATTGCAAAAACGCATCGTATTTAATTTCGCACCAAAAGCGGAGATGGTGAAGCTAAACTAAATTCTATCGGTTTTCGTATTGCGTCAAATATCTAGATATTCTGATTTTATCTGTATTATTTGCTGAGTAATGGCACTGTTTGCTAAGTTTGCGTTCCTGGAATTTGTGGACGTTTCTTCGATCGACCAGCTCTTCGATCGACTGTCTGATGACGAAGATGACTGATGATGATTACTCTCACTGGCCACTGAGTTATAGTTTGAGTTTTGTCACATAAATGGTTCTGTAAATTAGGTTGATTCAGGCTTCATTCATGCGGCGTACGATACTTGAATTCAACAACTACTGCTTTGAAACACACACTCCACAGTGGAGATGATTGAGGAAGAGGAGGAAGAGGAGGAGTGGAGTAACTAGAGAGGAGAGGACTTATGTGGGGACTGTGCATGTGGCATCCATTGTTTGCTCAACTGGCTCAGGATGTCGACAATGTGAGGGAAATACCGGAGTATCACACACAATATGCCCCTTCGCTCAGTGGGGCACCTTTAGAAAACAAAACTAGATGGATGGACGGATGTTCGAAATAGAGCCTTGGGATTCCATCTGAACAATTTTGGTCTCAGACCAGTGCTTTTCCCAGTCCGGTCTCTTTGAGTCTGGGAGTGTAAACGGCCCATCCCAGTGACTTCTACGCCTTCCCTCTGCTTTTGGCTTTCAATGCACTGGACCGGACACATTTTTAAGGGCAATACTGATGGGAAAAATGAGTTTCTCCAGTGTACATGAGCAGCCAAGCGATTCAGGAATTCTCTCATAATTCTGGGCCAGTCACAAGGGTTTGATCGTTTTTTTAAATCACAGGGGAAACAGTTCAGACGGTTATAAAGATTGAAATGTAGGCTCAGTAGCACTGGCTTGTTGATATGTCACTGTAGGCAATGGATGCTGTGGATATACTGTAATTCATCATGGTTTACCTCATGGACTTTCTTATTTATTTTCACTGAGAGAATATGTCTCGTAGCCTCTTAAGATCCAACCTTTTTTTTGGCAGAGATGGCAACACAAATGTGCAATATTTGGTTAGATGCAGCCTTGCATTTGTCAGCGTGTGGGCGTGGCCATCGTGGGGTTTTATCATTGGACCCATTTTCCTTGGGGTCAGGACCAGCATGGCACCAGGGATCCATTTCCTTCGAAGGAGATTTGGTTCTCGGTTACGTCGGATTGGGTCATGTAGCAAAAGACTGTCAAATACTGTATAATCACAACACTTCCAGTACACTTTTTGGTATGTGAATGGTTTGCTTTCTTCTGGTGGACTAGAGAACTGTAACAATAACTCACGGAAACTGTGAAACTGAACACTGAATACCCCTGCGATGCCTGATTTAAGGTGATATTTGGGGATGTTGACATTGTGAAAGTTAACGCTGGTTATCCACTATACCAATGAGCACCTGTAGCTTTTTGATTTCTACCTATGGTGACAACGACTAGTTGCTAGAATGAGACTGTTAGTGTGGCACCTATATAAAAAAGCCAATATTCAAACATATTGACACTAAAATTGCAAATGGGGATAATTCATGATTAAGATTAATATACATCATCCGTCATGTTTTTTTATTTTATTTTATTTTTTATGGTATTTATATATTTGCTGGCTTGGTTCTACCTGTGCAACTGTTTGAAACTCCCAGGTTCACAGGCACCTTTGTGTTTTATCTCTCACTTTTCTATTCTCTTCTCTCACTTTTCTATTCCTGCACTGAGGGGCGTGTGCTTCCGCTGAGTCCCCCTCCTCCTTTTTTAACATATTACCTCACCTCCTGCCTTAGTTCTGATTTATTGAGATGATTGTAAATTAGTTTGAAACGACAAACTTCTCCAATCATTTGTTTCTGAAGTAAAATTTTAAAAGATGACGATGATGAGGAGGAGTAAGTGAAATACTATATAATATAATAAATGGTTTTCCTTTATTTTTGTACGTATGTGCTGTGCACAGCAGTCAACTGTATTCCTGAAATGAAAATAAAAGATGTTTTGTAAAAAAAAAAGCTGTTTTGTTTCTTCTTAAGTGTAGACTCAAGCAAAGTTGCTAAGTTTAAAGGTCTTTATAAGTCTCTCTCGGTTAAATGCAATCTGGGCTTTATTATTGGCATGGGAAACAAACATTATTTTACACTGAATAAGCAAATGGAAAAATATAATACAATAAGTGAATGTGAACTACACAGTGCTAAACATTGCACTTCTAAAGACAATACACAGTTAATATTTGCCAACTACAAAAGAACATTACATTTCAAAAGGTTCCAGTTCGAATGCATCTCTGGCGTCCTCTTGTGGCCAAACCGAGCACCTGCACCCACACAGCGTATGGACGGATAGGGGCAGAGATGGGTGTGTTTATTTCACAATAGGGCCCAGAGAGAGAGAGAGAGAGAGAGAGAGGGCTCAAAATACCAATTTATATAATCTTTCAGTGGTGTACACAGAGCATTTTAGGGGCATTATTTTGAACACCCGAGACACCATTTCCAGCATATCTAGAGCACCCAGATTAAAAACCGTACACCCAGATTGCACAGAGCACATAGTGACCTTGACCGGGTTGTTCCTCTCAGTGGACAGCAGCATACGATCTGGGAGTCCTCTATCTTAAGGGCAATTTAGAGGGCACTACACAATGTTTCCTCTATCGTAGGGGCACTCTAGAGGGCACTTTATAACGTTTTCTTCATCCTAGGGGCTGGGGCCCTTTTCTGAGAGGAAGTTTTGAAACACCTCGGAGTTGACTGTTAGTGTAGAGATGGTGTTTTACGGAAAGCTAGAGACCTGTTAATGCCAAACTTCACGTGGCATTTCAGGTCTGTGACAGAAAGCTTCACCTTTTGTAGAGTGTAGGGTTGACGCTAGTTCAAATTGAAGTCTTATTGTTAGACAGTGAACTTCATTCAGACACAAATCACCTATCAAACACTATCAACTATGTGTCATAGTAGGTAGTCGTGTTTTTCATCGTCTAGACACACATGACCAATCATTTGCTTATCTCATCTATACTCTCATCGTCTACAACAGCAGTCAACTCTTAGATCTCCCCCTGCCAAACCGACAGCAGCGGGATTTGTTGTTGTTGCAGCCCGGCTTCCAGGGCGGTGAGGGAGTTGAACCGGCCGCCCGCCATCTGCGGATGTGAAGCAACACCATCACCCCAGCGGGTCTCCTTCAAGCGCAACCGCGGAATCCAGGCGCTTTCAAACATGCCCTCGGGGTGTTACTTTTCAAAAAGCTTGCTCGACATCAAACCCTGAACTCCCCAAAGCTGAAGTCCTCATGGTCCAGCAGCTTATGTCTTCGAGCTGATGACTCTGGTCCAGCAGCTTATGTCTTCGAGCTGATGACTCTGACTGAGCTTGGTCATCTCCTCCAATCATCTGATTAAAGAAACCTCCATTCTGATGAATCGAGACTTGAAGAACCAACGTTATAGAGTTAACAGGAACCACCCTGGCCTTCAATGGGTTCTGAGCATGTTTAGTAGAACAGAGAAAACCCACCTCCCCTGGAAAAACTGTGAGTGGTACTGTTTTAGTAAATGAGTTAGCTGGTTTATCGACCCCCTGTTTAAATAGACCTGTTGGACTTTCTCCTCCTCCTCTACTCACTGCCCTGTCCACAGCTCCAGCGCTTGTCCTTCACTCTGGTAAGCGCAGCATCTCAAGTGACCATGCTGTTTTTTCCCTTCGCTCTGATTCTGGCCACCTTCCCCTTGAATGTACCGGTGGATTGTACGACCGCCGTCCCTGAGATTGAACACTTTCCACCGCGACCAGCCCAGCACCGCAGGAGATCCACCACCACCGGACGTTTCCCTCCGAAGCTGAAGGGGAGAAAAGGCATCAACCAAGACTCTCTAGGTAGGATTCAACATTTCTTTTTCCCATGCCTTGTTTACTCCAACATGGTTATTTATCCAGAGCTCAATCTTTTGTTTTATTTAGACTCATTTACCCACAATTTCCCTATTTCTGACAGTGTATCAAACCCTGTTTATTTTCAGTTTTTTTACCGGTGAGAGCAAAGACTGCCAACTTTGTGTCAATATTTGATTTGAGAGGGAAGCAGTTCCTGTGCAGGGATTCAAAAGCAGAATGGCAGCACGGCCCTGTGAGTATTCTGCGGATGTAGTTCATAGGAATACGCTTCATTTGAATCACTTGAGTTTATACTCATTCGTTTCCCGCCTCTCCCCTACCCAAACAGAGAAGAAGGAATATGGCAGACTGTCTCTTCAGGGACATTCGTCAAGGCCTGGAGCTCCAAGGGGACACCTTGTACTACTGGCTGCCACTGGAGGAGGCTGCTGGTCTTACTGGCCTTACTGGTCGTCCAGAGTCGCCCAAAAGCTTCCTGGCCGTGTTAGAGAGGCTCCGGGACCCCCTGGTGAGCAGGCAGAGGAGGTCTGAGTCCCGTCCTGGTCCTGATCCCGTGGAACAGGACCCCCAGCTGTCTGAGCAAGACCAGGCCGGCGCCGTTTCCAAGGAGACGATCACGTCCTGCGACGACCCCTTGGAGGTGTTGCATTCCAGTGGGCCAGTCAGCCCCATCAAGACCAACACCGCAGAGCGGGCAGAGCAAGAATAAGAAACTGGAGAGTTATTAACTTCAAATTAAATAAATGAATAGGTAAATATTTTTATTCAAGCATCACATTTTCTTGCTTCTGTGGACTGTGCCAAATCGGTGAGGCACATAGAACGACTTGCAAGCGATCCAAAACAAGGGGTCGTCTTGGCTTGTTACCCAAAGTAAGCGAAACATTATATAGATGATAGCTATGAATAATACTGCTATTATCGTATGTACACTTGTATGTATATATCATATGTATATATATGTACATTTGTATGTTCACCCTTAAAGGATGGGTGCGCTGTTTTTAAACCCAGGCCTTGTTAAAACGTTGGTTCCCATCATTTAGAACTGTTCGTGGAACGCTTTACTATTAAGAAACATACTCCTCTGCTGCAGCTTCTCATTACATGTAATACAGCCCAAGTTTTCTGGGTTTTATTGCCCCCAAAAATATAAGAGACTGGAAACAGGAAGTTGTGTCGCTTCCTACTACTGTTGGCTATGTAGTAGCCAACATTAAACCACGGAATTGCAAAAAGTAAAATGTAATATTACTGTTGCTTAAAACATAAAAAGAAACCCAATAAGACACGTGTGATGATAATGCGAGTTTCATGTTTAATAAGCGATACAACTTCCTGTTTCTAGTGTCATACTCTTTAAAGGGGAGTGGGGGGGGGGGCTTCATTATTTTTTTTTAAGGCCCATTGGACTGCAAAAGCTGTAGCAGAGTGGTTCTCAAAGATTCTCAGTGAGTCTTTTTCTAGGAACGGATATAAAAGACGGGACTCAAGATTTTCACAAGGCCTGTGTTGAAAAACGGCAAACCTATCCTTTAAATATCATTAGTTAATCCCGTAACAATATACTTGTCACAAATAGACAATGTGTGCCTTCAAAGTCAGTTTGTGTGTGTGTGTGTGTGTGTGTGTGTGTGTGTGTGTGTGTGTGCGTGTGTGTGTGTGTGTGTGTGTGTGTGTGTGTGTGTGCGTGTGCACGCGCGTGTGTGTGTGTGTGTGCGTGTGTGTGTGTGTGTGTGTGTGTGTGTGTGTGTGTGTGTGTGTGTGTGTGTGTGTGTGTGTGTGTGTGTGTGTGTGTGCATGCTCGTGTCCTGACGTGAGTAGCCATGCCATGGAGTAGCCCTGGTAGTTATGCAAGTTTGTTGATGCACTTTGAAATATTTGCACTGGGATGGTGGACTACTTCACAGAACGTTGGACTTTCTTTTTGGGGATAAAAGCTTGATGAATGCCTAAATCTGTAACAGTACATTTCAGAGATAAATCATGAGCATTTTTAAGTGGGCTTCCCAAAAAATACTTGTTTCCATATCAGTAACACGCAGTCTCTCAGAGGGTATTATGTCATTGTTCTTTATCGTATTGCGGGTTATGCAGGACCCTCTGTTTGAGTTATGGTGGAGGGAGTGTTTGGAAACATTCAACGTTATTCTAATCTTTTGGGAGAAGCAGGGTCCCACCTGTGTCCCTTTGCCCTTTGACGTCTTTGGCCAGTTAAATTTTAAGCTGATGTGTTGCTGGGCGAGGTAGAGCAATATTTCTCTTGCATCTGCAAAATGTATAAACTGTCAATAATTATCCATATTTGTCTAGAAATTGGAGAAATTTGTAGGATTTGTAGTTATGGATGACTTCACTATTTATTACTATTGTCAAGCTTTACAGAAACACGTGTAAGTGCGTATGCAAATCATTTATATGAAATATTAATAACCATGGCAAGCATGATTCAAAGATTGTCAGGTCATCATTTTATCCAATAATTTTGATTTGTTTAACCGTTCTGTGTTGCTGTTAAGTTCTGCTCAGTTATTTTCTCCTGTACCAAGGGTTTTCATTTGACAAGAAGAAGTCGCTGCTGTTTTTACATTTTATTTTTACTGCAATAATTCATCTGTTGTTTTCATCTGTTTATATCACAGATAAACTGTGTCAGGTGCCGGACACCGATAGCTACAACACAAATATTTATTTATTGGAGAAAATAAAATACATAATGACTTATAGGCTACTGTACTTATTCTTAATGCCTGTTCTGCAAGTTAATAGTTGATAAAAGTGTACTAAAAAAGTAAATAAAACATGAAATATACCCATAATACAACTTTGTTACAACTTCTACCCTTTATGCTGGTGTTTCAACTTGTCTCCTTAAAGAATCAACTTTCTAGTCACTAAAAAATAACAGAACAATGACATGTTTGTATACAACTGTACCATGGTAGCTGGTATCATCAAACATTTTATGCTAACTTTATAGTGCAGGAAGTGACTGAATATGGCTGGACCATTATCAAAGCAAAACTGTATGGACATATTCATTCATGTATTTTTCTACATAGTGACAATTTGATTCAATATTCTACCAATAATCAAGTTTAAATGAAACTCTAACAGTGGGTGTAGGAGTTGGCAAGTTGTTTTAAAAGATCTTAGATCAATCAGGTCGGGCGGTACCTCGAGTCTAGAGAGAAGCTACGATGTGGGCCATAGGACATAAAACTCACATTTCATTCAAAAAGCAAGGTATTATCTGATGCTATTTTGTGTAAAAAAAAATTCAGGTTAATGTTGTGGCAATGTTGTTCCGCACGCCACCCAAGTGGCGTTTTCTGGGCCCTCCGGCAGAGAGACAGAAGACAAACACCAGTAGACACCAGTTCAATTGGAAATGAGGCTAGCTGGAATTAGCCCAGGAGCAGATCAAACATGTCACGACAGGGCTCCTAGCCTGAGTGAGTGTGAGGATGGGGGTTTTAACCTGCTGCTCATTAGCCCAACCAACGAGCAACAGGCATGCAGCCACCCTGACCCAATCACCTAGATCCAGGTCAGGTGTGGCTGCTCAAACCATCCCATCCCCACACCACAAATGTGCAGGCAGCCCGTCATTATCGCAACTAACCCTCGGAGAGGGTCATTAGGTCTTGTATCATTATGAAGGGGGTTATTTTGCGGTAATGACTGGCTGGCTGCACATTATCCTGATTATCACACGGCTACTTACTAAATAAAATAACACACTGAGACGGAATATCGATTTTTAATTATTTTATAATTAGTAAGCCTAGTGTAAGAGCTTTTGCTAAGAAAATTAGTCCAAGACGACACTAAGTGAAACAAGGGACATGAAACCAACAGTCATTATTAACAGACAGTGGCCATTATTCATAAATAACTGACGGTTGTTTACCGCCCATTGACTAATCAGAATTAAGTTTTTAAGTATTCCATAGACCTGCGTAATAACTTTAGTTTTTAATGCACCATTAACATGTATTAATAACAGTCCTTATTTATCAAACACATTTTCCATCACTGACTTTGTACTACTGACTGCTACTGAGTGTATAGAAGTAACCTTTTCTTTATCAGCGTAAAACTAAGCAGAACAACAATGTTCTTTTTTTTTTTTTAGGTACACTGAGTTAAAATGGTTATGTAAGCAGTAAAAATAAAGCCTGGAAAAAGCACAATTTTGTCTTTAAGTACAAAATACTGTATACAGCTACTCCTCACTTAACGACCAAGTTCCATTCCTAGGACCAGGTCGTTAAGCGAATTGGTCAATAAGCGAGGACCCGTGTTATTTCACGGTAAGGGGGCGTACATGAGATGTATACAATGTATATAGTATATATAGATTATATAGTGTATATAGTATATATAGTGTATATATAGTATATAAAGTGAATATAGTGTATATATAGTGTATATATTATATATAGTGTATTGAGTATATATAGTATATTTACATTTTACATTTACATTTAGTCATTTAGCAGACGCTTTTATCCAAAGCGACTTACAAGGGAGAATAACATTCAAGCTACAGTATATATAGTGTATATCGTATATATAGTATATATATATAGTGTATATAGTATATATAGTATATTGAGTATAGTGTATATAGTATATATAGTATTTAGTGTATATAGTATACATATTATATATAGTTTATATATAGTGTATATAGCATATATAGGGTATATATCATGTACATAGTATAGTGTATATATTGTATATAGTAAATACAGTATATATAGTTTATACAGTGTATATAGTATATATAATTTAAATAGTGTATATAATGTGCATACACTGTAGTATATATAGTGTATATTTTGTACTGTATATATTGTATATAATATATATAGCATATGTAGTGTATATAGTATATATAATTTATACAGTATATATATAGTGTATATACTATATATAGTGTGTATAGTGTATAGTATATAAAGGGTGATGCGCGATGAGATGCTTGACGCTGAGATGCCGTGCACGCAGCACGCACACTGTGGTATTGCACGCAGTGTACAACACAGACTGGTCAGAGAGCTGGTCGTAAGTCCAAACAGTCGTTAAACAGGTAGGTTGTGAAGTGAGGACTACCTGTATAAGCACCTGGACGGTACATGTCGAATAAAGGTGAAATAACGTAAATGTGCATGTGTCCGTGTTCACCAAAGTGTTAACTCACAACAACCAGTCACTGATTTCCAGAAAAATCAACACTGGAGTGGAGTTCTGTTCTCAATATAACTCTGACAGGATAAATATAGAAGAGAAACTCATTAGAGGAAAACCGCCCGCACATTTACAGCAATGAACAGCCAAGAGTTACAAAAGGGACGTCTAACGGAGTTCATCATTTACGATAAAGCGTTTAAAATGATCATCATCACAGACGGTTTTAAAGTGTACAAAATAATGAGACAAAAACATATTTAAGTTTCATCTTCATTTCAAGTTTCACATCTATTTTTTTCCTCAATGATGTTTTTTTTTTTACTGTATTCATGTGTCTTTGGGGTTTGTGATCCAAATTCCCCCTGGTGGGCGTGGGACAATCAACTTGAAAGCCACTGGTATGGTCTTACTGTCAACTTTATCATTTAAATTTCTTAATTTGTGACCATATATGATCACTCTGAAGACATGACATATATGGTGTTTAATAAATCCAAAGTAAAAAAAATCATTTCCAATGAATAACTTGTCCTCCGTCCTGATTGGCCAGTAGCGGCAACCAGCGGTCAGTTATTTGTGAATAACAACCGCTGTCTGTTAATAATGACTGTTGTCCCAGGCAACCGCTTCCCCGCCTGGATTCACATCCTTCGTATCTGACATGTTGATGCAAACACTAGCTAGCACCAATATCTTGTGACGTTGCATAGATACTACGGAACGGAAGACTTGAGACGTATGCGGATATCTGCAATTTCACATTAATAAAAGTAAATGGAGGGAGAAGCTTGGTTCGAGGGTGAATAGTTTGCTACGTTTTTGGACTATTTTTCTTAGCAGAAGCTCTTAAACTACTCTGGTTATGAAACTATTTCAAATCAAGATGCACTCTTTTATTTGGTAAGTAGCCGTGTAATAAGTGGGATAATGTGCAGCCAGTCAATCATTATCACAAAATAACGACCAGGGTGCTGATGACTCTGTTGGGGTTTTTTTTTCGCGATAGTGACCGGCTGGTTGCATTTGGTTGCATCCATTACTTATAAATCACTGTTTATTCATCACATTTAAATTCATTATTTATTGTGGAGATGAGCGGCACAAAACACACAAAGCCGTACAAACGCTTTGGGAAAACAAACGGGAAACTCTATTACAGTGTTGAAAACTTTTTTTTTTGTCTTCTGTCTTTTTTTGTCTCCATTCGATTCTCTCCGACCCTACGCCTCAACGTGCTCTGCTCTGTGGACGAACACACAGTCCACCCCGTAGGCGGCGAGCCTTCCGTCCCCTTCTTTCCTCGCCGTCAAGATGAACCTGCAGACGCCCGTGTTGGGGCACAGGGACAACATGTGCGCCCGGTCCGAGCCGGGCGGCGGGGCACACCGCAGCTCCTCCACGAAATACCGCAGCGCGACGCGTATGAACGCCCCGTGGCCCACCACCAGGGCGTGGACGGGGACTCCCCTCACCCCGTCGTCCGCTCTCCCCTCCGTGGGAGAGGTCTCGGCCTCGCCCCGGCCTCCCTCGCGCCAGTGGTCGGCCTCGATCCGACGCAGCATGCGCTCTAGGAACTCTGTGACCCGCTGCCTGACCTAAAGAAAAGAAACAAAAATAAACTTTAACTGAACACAACATGTACCTGCTCAGAATCTTTTATTTTATTAACATCCAACACCATAAGGACATAAAGTGATACCCTGCAAGTGGAAAAATACAGCTTGACGCTCTTCCGTTACGCCCTGCAGCCCAAACAGGATTACACCGGTTGGATCCTAGACTAACAAACCCTTTAACTAGATTTAAGAATGCCGAGCGACAGGAAGCCCTTTTTGGCCCCTACGTGGTCCTCTGATGTTCTATGTCACATGTCTACGTCCCTCCATTTCTGCAATATCATCCCTGGGCGGCACGTAGGTCACGTAACCCGCTGGATCGCATTGGGAGGGTGAAGCCGTGGGCCAAGTTCCATCAGATGAAGCCAAGCTGGTTGACTCTGGAATGGAACATCCCGTGTTCCGACACCGCCACACGCACGCACACACACACACACACACACATACAAATACACACATACAAATACACACATACACACACACACGCACACACACACACACACAACTATGTGGTGACTTTTTAATCGGAGGCAGTGACGAACATTCTGTGGTGGGGTGACGGTGGAAGAACATGCACTTTGATCCACCTCACTTTCAGAGAAAGGGTTGATGCATTAGAAGTCGAATTTAAATAAATGTTGCCAGACTGCAGCCTGCTGCACTACTTTACATCTTCTCATGGACTGCAGGTCAAACGGTAGGTTCCTCTGCACTGACACCTAGTGGTCAATAGAGCAAACTGCCGATTGACGCCGCATGGATCAGCGTAATTCAGCTGGTTCTGTTGGGGCCGGATTTTCAACCGGCAATTGTCATTGTCCTGAGTGTAACTACACTGGCTCAACAAAGACCAAGGAAATGCCAAACCACCTTCATACTCACTACAGATGACCTTCAATTGAACACATTTCTAGATGTTCATTTCTGAAATGAATGCAACTGCAGTTCATTGCTAACCTTAAAATGTATTCAAAGGTCCAGTCTGTGTAAATATGAGGGCGGCATTTGGCCAAATGGGGGCCACGCGTACCAGTTGAATAGGCCTGTGATATGTGGTAAAGATTTAATGTCATATAGTACAAAACAGTAAAGTTGGAGCAACTATATGCAAAGCATCAATTATAGCATATCAACATTGAATATTACAGATTCATTACTTAAGAAAATTGAAGTTAAATGCTCAAGTAAAAATACAATTATGTTAAATGTTGAGTTAAATAAGTGAAATATCCATACCACACAATTTATACTATCTATAAACTAGAATTCATTTTGGCACCAATAATTAGGTAATAGGTCACAGCCTTTCGAAAGTACATCCAGTGTACTGTAATAAATACCAAGCAATGCTCTGATGGGCTTTTAGTGAAGTATAGTCTTACTGCGGTTTGTGTGCTGAAATGTTAGCAGCTAAAAAAAAATTCAGCCTACAACAGTTTCCGCTCGCGAAGCTATTTTGGGAGATAGCGTTTTTTCTAAAGATAGAATGAACTTGGGGGGGTGGAGGTAGTTATATCAGTGAATTTTACCAAAGTGATAAAAATATACTTTAGTAAACTTAATATATTAAGTATACGTTTATGTATTCACAATTAATAAACTAAAGTTGTGTTAAATGGAAACAACTTAAGATGTACTTGGTGTGTTAGAAGTTGTCCTTAAGATGTGCTTAAATACATAAAATACATTTTTATATATGTATACAATTGAATTAATTTCTTTATTATTTCTTTAAGTATACTAAAGTACAGTTTAAGTTAGGTTACCATTTAATATAATATAATATATAATATTATATATTTAATATTTAATACACAGCACAATAATGTATGACAGTCTAAAAGCTGCCCTTTAAATTTGTACATAAGGTACCCAAAAAATAAACTTCAAGTATACTCACAAAAAAAGTACAAATTTGGCAGAAATTTACTTTTAACACACTTTATATACTAAAAGAAATTCTTTCACTATGGAAAAAAAAATGTTTACCCATACTTAGGTGGAGAAACGGAGACCCCTTGTGGCCGACTCCCCTACACCCCAGTTCACCTGCTGGTTGGTCTCTCCCCCCGGTGGAACGAAATCCAGCCACGACAGACCGGCTGCCTGGGCCATGTCCTTGAAATCCTTCACCTTGAGCCCCTCGGCAATTCCAAAACTCTGGAAAGTCACAATTTGGTTATTGAATATGAATATGGAACGGTAGGTCATTAAACGACTGGGATGGATATGGATCACTCATCCTGTAAGTCTCAGTATAGATTGACTGGATCTGTGTGCGCGCGCGCGCACACACACACACACACACACACACACACACACACACACACACACATACGCGTCACTCACCTTCTCCTTCAGTAAAGAGTCACAAACCATTTCTTGGCCGGAGCAACTGATGTTGCATTTCATGATGGTCTCAGCGGTCTGGAACAACACACCGTGATTCCCATTACAGATGATTGCTTAAATGATGTGTTCTCAGCTTGAAATTGAGAAAATAAAATCCACATTTTAAGGTGCGAGAACCTATAAAAATATAGGTTTAACAAGTTACTGCAACTAGTTGATCCAATGACTCCAATCCAATGATTTATTTTTGAGTGCCTACAGTACACACACAAAATGCATTAGAACAAGCATAAGAGCTTAAAAAAACATTATTTGTATATATGTATTCATTTCACATTATAAAAGCTAAAGATTATTTATCATAACACAAACCGAAAACAAAACAATATTTCGTCCTCCATCTCGCCCTCTCTTGTCCGTCTATCACACTGTGTATGTTCTGTCTTCAGTTAATATATGCGTTACGAGTGAGTGAATTACGAATACGAGTTTTAAATATGCGTCATTGTGCGATAAGTAATAAAAGCACCACTAAAGGTAAAAAGGTATATTCCGTTTGCAAACCGAGGCGTCCCACCTGCCGAGCTCGCAGCATGTCACTGACGAAGACGTTGGTGAAAGTGACGTCTTTGAGGTAGCGGCCGACGGCCTCTGCCTGCCGCAGACCTGTCTCGGATAGGGGAGAATCTATGGCCTGGCCTGGAGCAGGGGAGGGGATAAACAGACATATAGGAATTAGAATGACTTTAATCAACCAAGTGAATTTACATATACAAGGAATTCATCATAGTAAAGGATTGGTGCATTTCTCTACAGGCAATTAGCACAAAAAAAAACAGATAAATAAAACATGAACTAAAAATTAAATACAAATAAAAAAATGCCAAATATGCACAAATAGCTGAAAAATATAAAAATAATATACAGCATTTACAAAGTGTGATTCTATGCACAGTAGGGCTGGGTATTGTTTAAAAATGTATTATACCAGTACCAATACCAGTACCTTAAAGTGATACCGTTACTCTTGGAGTACTTCATTCGATACATTTTTTCTACTATACCCATCATGTGAGTGGAAGCTTTGCCTAAAATGTCACCACTCCTCCCCATGCAAATGATTTTTACACAAATACATTTTCAAAGTGTTCAATTTATTGAAATATTTATAAAACAACGGTACAAAACTGTAAAATTAAATATTTGGGCGGTGTCATTTTTTACAAATCGCCAGTACAGGAGGAATGATATGACATAACTATGACAGGAAGAGGCCATGTGCCCAATTGCTGTTCCAGTTTTCCTGGACCTCATTAACTTACTTAACTGTTTTTTTGATACATGTTGTTGTCCGATGTTTGTTTTTCCAGGTACACGTTGTTGCTTGTTTCTATGTTTATGTTTTTCCGTGTACATGTTGTTGTTTGGTTCTATGTTTATCTGTCTCACCTGTGGTGATTCTCCCCCTCTTGGAGTAGTCATTAGTTGTTTATTGACCCAAACATGGTAAAATAGTTCACCAGAGAGGGGGATTGGTGGTGGTTCTCTATAACCAAAAACTGTGCTCTTGTCATCCTACAGCTCGTCCACAGGACAGAGTCATTGCAGCAGTTCTTGTCTATTAAAGAATGAATAAAGAGTTGCATTGCAGGTTGAGAACTTGAACTCCACTTGCAGACTAACTCTATCCTAGATGGAATGGCGTACAAGTACTCTGTGTTGTAAGCCCAGCATGCTGACAGCACAGGTCGAAAACAACAACAACAACAACAACAACAACAACAACAACAACAAAAAAACAGTATTTTTTTTTCTAGATCCGGGTACAAAAAGGATTGAATACAGGTATTGTTTGACTGGAGAAGTTTAGATACTATTTGGTATTGGGTTATTTCGGTTGATACCTTAAAGGTATTGAGTACCGATACCCAGCCCTAATGCACAGGATAAATTATTGGTATGGGTATATAGGATATACATTTTTCATCATTGCTGTGTTAGCTTTTATTTAACTTATTACACTTTCTACAGTGTTATTGCAGGTTTATTATTGCACAAAAAAAATAAACAAAAGGGATGCGGTCCAAGAGTGTAAGGTAATAATTACACAATGGTAATTCGTATATGTAATATATGTAATGCCTTTGCCTTTGTAAATTGAAATGCTCTCAATAATAGAAATATATAAATACAATAATAAAATAAGATAAATAACATATATCACAGTCACCACACGTACCTTGCAGCAGGCCGTCTTTATTATACTGCGTTTCACCACTGTCGGAAACAGTTGAACAGAGTGGTCACTATATCAATAATATTCATGAATACTACACTTTATTTCAAACAAAATATCTCAAGTATTTACTGTACTTCATTTCTAACACAGTTGGATTACTTTAGTTGTTTTGTTGATTTTTTTTGGAGAGAAAAAATACCAGGATCAGGATTTATATGAATACATTTTAAAAGTAAGCCAAAGCAAAATAAATATATAGAATAAAATAAATCAGGGACTGAATCTCTCAAACTGCTCATCAGTCCGGACTCCACACACACTATTTTAATTGCAAATCATAACCTGGATACACATGATACAAAGAAATAGACCAGGACCTTATGCTGTATTATAGGTTCAACTCTTTCAGTATCACTGGACAGGACAAAAGTACTTTTACTTTGAATTCTTTAAGTACATTTAAGTACTTAAATGGACATGTCAACGTGGTACTTTGGCTTTCACTGGAGTCGTTTTGAGTCAGAGTACTTGTACTTTCACAGTGTTTATTCTGAATGAGGAACTGTGACCTTTGCAGCTCAACCTGGATGTGATTCAAGTTTCAGTCCGCAGAACTACACCGCATCTATTTTGATCTAACGTACCACAACTTCATTCGCAGTTGCATTCGCTGCATTATGTAGTTGATTATACAATATTTTACTATGTTGGACAAAAGTGAAATATTGCACGCCACGCTGCTCTACGGTATTATGTCAGCGTAGCTGTCAAGCAAAAGTCCGATGAACCTTCTGCTTCCGTCGAAATCCAGACAGTTAGGGGAGACGTTAGAGGAGACAAAACCATTATTATACTCCATGGCAATTAAACACCCGTTTCGCACTCATGTAATCACTCGAAAAGAAACACGAGGAAACAGGCTGGAAATTCAACTTACTGCCGCACGACGGTCAAACCGAATGTAAGCAGTGCCATTGTTGGGGGGGGACGGAACCACGGTCAGGGAGAGTTGGTTTCCAGTCGGACGGGTTTACAGGTGGCGCTTCGGGAAAACCTCTATTTCCGCTTACACATGTAAACATGAAAGTCACGTACACACGTAAACACAAACACACAACGACGCGGTGAGTTTTTTTTAATTCGGAGGCAGTGACGAGCACCGTGGCGGTGCAACAACGTGCACGTTGATCTTCGTCATATTTTGTCACGTATATGTAAATGTGTCACACGGTAGGATGAGGTGAAGCTTTATTATTTCTTTATAAATGAAATTAGGCTTTAGAAATTAGCGGTGCAAGCCAAGAAAGGGATAAGAAGTAAGATGGAGGTGGAAAAAAATACCTCAATACACAAATAAATAATAATGATAATAATAATAATAATAATAATAATAATGATAATATATATATATTAACTAGTAGTGACCAGTTATGCCAAAGTAAGCAGTAGCAGCAGTGCAGTACAATAATGTAGAATTCTTTATTGTCATTTTTTATATTTCTATATCATATTATCATTTTTATACAGCTCTCATTCGTAAAAATGGGTATGCGACAAAAATGTACTATCTCGGGTCAGTAGGCATTGCCACTCTGTTTGCACAAACTGAAAGTAGAAAGCGACATTATCTTTTAATTATTTGCGTTATTGGGGGGAAAGAATAGTGTTCCATGGGTGTATGAGAGGCATGTGTATGCCCACTAACACATGCCTCTGATAAGCGATAAGGTAACATGAATAGGCTATGTTGCCCACATGAAAGGTTCAAGAGTTCAAGAGGTTCAAGAGGTTTATTTGTCACATACATATACTGTACATAATTTCATTCATATATGCAGCAAATGCTGTGAATATTTGATCGGGCTCCGTCAAATGTTGAGACAAACAAAACATCTAAAAAAAAGTGCTCTTCCAGTACTAAAGGTACTGGACAAACAACCTCGGCTTATTGATTGGTCTTTGGGTCCGGCTCAATGCTTATACCGCATTCCATTGAAGTGGGAAGTTTGAAATCAGACCTCCTACTTGGAAAAGTGCAAAGGAAGGGCCATTAAAGTCTTAATTTTGGGGCAGATTGCTCAGGCCTGAGTTTGCTGAGATAACAGATCTGGCATACGTAACAGCAGCATGGAAGCACCACGGCAAGCAAATTTCCCTTTATATTGGCTTTTATTTGTGTAAGCTACTCTGTGGTTGTTGTTACGTAATGTTAACACAAGTTTTGTAGCTTGTAGAATTCACAAGATTTGCCAAACAAACACACATTTACTGTGGAGCGTCCATGGTTTCCCAATCGGAGGCAATATAACACATTTAGCTCGAAGTGGGAACAACCAACCTGGAATTACCGATTTCCGACTTTCAATGGAATGTAGCGTTATGGGTTGGGCGCAACCAACTCTAACAATGCAGGGGTAAGTTTGAAAAAAATGTATTTGCTTTAGATTGAAAAAGACAAAAAGTAACGTTATCATGTTTTATTACACTTAATATTTTTAATTCATCATGATCTTATTTGGAGGCTGTTGTATTGGTCAGTTTTGATTATTAGGGGATTTATAATCCTCCATCCTCCCAGCCCCTTGTGCCACCTGTCATTGTGACGCAATAGTTCCAGAATGCATCCAGCATGTACAGTACGCACATTTGTGAATAACTGGGTGTTAAACCACTTGCATACAACCTGATTCTGGGTCAGGGTGTCGTAAGTAGCAGAGCAGCTTTGTGCTTGCGATCTATTAAAAGTCAGCCCTCGATCCAAGCTTTTGTCTTCGTCGCGAGCTACTATAAGGCAGTTTGCCCAGTCTTTCCAAAATTAAGTCGTATATGAGTAGTTTACACCTTGTTAAATCACAAGAAGGCGATGTTGACTACTCATATATAATATGCATTATTTATATATGTATTTATTTATTACCTATTTATTACCTATACCACATTTTTAAGCCTTTAATAATCTTATGCTTTTAGGCTTAATTATTTTCCTTCCTATCTGCTTGCGCCTGCCGTTAACAGTATAATATTCGATCGATAGAAGAGAACACTGCTCTGAGCTGTAAATTAATATAAAAAAAGTAATAATAACACTTTATGAATCCCTGTGGCAAAATCACCCTTTTTGAGACATCTGAATCTACAAACATGGATAAAGATGTCAGAAACAGAATGGTATATAAGAGGGAAAAGAGTTTTAAGGAAGAATTGACTGTTGAGGTTGAAGTCTGTGGAGAGGAAAATGTGACAATGATGCAATTGCTTATAGAAATCAATAAACAGTGTGGCAGTGTCATTGGCTGTAGGTTCCGATCTCCAAAGAAATATGAAATAATGATGGAAGACGAAGACAGCAAGAATAAACTTACTGACGGCATCAAAGTTAAAAATAGTATAATCATGGTCAGGGATATAAGAAACAATGAACTGGTGGTATCGTTCCAAAATCTCCCAACATATATAACCGATGGACAAATTCTGGAGCAACTGCAAGGCTGGCGAGTTAAACCGATCTCTCTCATTAAAAGAAGTGTGTGGCCGGGTACAGACGTAGCTGATGGAACAAGGTTCCTCAAAGTGAAATTGAATGACCCTGACACAGTTCTGCCGCATTCAGTAAAGTTTGAGACTCTGGAGGGAAGTGAATATTTCCGGGTGACTCACAACAGACAGGTGAATGTGTGCAGGCTGTGTGTTCAGCCTGGGCACATTGTACGGGACTGCCCCGAGTTCACATGCCACAAGTGTGGAAAACAAGGACACTATGATCGGGAGTGCACAGCGAAACAGTGTAAAAGTTGTGGCCGGAGCCGTGAAAAGTGTCGCTTTAACCGAGAGAATGTGAGTGCAAAGCTGTTGAACAGTAAAGGAAAAGCCAACATGCCACCCCTGAAGTCTGATCGAGGACACGGCAGGATAGCAGAAGACAGTACACAACCTCTGAAGCCTGATGTACAAGAGGGGAGGAGAGGAGAAGACACTGTGCCACGCCTGGAGTCCGATGGAGGAGGGGGGAAGCGCAGGGAGGAGCAGCCAGAAGCAAGAGTGTCCCCACAGACGGAGGGAGACTCTGGGTTTGGAGAAGACATGGTGCCTGAATCATGTAGCCTCCAAGCAAATGCCTTTGACGTCCTGACTGAGGACGAAGCTGGTGAGCAGAATATTCCGGTGCATTGTTTCTGTATGTATTATGCTATCGGGGGAGTACCTCAGGAGGTAGAGTGGGTCATCTAGTTGTCCAAAGGTTGCAGGTTCACTTCACGGGCTAGTGTGCTGTTGTGTCCTTGAGCAAGATACTTTGTTCCTGATGGCTGCGCCCATCAGTGTATGAATAATTGTAAGTTGCTTTGGATAAAAGCGTCTGCTAAATGATGATGTAATGATTATGCAAAGCATGTTCAATGACAGTCATTCAAAAGGTGATGAAATCATTGGTTGAATTTTTTTTTTAAATTTTACCCAAACTAGTATAGTTAGTGAGTTGGATTAAATATTGGTAACATTTTGCTAATATTTGTGCAGCTACTGTACCTCCTGCGACGGTGGTGCAGGAGGTAGAGTGGGTCGTGCAGTAATCAGAGGGTCCCTGGTTCGATCCCCCGTTCCTCCTGGCAGCACGTCGAAGTGTCCTTGAGCAAGAACCCTAAAAGTGCTCTCGATGAGCTGGTGTGCACCTTGCATGGTTGTCGCTGCCATCAATGTATGAATGTGTGTTTGAATGGGTGAATGTCAGGCGTAAAGTGCTTTGAGGGGTCGCAAGACTGTAAAAGCGCCATTAAAAAATGCAGTCCATTTAAGCTGGTTTGACTCAGCTAAAGGATTACATATCTACCTGTGTTTTTACCCATCCAAACAATTTAATATGCAGTTAAATAGTTGTAGAGGATGTAAGAGGGCAGGTGACAATAGGAAAATGTAACAGCTGTTACATATATAAGCTGGCATGTTTTTATTACACAATCTTCTGTTTGATGCACCTGATTTTGTTGAAGGCTCGATAGTTTTCACTCACACTGATTTTATGTCTTTATTTCAAGATGGATCAGATCAAGATCAAGATGCTGGAAATGTTTCAGTGAGGAGAGGGCTCAAAAGGTTCAGAGAAATGGACCAAGGAAAGGACGAACACATGACACTCAAGCGCAAGGACCACAGTGGGCACAGGGCCCATGTGGATGACACCTCTGCTGCTCTGCAAAAATGTTCTTGCAAGATTACGGCCATAGATGGTTGCAATGTGGAAGCGCATGTGAGCTCCAGCTCCCCTCCTTCCCATCTGAAGCCTGAGCAATTAGAGCACCTAAAGAATTTAATAGAGAAACGTTTGGACGGGTCTAAGCAAGCACTTGACCTGAACAACCTTGGAACAGACCCAGCTCTGGTGTCCCAGAACATTGAACTTTCCCTAAACAGCACCGCACATGCTCAAACTGTGTTCAAAATCATTGAGGAGAATATTCCTGGGCTGGAATGTTTGAACCTCAGCAGCAACTGCATCCATAAACCGGATGGCTTGTCCAATCTGGTCAGCAACGTGCCCTGCTTGAAGATCCTCGACCTCTCCGACAATGATTTCAAGTTAGAGCAGCAACTGGACACAATAAAGGGCCTGAAGCTGGTGGAGCTGTGGCTGGACAGGAACCCTCTAAGAGACCTCTTTAAGGACCAGGCCTCCTACATAACTGCTGTGCAGCAGAGATTCCCTCAGCTCCTCAAATTGGATGGCCATGATCTCCCCCCGTACATGGTTGTTAGTGGGGAAGTGTCTGAGGCCACCCACCCCTACAAGGAAAAACTTGATATCTCCGCTGAAACCAGGGCTCTCATCATACGCTTCCTGAACCAGTCAGTTTCTTAAGTTATGCCAAAACATGCTACATACCAGCGTCTGTCATCGTAAAGAGCAATTTTACCAGTTTTAATTTTAATCATCACATTGCATTTCACTCTGTTTCAGGTACTACAGCATATACGATTCAGGGGACAGACAGTCTCTTCTGGATTTCTATGATGATGAAGCTATATTCATTGTGAAGACAGACGCCATGAGTGAAAATTATACAAAGTGGTTCAACAAGAGTAAGCGGTCGGATGTGGTGTCCATCTTGAAGGATCTTCCTAAAACTCGTCACGACCCCACCTCATTCACTGTCGACGTAAAGACCGACACAAATAAGTTACTCTTGTTCAAGGTGACTGGGGTGTTTCAGGAAGTGGAAAGTAAAGCACCAGACTCGACCAAGGCCTTCTCTCGGCACTTCGTCTCGGTCCCCACCGATAATTCTAGTGTTCGCATCATCAGTGATCTGCTAACCATCCGCACGGCAACAGTGGAGGAAATCTGTGGAGTGTTTGGGGGTCATGCTTCCCCTCCCACGTCTAGCACCGTGCCGCCCCACCTGACCACACGACAGCAGGAGATGCTGACTGCCTTCTCCCAGCAGTCAGGGATGAGCCTTCAGTGGTCCCTGCAGTGTCTAGAGGAGAATCAGTGGGACTTTAACAGGGCTGCACAAATTTTCACCAATTTAAAAACACAAGGCATGATCCCTGACACTGCATTTTCACAGTGATGATGATGAATATGGGCAATACTCACAATGCATTGCTAAATCTAGTGATTGAGCTCGCACCCTTTTTCATGGAAAAGGACCACAATAAACCACAAACCGACAGCTGCCATTGAGTGCAAAATGGAAACAATGATGTATAAGAAGAGAATATAATTTACATTAACAGTAAGCGATTGTGTAGTTATTTTGCTGATCATCTTACTCAAATTTACCTTATGTCGAGATCAGACTACACAATATTTTTGTCTTTCACAATGGTCACCATGTCAGTTTAGGAGATCATAGTGCCATAAATTCTCACTGTGTCTTGGTCAGGAGACTGACAAAGCTACAAGCGTGACCCTGACAATCATTGTTGCGCGAGTTCATAGGTCGCAGGGGGGAGAGGTGAGTTCATAGGTCACAGGGGGGAGAGGTGAGTTCATAGGTCGTCGGGGGGTAGGGTCAGGGAACTGCCAACAAACATGGCTACAGAAGCGCTATGCGTGATGCTGGCTGTCTTGTGTTCTGGAAAGAAAAGAAAGAAAAAGTGATTGTGGACCAGCAAATCGTTTGGACACTCGGAAATGGACCTACAATCTGTTCGGTTTTGTTTTCCATCTCCCCATCTCCCTGTGTTTCCTGGACGGACTCGGTTCCCTTTCCTGATGGAGCCAGGACAGCCCCTGTCCCCGAACTGGCTGGGAGCACAGGGCTAAACATTATTCAGAATCGTCATCATTCAGGAACGTCATCGGACCTTCGCGGGTGCAATAGGACATTTTTCAGACCATTGGGGTTTGGGAATAATGGGGTGTTGAAACAATGGGCAGTCTCCGCAGCAACAGCAGCATCCCTCTTTCTCTTTGTCATTTTAACATAAAGGTATGTGCGCCAGAGAGCACTCTGTCATCCTATTGGTCAACATCAAGGAACGCGTTGTAGGAGTTGTCAGAGTAGGCAGGAAAATACAAATAAATCTGACATGCTAGACCAGGCCTGGCCAACCCGCGGCTCGCGAGCCTCATGCGGCTCTTTGGCTGGTTTCATGCGGCTCTTTCACATGACAAGCGTCAAAAACTCAGAAAAAAAAAAGCGCAGCCATTCATTCCCTATTGTGATTATAAAATCGCTATGATATATCACTCGTTTTCCACCGCGGATCACTTCCTCATTTACTCAAAGCGAACAGCAGCAGGAGTCATGTCCCATTTACGCCTGTTTTATTAGTCCAAATGCCGCGTTTACACCAAAAGCGCCTCCATACAAAGTCAACGCGGCATTAGGACTAATAAAACACCAAATAAGATTCAAAAAAATTTGGAAGTTTATTTTCAACACTATTGACATGGTTAGTAGTCAACATATAAGATGGATCGGCCGGTGAATTGCGTTGTGTATCGAACATCTCCGATGGAGAACTGTGAAGGCTGGAGGGGTGTGTGTGTGTGTGTGTGTGTGTGTGTGTGTGTGTGTGTGTGTGTGTGTGTGTGTGTGTGTGTGTGTGTGTGTGTGTGTGTGTGTGTGTGTGTGTGTGTGTGTGTGTCGCGACTCGCGAGCTGCAGGAGGAGGACCGACTGAAAGCTGCTTTAAGGGAAGGGACCATTGAGTTCTGGAGAAGTGTGCCAATGGAAAAATGCCCCAATGTCAAACGGGCTGCGCTTAAGATACTGTCAATGACACCCATGTGAAAGAATTGCTTCGAGTGGCAACAACGGAATTCAAGCCAGATTTGAAGAGCATTGTTCAAGACAAGGAATGCCAGAAGTCCCACTAAGCAACATGCATAGTAAGAGAAAAACGCTATTGTTAATTATTATATTTTTGTTTGTGGACGCAGTACTTTCAGTACTTACAGTACTTACTTTTTTTTTTTCAAAAATGTGGCCAGGACTCCGGAACACCTAGTCCCAGGTATATGTGGATGGCCAAAGCATCAGATCGTGTATGGTAGGCAAGAGCCAAAACTGATTCTTAAAGGTTAGGGTTTAAGGGACACTATTGAATAAATTGACCCAACATGAAAAAAATACATCCTTATCATTAAACCCGAAGTCCAATTCCTCCCTCTATGAATAAATAAACAGTACTTTTTGAACTGAGAGTTTGTGTGTGTGAGACAGTGCACACAATGTTATATTTTTGTTTGTGGACTTGGTTGAACTGAGAGTTTGTGTGTGTGAGACAGTGCACACAATGTTAATTGTTGAAAGTAACTGGCCTGTGGTCTAAGTACTCCTTCCATCCATCCATCTTCAACCGATTATCCTTAGTCGGGTCGCGGGGGCTAGGAGTCAATTTCTGTCATTATCATGTTGGTGTGTGACATTTACAATAAATCTGGCTGAGCAGAGGTCTGTGTGTGTGTGTGTGTGTGTGTGGAAGGGATGGGGTGATGTTCATGTGTGCCCATGTGTATGATGTGGCTCTTTGCAGTAACACAGTAAAAAAAGTGGCTCTTAGTCTCTGACTGGTTGGCCACCCCTGTGCTAGACCTTTCGGTGGTCACTGATTATGTCACACTACACGGTAAATACACCCGATCGTCATTACCGACATTCATATTCCGGCCGGACACGACAATCGGGTCAAAATCAGGCTGAATTTCTGTAGTCTGAACCCCGCATTAGCAGATGGTATCTGCTTATGCCGTGAGATGGAAAGCTATCAAAAGTATGGCAAGCTATAAGTAAGTCTAAGTGTCTTGTGGTGACATACATTAATCAGTTGGTGGTAATTGGTGGTTTCCACAACATTTTAAAACACCCAATTGTTATTTGTCATAGAGAAAGATTAGGATGTTGAATGCCTGATTCATCTGACCATGGCAAAAAAAGGACCTTTTTCTCAGGCAAACATGATGCTTCCAAGAGAGGATGCGAGTAAGTGAAATGCATCGGAACAGACCAGACCAAATGAATCAAATGCAGATACCTGGTTTAGCATAATGACTAAATTAACACATTGATTTTGTCCCTGCATCTCTATATTTAAATATTTTATTGTTGTGATTTTTTAGAGCTGTTTTACCTGAGATGGGCCTGTGAGGAGTTGTAACACCCGAGAAAGCAGGAAAGAAGTAGGAGAACCTAAAGACCACTTACAAGTTTTGATCTTTGTGAAGAACTATTTTTACCATTTGCTTTTACCTGCTCTTAAGAATCGATTTACAACTGACAGTTGTGAATGAAATTCTCCCAAGAATTATTTAGCGAATGCAAAGTCCCTAAGCCAAGCAATGCCTCCCAAGAATGATTTCATTCTTTCAAAATGATTCATAAAATGAAGTTTGCATCAGTCACATTCAAAATAAATTATGTCAAATTCCTAGATCTTTTTTTGCCTTGCACTTTCATTTTGTCCTCGGTAATTATTTTCAGTTTGTGAGTTGTTTTTAGTCATCAGTCTTTCGATTGCTCACTCTTTTGCCGGAGTGACTCCCGACTCCCGACATTTAAAACATTTGTTCACTAAAAACAAATTGTTTGCAAGTCTTCTATCTATTAGTTGGCCATATTTAAAAGCAGTCATACATGTTACATAACATTTTTAGTGGTTAACAGTATAGTGGGTGTGCTGTGGGATTATTTCATTGAAAAAAGTGTGCCATGGCAGAAAAAAAAATTGTGAAACATGGGACTATATGAGAGCAGGTTGAGGGTTTTGTTTCAGAGATAATGATTAATGATATCTAGATTGTGTCTGATGTATAACCAAGGAATAGTTTTAACACACTACACTTTTGGGTTTTTATGGCAGTTTGCATCCTGCACTGTTTCATTTCCACCCTCCTCCTGCTATTTATCTGTAAACACTGCAACAACTGGCTTGTGAAATATTAAGATTTTTGTACCAAAATTTTCAAAAGAAAGAAAATTCTGACGAGAAATCCAGTCGTTGTGGTAACGACTAGGGGAATTTCCCATATAGACCTATCCCCATTAGCTGTGGCGTCTGGGATGGCAACTATCTTTGTGATGTCACAACTCTCCCCCATATACAGCTGAGCATTTTGAGCTGCTGTCAGTTTGTGCCAAAGAAAGATAACAGGGCAAGAAAGGTGAAAATAAATTAATTTCAATGGTGGATACGGTATAATTTGTGATGCGTGAGGAATGAGGAATTGGAGGAATGAAGAATTTTAAAAAGTTGTTTGGCCGCTGAAAATGGATTCAAACAAAGTGTTTCAAAGACGAAAACCTGAAATTCCTGTAATCGGACACAGAGCAACAAACAAGGACCAGCAAAGGTATAAGGATCACAATAAATGTCTTGAAATCAACAAAATCATCAGCCTTCTTGAAGATCCATTGACAGCTACTTTGAAGGAGAGGCACCTTTTCATACTAAAAAGACTGTTGAAGAGGTGCCAACATGGCTTTCTTTTAAGAGAGGTGACTGGCATTGCCAAAATTCTCAATATCTGTGCTGAAAGGGTGAAGGATGTTCCTGAATATGTCTCTGTGGTGTTCAACGCACTCAAAATCTGCAGGCTTCCGTTCTTGAAAGAAAAAGCATCTGATGAGCTGACCTATGCACAAGGTGTCAAAGAAATACTCAGTCAGATGGGGTGTTTGATGAGGATTTCCAATACTGAACTGAGACACGAAATATGTGATTTGATCAAATCATTCTACAGTTGTGTTGCTCCCGGACCATTGTTAGACGGCCTCCGGCCTACGAGCCCTAGATATAGGCTGCAGCTGCTGGAGCAGAGTGGTCTGGCTGAGACGATGGTCCTCTCCATGGCAGTACTGGAGAATCAGACCGCTGAGAGGCTTCAAGTCCTGCAGACGCTGCAAATCCTATCCAGCTCCTCCAATGTGAACTGTGGTTTAATACTGAACGCTCAGGGAGCAAAGACAATCTGCCTCCATATGAACGAGCCTGATTCCTCTGGACAAGTTCTGTTCCGCTCCTCTGAAATTCTGTGGAACTTGTTGGAAAGAGGCTGCAAAGAGGAGGTTACATCCCAGCTAAGCAGTATGGAGTGTATGGTAGCTTTGAAGGAAGCTTTTTTTCACCAGCTCTTTAATGACCTCCAACTCAGGAATGACATACTTGTGATCATAACTCTTATTGCTGAAAATCCTAAATGCCCACTCATTGAGAGTTTATTGACAAAGCAACTCATCCTTTTTGTCACATTTCCAGAGTTGAAAAGTGACAACCTGTTGATGCAAAACCTCAAGCTCAGCTACAGCAATGAAGACTTTGAAATGAAGAGGCTACTTCTAAATCTGGTAGTTTTCATGTCAAAGGACATATCTGCCCTGCAGCTTTTCAAAGAGGGGCGGGTAATGCTGGCTCTGCTCACATTAGTGAAGCCACCCAACATTTCTCAAGAGGGCCAATCTGGTGCTCGCCACTGGTCCTCCTCCCAGCAGGAGGAGCTCCAGCTGCAAGCTCTTTCCACACTGGCCACTGTAGTTCCTCTTATGCTGGATGACTACATGATGTGTCAGGGAAATACCTGTTTTGTGCAGCTCCTAGAGTGGTGCGCTGAACAAGATGCTTACTTTGGCCATGGTCACGGTTTCCATGGCACTGGGGGGAGGGGCAGTAAGAAGGCTCAGATGCGCTATTGTGTGAGGATGCTGAGATCCCTGGCGTCGCTTGCCAATGAGGCAATCAACCAAGACCTCTCTGATCAGGGAATCATCAGCCAGCTTCTAGAAATCTTGATGCAAATGGAGGAAGGTCTACTTAATGAAGAGGATACTGTCACCTTGGAAATAAAGTCTGACATGCAGTTGATCCTTTCAGCTTTGTGTGAGAAGGATCTGCGCAGAAAGGAACTGTTTGGATCTCAGGGAGTTGAAATGTGTGTGCACTTCCTGACACTGAGCACTGAAAAGTTCTACAGCGGCCTGGGACACAACAAACTTATTCTCTGCACAGTGGACTGTGTCTGGTCATGTATTGTGGGATGCTATACCACAGAAAGCTTATTTTTGCTCAAAGAGGGAGTGTTCCTTTTGCTTGACCTGCTCAGCTCCTGTCCCGAATGCATGCAGAGTGTCGTTCTTGCCACACTTCTAGATCTGTGTGACAACCCCAATACACTGTCCCACATTCTGACCTGGATGGATGACGAGGGCCAGACTGCCCCACACCTCCTGCTTCACCTCTGGAGAACAGAGGAAGTGAAGCTGGGAGTGTACAGGGACATGCATGGAAGGATTGCAGACCCCAAGAAGCCCCTGCTCAGTCGCTACCAGGAGGAAGCCTGTTCCCCTGCCAACAGCCCTAGCGCAGCAGTAATGGATGTGTCTGTGAACCTCCGTGCTAAAATATACTCCCTCTTCTGCAAGCTGGGCTTTCATGACCTTCCTGGATTGTCAACAGGCGATTTTGTCACTCTAAGCATTGTCAAGCGATATCTAGACTTCAAGGTTGGTGAGGTGTGGAACGAGATGATCAAGGAGTTGGCCCTGGACAATCTGAGGCCAGTCAGCCCCGACGCAGAGGCCCTGGAAACCATCTCCAAGGTGACAGAGGTCACAGCCAGGAGGGTCGAGGCAGAACAAACACGCATTCTTCAGCGCCAGGTGAAGGCAGACATTAGTGAAGAGAAGCTCATGTACACAGAGATAAGGTCCCATTCTGAGCAGCAGGAACTTGTGGCCAAGTCATGGGACCACTATGTTTCTCAGACATCGGATTACAAGATTCTAAAGGAAGCCAAGTTGCAGAGAGAAAAATCCATTGAATCGACTAGATCCAAACTTAAGTCTGCCAGTGGTACTCTTCACCGCACTGAGAACTTCTATGGGAAAGTGTTGACTCTGGGGGACACAACCACTTACCAGACTGCTTGGACCCTGGCTAACACCAAGCTGACCCTGGAGAGAGTACCGATCCATGGAGTGTCTCTGGAGGAAGTGCCCCCTTCAACACAGGACCCAGAATACTTTAGCACTGTCTTGGTCAAGTAAACCTTTTTAGTCTATACTTATATTTATTTATGAAATAAACTATCTTCAATAAACAAGTTTACACCAGAAGGCACATACGGTACCTACATATATACTGGATATATATATATCATGCATATATACACACACACAGGGCCAGCACACTTTTACAACAATATATTTCACATCTGACTTGGTGTTAAACTGAACGCATGAAACCCTTCGTCTTGCACCGTCGATGGATATGCCTGTGGCTGAAGGTGCAGTATGAGCTGCGTCCTCAACCTCCTCTCTACCACCACCCTCAGGCTGTAGTAATACTGTATAGAAATGAAAGCATTATAAACAAAGTAAAGTGACTTTTGAAGTTTATTTTTGAAGTAGAACACATAACAACACACAATTGGAACAGCCTGCTGCCTAGGGGTACAATATTACAGTTCAAGATATGTTATATATGTAGTTCATATGCATTTTGGAAATCGTAATCAGTTTCATAGACTTGTTGGTAGAATTAAAATTGTTTGCATAAAGGCAGTAATATATTGGTAAAAATTAATGTTTCTTTTTTGATCAATTTACTTTTATGTGGAAAGAACTTTGCCATGACTACTATCCTATCGTATAAATGTGTCTCTTGAACTGTGGTACTGAGGTAGAATCAACTTTTCACAGTAATAAAGTGCCAGTGTGCAAGTGCAATGCAGTTGCTGCTTGAGTAGGCTGACTGCCCTCCCTCATAAAGTCTTTGGCAAAACAATTACTATTCCACTCTATCACTGGATAGCCTAGCTTCTGCTGAATGTTAGGATATCAAACACTTGATTATAATGTAAAATATGACTACACTATGAGCCAAGATTGTAAAGCAGGCAAAAACGGGCCTTCCAGACAGAGGTCAGGTAGGCTGTTTTGTGAAATGTGTGAACACTTGTCGAACACTTCTAGGATCGCTTGTAAAAAATGTGATTGTTATTGTGAAACAAAGCCCTGATCAATCCAAGGCAATTTGTCTTGCAGAAATGTTCTGTACACAACAATGAGTACTTTAGGCTCCATTGGCTCAGTCATCCTATACATTTTGCAAAGTGTAACTGTAGGATATCTTTTTTATATTTTTTGGCTCTAAATAGGCCCGGTTTTCAGTCCCGAGATGTAAGAATATGCCCTTACATGTGTTATTACATATCAGTTTATGCACATACCTATCATGTGCAAGCATTGAAATAAGATATGGACATCCTTGTGTGAAGTCTGACACACTACCCGCACACACACACAAACGGGAAAAGTCAAATATAAGAAAGTTAAAAAAATATCAAGCTGCTATAGTGCCACACTCTTTAAAGCAGAAGTTTATTGAACAGAGATTGTGCAACAGACATTGAGGTACATGATGTGATTTATAGTGGAGGGTTGGGGGACTTGAAGAAAAACCTGTGCCATTGAAATGTCCAGATACCAGGCTAAACATAGTTGGTCTTTTGATAGGTTTATTCTGACCCATTGCGAGTATTTGGTGACTGTTAAAAAAAAAGCCACCGACACTCATTCCAGGCTGAAACTATCACATACGGAGCCCAGGACTCGCCAGCATTCAGCGTGATTTTGATGTATCAAGCAAGTAACTTTGGCCGTCACGGGAACTCCGAGAGTCCCTCCCTCACACTGTACAAGTCCGATGTAGCACCAACATGAGCACGCTTCTCCAGTGTGAACAACACCCGCTGAGAGTGTTTCCGTGTCATTACGCCCCCACCACCTCTCCACCCCCCTCTCCAAACACAGGGCGAGTCCAGGTGGGAGCCTCCGAGTATTTGCCGTTCCTCAGATCATTTGTCGACCGGAACAGACCACAGAGTCGTCCGCAACAAAGCAGATTTGTTTGTCGCTGTGTTTTTACTTTCCTCTCCACTGTACCATTCTCCGGTCCGATCCAGGCTCCCTAAACTGCAGAGGTATAGGTGAAGGATTTGTTTTGTTTATTGTCCAGTAAACCTGAGGTATAGGAAATACCACTGATGCAGAATGTGACTGAGAAAGGAGAGCAAAATAGATTAAAAAAGAAAAAAAAGAAGGGGGGGGGGCATGCTATCTAAGCAAACCATCAAACTGTACAAAGAACATTTCCAGTCGAATACTCATTTCATGTTCTTCTATGACCATCTACTTCGTTTTTCTGAATGTATCTCTTAAGCAGTAAAATAATTATATTATAGTACAAATGTTTATAAAATAGCAGCACACTCAAGTGACATCACAACTAGGTAATGTTATTTTTCTGTATATAAGAAATGAAACAAAAATCATAGCTTTTAGCAGCGCAACATAGACAACATTAACTCAATAAAAATATTGACACTTTTTTTTTTTCTCGATGTCTTCACACCCTCTCCTCGGTCTCCTCTCACTTTGGAATACAGTATCTCTAAAACCTCAGAACACCTCTGGCATGTCGTGGATCTGGTCACCCCCGTAAAACAACACAAATCCAAAGGTGGTCTCAATACACAACACAGGCAACAGAAAATGGCAGGAAAGTACAATTTTCAACTTTTTTACGTTCGGGAGAGAGAGCTCACATGGCGAACAGAGGCACAATAAAGGGGTTACATTGGTCGTTCGAATGTTTTGGTGTGAGCCACTACAATGCCGTGTTTTTTTTTTTGTTTTCTTCTTTTAGCGCGAAAGCTCCTCTGAGATTCGTTCCTGGACACCATTTCACTCAGCGTTACATTAGAATCCTTGAAATTGCTTCTTCAGTCTTCATTTGTGCCCTTGGCAAAGCCATCGTGGCCTCGTGAAAAACGCCAAAGTTCAAAAAAATTAAAGTTACCTTTAAAGCCAACTGTGCTGTGTAAAGACAACGTATCTGTCACTTGTTTTGTGCTCATATCTGCAGCAACCTCTTTGGGGATAGAGGCATTGACAGATGCTTAATGTATACTACAGAAGGCTACAACAACATTGAAATATAAGGCAGCGACATTTCTCTGGCCAATCACTTAATTACTTCAAAACAACCGCAAAGATAGATTTGAACTAAGGCACGTGATGATCCCCCCGCCCCCCCCGGGTGTTTAAATGAAAAGATAATTCCCCCTTGGAACGTGCAAAAAAAAGATGACTACCTTTTGTTTTTTTTTATATTATTCATTGCCTTTGATTTTTTTTTTTTTTCTGTTGCCGTGGTGCAGATGAAAAATGGAAAGAAAAATTCAAGTAACACAAATATTTCTTAACTTGTCAACCAAAAGAAAATAAAACAAGACAAAAATCCATCCATCTGTGAACATGGTACTATAAGTAGGAATCGTCCAATTTGCATTGGCAGTATGTATTCGTTCACATGAAACAAAATGGCCGGACTCCCCCCTCCAATTTGCCCTAACTGATCAGGAATGTTTATCAATGGGAATGTCCCCTCGTCATAAGTCGTGATAAATCTTTAGTTCGATTCTGCTTGACGTGGTAACATCTGATGATTGGGAAACCAGCCCTAAGAAGCAAACCAAAGAAAAGGCCAACAAGGAAATATTAAACATTCATCCACCTCCAATTGCCCACCACCATGTTTCCATTTCATTTGTCTCTTGAGGAGCATGTTTTCAAAGTGCTTTGCCATTGAAATCATTTAGGGGAGCTCAGACAACCCCATGTTTGACTCTGCATTGATAGCATAGTATCTTCCTGTACTACTCTACTCCCCCCCCCCCCACGGACGACAACGACAACAAGAAAGTCCATCTTCAAATGACGATCTGGCAGCGTCTTAGTTCCTTGTTTGTGTTCCGTTTAGAAACCCAGAACTCATTCCGCTTGGACTTTGCCGCGTCACAGTCGACATCCAATAAGAGAAATTACCGTTGATTCCATCCAGCCAAACATGCCGATATCCAAGTTTCAATATGTGGCCAAAGAGCAAATTATTATTATTTTTTTTCATTTTTGTTCAACAATCCAGCCACTGGCCATATACCATCCCATCATCCTACACGGCAGTGTGCCCCTGAACGGCTCAACCTCTTCGACCTGCCATCTGGTGCTGCACGCCCATGTCCCATGGTCCCAGCCACACCCCTTTCCTTCGCTCTTAGTCCCGGTTTTGTTTGCACACCACACCCTGTTACCTCACCGGTCACACGGAGGGGTCCAACCTCCTCCACTCTTTGAAGAAAAAGGTATCGCAGTATTTCCTGTCTCGGCCTTCCCTCTTTGTTTTCAGATGCAGCGTTAAACTGTGCGTGGTGTGGAAGGGTTAGCTCTCCTCGACCTACGACCTATTCCCTTCCACTTCTGTCCTGCCTTAAAGCAGCTTTAAAGCCCATTCAAAGCCCCATAGAGTGACAATATCTATAAATTTGGCAATGTTTAATTGGAAGGCCGGCAGTGATAAAATAGAAAGCCCCTTCTAACCCATTCGACAAAAATGGTTTGAAAAATGCTCCTGGAAAAATAACGGGATCCACGCTCTTTCTCATTCTCCTTTTTTCTATCTCATAAGCTCCATAGACATTACTCTCAGCCACTCGTTCATCACGGTACGCTGTCGACTTGTGAGGGCAGTGATATAGTGTGGATGCCCTGTTAAAAACGACGGACAAAGTATCTGGAGCCTCAGCTCCTTCTGTACTGTTAAGATAGAATTGTACGTCTACGACTGGACTTAGACGCTTGCTCAAGTGCTTTATGCCTTGGAACGCACACTGCTGATATGGACGCAGGATCACATATGGCAGTCAAACCACACATAGCCACCATGCATGTGAATACACACACACACACACACACACACACACACACACACAGTTGCGCAGAGTACCCACGCAAACTCCCACAATCGCAACAAGCAGCCTGACAAAGGAAGCTTATTGATCTCTATCTGAATTCAAAAAATGTTTTTCCTAATAATAATAATAGTTATTATTATTATTATCATCCCATTGAATCTCTAGATGTGGGACTGTCTATCTCTTAAGGTTTTCGATGCTCCATCACATGGCGAGGCAAAGCCATTTTTGAGAGCCTAAACATGAGTCTTGTCCACCCGACATGGTATAGTGATAATACTCATTAAAACAGAGAAAATGAAAACTTTTTGCTCTGTTTGTGATCCCATATATGTCATTTTTTTGAATGTTTCCCCGTCTCTATTTGTAAAAGTCAAGCTATGTTTTAAAGATATAACTTAATGATCACACAATCATAACAGAATGCAACATATGATTGGATTCCCTTCTGTATATCCAAGGCATCACAGAGCTTCTCATCGTGTTGAATTCATAGCTTTGAGAATAGAATATTTTTTTTTTGTATTTCTAAAAACAGCTTTGATTTCAATGTACACGGGCAAACGTTTTCGTATTGGAAAAATAGGAACCTACAAAAAAAAAAAAACTAGCAAGCGTATTCGTCTCTCTTTCAAGGCTTGTTTGTTTTTTTTCAATGGTTTTTTTGTTGTTGTTGTTTTGTCATTTTTTTTTTTTCTTCTTTCCAAAAAAAATAAAAAATAAAAAATAAAAACCCCAAAGATCTTTTGATGATTTTTCTTTCTTTCTTTCTTTTCTTTTCTTTTTTTTCCTTTTTCTTGAGGATCCGGGCGCCGATCATCCGTGGTGCCCCCTGGCGGTTCATAAGTTGACATCGCGGACGTCCGTCGGGGTGGACGACTGGTCCAACTCGTCCACGCCCTTGTTGCTGGGCCCCCCTCTCTGCGTCTGCTGCTGCCGCTGCTGCTGCTGCTGGCGTCCCTCGCGCAGGCTGCTCATCAGCTTGCGCTCGATCTGCTCCTGGCACGCCTTCAGAACGTCCTGCAAGGGCAACAAGGAAAGGAAGGTGCAGGCTCGGTCAAGTGAGTCAAACATTACTTGCGCGGGCAAACTGGGCCGCGTGGACATCAGCTGAGTCTCATAGGCCTTCGACAGGTGGGGTCGGAATGAAACAACGAGCCGGGAACTGACTTTCCCTGTCATCATTACAAGCGACATACAAGACAACGGCGATATATCTCAAAGTGAAGCCGGTGAGCGGCAAACACAGGCCCCTTGTGTGGCTCCATGGGGGCCCCTTGGGGGAGGAGGAGGAAGAGGGGGGGGGGGGGGTTTAAGTGACGATTACCCTCCACCCCACGGCTCCAGGATCCAGCCAAGGCTGAGCACAGACGAGGACCAGGCCCAAGCATGACATCAGCCCACCGGAGCCGTGCACGCAACACCAACCCCTACAATGTATGTGGCCGTGTGCCCACACACACAAAACACAACAACACACATCGTATGTGGGCATTCTTGTATGCATGCATGCACACATTCCTCACACATGCATGTGCACACAAAAAGGCCGTCCTTCATCCCACCATCCACCCGTTCCAACAACGCCGGTTGTCTTGACAAAAAAAACACACCCCCACACGCACACACACACACACACACACTCACACAGACACACACACACACACAGGTAGTACTAAAGCTATGTTAATTACATCCACCTCCTGTGGGAACACAACGGTGGTGCTTTTTTAACGAGAGCCAGTCTGTGTGTGCCTGCCTTCCTGCCTGCCTGTAGGGGATTCATCTGAGACCCGGCCGGCTCGCCTTTCACCATCAAAGGCCGCCGCCGCGACCTGAGAATTCTCATGGGAGGGAAGCCTCTCAATGGTGCTGAGCCCTCATATCCTCTCCTGATGGAGGGTTGACAGAGGGGACAGCCCAGCGAAACAAGAAGGGGGTGGGGGAGAGAGAGAGAGAACTGACTGAGAAGGAAGTGGGGAGTTCCTGAAGAAGGGATAGGGGGGCGGGGGGTGATAGGGGAGGTGGGGTGGTCGGGACAAGGGGTAGATTGAGCTCAGAGGAGAGCGAGAACAACCCACAGACCAACACACACAAAGATATGGATATCCGCTCAAGAAAGCACGGCGTAAGCTATGGTTCTAATTTAACACTCCCCTCTGGTGGTTGTACATGGTATTACAAGTCATATTGCTCTTTCTCCTTCTTTCTAACAAACACACACACACACATACTCACACACAATCCCTGGGACCGAAGCACCAGGTGTCTGTGGGAAATGTGATTGAGCTTGTCCCACGGTGAGAGGGTTGGGTGAATGTATACTTCTTATGGAGAGGGGGAAACATTCTTCAGACATTTACAGCTAATTTAAACCCGATGGGCCACAGTTTGAGCCTGTGCTCCGGCTTCTGGCGCTGCCGGGGCCTTGATAAAAAGGCGAACAGAGACCTCAATCATGTGGGAATTGGCTCCCCAGGAGCTACACAAGGCTAAGTAGCAAAAGGTCGCGGTGTCAAAGGTCAGGCAACTCATCACATTACGGGGCAAAACATGTTCACAACGTCCTCAAAGTGAAAATATACAAATTGTGGCGTTTTTCTCAAAGGAGCAGAAATGGGCAAAAAACGGGAGGGACGGACGAGCACAGACACGTTTAAAGAAAGCTCACAAAGTATTTATACGTAGGCCTAGTTTTTTTCAGATGGCGAACTGCCCTGGTAAAACCAACTGTCAATTTGTTTAAGTTCTTTGACCTCGGCTATTACACAACTCCTTACTTTTATGTATATAAAAAGAGGTGAAAATCCCCTTGCATCACAGAAGCAGTAAAATGTTTATAGTGTGTGCCTAGATGGTTTGCTGCTGATATCAATTATGAAGGAATGGAGTTCTGAGAAAAGAGTAAAAGTGGACCTGTGTACATTGGTTGTTTGCAGTCCAAATGTCAGCAGATTTGAACAATACATTCTTCTTTAAGCAATTCCCGCCTTGGCTTCCCTTTCTTGTTGGTTTTTTTTGTTTTTACTACCCCCCACTTTAGCTAATAAACGGTTTAAAGGAAAGAGGTCCCGGAGCGGTTTGTGTTGGTAAACACTTTGGAGGAGGGACGGGCCCCTCCGGCCCCGCTGCCACGGGGACAGCGTTTCCCTCGGCAACGGGTCTGACGTGAAGGAAACCCGACCGGCGTCTGTCGCTTTAATCTCCCCCAGCGGTTGGCCACTAACGTGTGCGCACGCATGCAGGCGCACACCGCCCACACACGTGCACACACACACACACACGTGCGCACACACACACACACACGCACACACACACACACACACACACACACACACATACATACACGCTCTCAGGCACACAGCTTCTTCCCACCAACATGTGCGCCATTAGTCATAAAATCTCAATTCCTGTGAGAAAATTAAGTAAAGCACATAACATGTAAAGGAACTGGTTGTGTCTTACCACAAGTATTTACTTCTTAAAAGACCCCCACCCCCCACCCTCACTGCTCTTTATAGCGGTGGTTCGGATCCCATGCCAAGCCCCAAGGGCTTTATTCTAAAAAAAAAAAAAAAATACTTTAATGGCTTCAATGTGTGACTACTGGAAACACTCGTATTGCATTCAGTAAAGCTCAGGGTACTTGGATACTATTGGTGTTGTGTGTGTGTGTGTGTGTGTGTGTGTGTGTGCTAGGGGGGGGGTAATAAGACCGAACAAGCTGAGAAGGCTGGAGCATCTTGTTGTGTAGGCCCAATCCCGACAACACATCCGTCGCCTCCGCCCCTGCTCGGGTCTTTCAGCGGCCTCCTGCCTCGCTCGAACCATCCATCACAAAACGACAACAAAGCGGCCCTCTCTGGTAAATCAAGCCGAGCGCACTGTCCGCGGGCGGCCGCTGTGACATCGCAGCCGGCAGCGAGGCGACGGGAAGTCACGCAGACGGACAAAAACCCAAAAGGAAGAAATGTGTGAAGCCGTGGAATGCAGCTTTAACTGCTGACTGTATCACACGACACAGCGCTGTCGCTCTGCCAGGGCTTGGTGGCGAGAGAGAGAGAGAGACACACACACACACACACACACACACACACACACACACACACAGACACACACACACACACACACACACACACAGTCCACCCTCGATTCCCCTTGGAGCCACCCTTTGTCCAGCCTGTCTGGCTGAATTGCTATCAGCGCGGGAGGATGGACGCAGTGTCGCTCAACCGGGTGAGATGAGGTGATGACTCCTTGTCCTTGTCCTTCTCGAAGGACACACTTCCGGTGTCTTTCGAGAAGGACACCGGACGTGAGCGGTGGCCACATGACCCAAATATGCAACAGTGACAATCACATTTGACCTTTCTCTTTCTTGTATCTGCATTCAGCCACAGTGCAAGTAGCGGGTGTGACGCCGGGCGTATCACTGCTGAGTGCGCCACTCCCAATAAAAGCAGGATTGTCAGACACACACACACACACACACACACACACAAATGCTCAAACACATCATTGTAGGACACCAACACCCCTTTGGCTACTTGGCATTAAAAAAAACAAAGAAACAAAAAAACAAAAAAAAAAACAAAAAAAAAACAATTCAAAAGCTTCTTAATGTTGGTGTTGCCTCGATGGAAGGAGGATACCCGCTGGAATGAAATGAGTCACAAACTGTGAAACCGGGGAATGTGTTTTTCCGGCGTGGCAGTGTGTGACCATTTAACAGAAAAAAAAAAAAAAAAAAGAAAAAGATGAATGAGGGAGTGAGTGAGGGTGGACGAGTGCTCACAAAAGCGGATGAAATAAAATGAAATTATATGAAATGGGAAGTTGTGGCTTTAAGTTTTTGCTTCTTTCAACCCTCCCTTCCTGTTTCAGTCAGCTTTTCTTCCAAAATAAAGGGAAGCCCTGGACATATCAAACCCTGCTCCTCGTTTGGATGGTTCCTATCGGAGCAAAGGTCTACGCTCACAAAAAGGTTTCATGAGTCCGCAAAGCATTTGCTTAATGCATCTGATGACACTGCCGACGGGGTCCTGAGAGGTTTGCAAGAATACCTGTAGACCTCTCGCCAAACTCAGACTTTCGTCTTGGCTTCTCTCCCAACAAGGGACCCTGTGCTGGTCTGCATTAGGGGTGGGAATAGCAGGGTAACTCACGCCACGACACTATCATGATATGTTGCCCGCGATAACGATCGCATCACAATACACAGATTCTGCGACGCTCGATACACTGCAAGAGCATTCACCTACGACACATCACGATATCCGTATAACGGAAATGAAAAAAATACCCCTAAAACAGCAAAAAGCAGGAATTATGTATGTATTCACTACATTGTGGTGTTTCACAGAATTAGACAGCTGAGACGAAACAATGTACGACAAAAAGATGTCCAATGTTTAAATAATAACTTAAAATATATGAAATATTCATTCAATACTCAATTGTTAAATTCAACTTTGACTGATTTTAACTCCAATAACAGTAACGCCGTGTTCCATTTCTCACGTTTATAACAAACCAAATCGGTTCCGAATCAAGCGAGTTACAGACGATTTTGTCGTTAAGTCTGCATCTCTCAATACACCTTGTATTTGTTTACGAGCGGCTCTTGACCTCGCACCAACGTGGCTGCGGCAGCGGCCAGCTCATTCCCGACATGCCGTAAAGCAACAGCAACATGGCGCTACGTATCGTAAACCGATCATTGCTTCAGAGTAAAACACAGCGCGCGTCATGTCTTGTCCATCTTCTTTTCACTGCAACTCTGCATCCAGACAGCAGTAAAACTCGATTTCACTACAATGGTTAAATGTAGTTAATCCACCATCTGTACGGCTCATCGTTCCATTACACCACTTGTTTAGAGCGCCAAAAACACCGATATTAGGCGCCAGCGTATCGATGACGTATCGCAAGAGGAGCGATCACGATACTATGTTCCAGTGCGGATTTTTTGTGCCACCCCTCGTCTGGATGCCTGTGAGGATGTCCACAAGCGTTTCTTCAGTCCTGTCATCGGTGCCTTAGCCCATTTCCACTGGAAGACCACAGCTCTGGATACCACAAATGCCAGTGGGTGTGCCAAGGGGGTGGCACTGGCCATGTTGCATGATGCTCTTGGCAGGAGGTTGACAAACGCTGCTTGGACTTTCATAATGTGCCGGGCTGCCTGGTGCGCCGGCCGGACGCTCAGCCACAAGAAGCCACATTGCCAAAGCCAAATATGTGTTTTGTACATTTTCACACTTGGTTTCATACCGCAGCACTGATGACTGCAGCCAAACAGATAATTGAAACGAAGGCGGCCATTGCGCTATGAGTCGGCGTACGAGGTGTTTAGGCTTTTGGAAAGAGAAGGTGGGGCAAGTGCTAAAATGAATGAGCTAAGTTCTCTTTCAGTCGTGCACAAACGAGAAAGTCATAACTATAACGGCTACCTTTGTCAGGGCCTGAGAGAAAATTGAAATGGATCTCAGCTCTTTTCGGAGTTTGGCATCACAAGCGGCGCACTCATCAGTCTGAGTTCAGAGGTGAAGAAGCTTTCCAGATAAAAAAAAAAAAAAAAAAGAAAATCCTGCACATGATTATTTTTGGCTGCCTTCTGAGACCTTCATAGTGAAGCTCCCTCATATATGTCGAATCAGGAGGGGTTTCCTCTGCTTTGCCTTCTGTGTTTTCTGAGCGCTATGGCTTGACTTGAGTCCAGGAATGTAAGGAGTTGATCATGGTGAGATGATCCCCCCCCTCGACCACCAACCCCACCACCACCCCCAACCCCAAGTCTCAGACCTTTGCTGCCCAGACACACTGCGGCCCTGTGCCTGCTGAGGCCAGCTATTTGTTTTTCCTCCACTGCTGAGCGAGACTTGACTTTGCACTGGAGGGAACCGTGCTTTCCAGCAGTGATGCATTGTGGGCCATGGGAGGTGGGGTGACCGTTTGCAAGGGATTCGTGAAAACACTGTCATCGTCCTTCGGACACATTAACAGATTTTTTTTCCCCAAGTCCTTTTGGGACGTCCGTCGCAAATGATGACAAGGCAGAACTGCGCCATGACAGAGCAAGCTTCAGCGCCATGCCGCTGCCCGTGCTGCGGGCACACTTAAACTCACCAGGACGAACTCATCAGACCATCCGACAACCTCTGCGTTCATCCACCTCTGTCTCCCTTTCATCATTCCACACCCTCCATAGCTTTGCCCACCTAGCCACCGCTGCAGCAGGCTTGCGAACTGGATGCCACTCTGCTCTTCCTGATGAAAGCCAGGCATCTCGGAGGCAGCGGAGGCCCGGCCTGTGTTTGTACTGCACGCCACAGTGCCATGATATTCACTGTACCCAGAGAGCCGCACAGTCCGTCTGGCAAGCATTCTTGTAAACGAATGGCCCTGCTACACACACTCGGCCTCTCTAAATTAAGAGGCTTCTTTACATAAAGGGGCCCAGAGGAGCTCAAAGAGACTCTCGGGACAGAAACAAAA